>NW_020185322.1:2642274-2697197 GCF_003031525.2 Neophocaena asiaeorientalis asiaeorientalis
CCACTCCCTTCTGGCTTGTAGAGTTTCTGCTGGGAAATCAGCTCTTAACCTTATAGGAGTTCCCTTGTATGTTATTTGTCATTTTTTCCTTGCTGCTTTCAATAATTTTTCTTTGTCTTAATTTTTTGCCAATTTGATTACTATGTGTCTTGGCATGTTTACCCTTGGATTTGTCCCTTATGGGAGTCGCTGCACTTCCTGGACTTTGGTGGCTATTTCCTTTCCCATGTTAGGGAAGTTTTCGACTATAATCTCTTCAAATATTTTCTCGGGTCCTTTCTCTCTCTCTTTTCCTTCTGGGACCCCTATAATGTGAGTGTTGTTGTGTTTAATGTTGTCCCAGAGGTCTCTTAGGCTGTCTTCATTTCTTTTCATTCTTTTTTCTTTATTCTGTTCCATGGCAGTGATTTCCACCATTCTGTCTTCCAGGTCAGTTATCCATTCTTCTGCTCAGTTATTCTGCTATTGATTACTTCTAGTGTATTTTTCATTTCAATTACTGTATTGTTTGTCTCTGTTTGTTTGTTCTTTAATTCTTCTAGATCTTTTTTAAACATTTCTTGCATCTTCTCAACCTTTGCCTCCATTCTTTTTCCAAGGTCCTGGATCATCTTCACTATCATTATTCTGAATTCTTTTTCTGGAAGGTTGCCTATCTCCACTTCATTTAGTTGTTTTTCTGGGGTTTTATCTTGTTCCTTCATCTGGTACATAGCCCTCTGCCTTTTAATCTTGTCTGTCTATGAATGTGGTTTTTGTTCCACAGCTTGCAGGATTATAGTTCTTCTTGCTTCTGCTGTCTGCCGTCTGGTGGATGAGGCTATCTGAGAGGCTTGTGCAAGTTTCCTGATCTAACCCAATATTGTTCATCAATATAAAATATTGTTAACCCAATATAAAATAAAAATTTTCAAAATGCAGTAGATCTTGGGGGGAGGCTAAGCTTCTTCATTTTTAACAAGCTCCCAGGTTGCCAATGCTGCTGGTCCACATAGCATTGTGAAGTAGCAAAATGATAAAGAACCACACCAGAAAACCAGTTTTGTTCCCCCAGCTCATCCATCTCTACTTCTCAGTTTTATAAATCAGCTTACATTTTACTGTTTGAGCAGACATGGCCAGATATGGTTATAATATACTCCAGAGAGATGCACACCCAGAGGTGGGGTGTAGGACAGGTATGAAGTAATCTCCACTATTTCACCCCACCAATTACTTATCTTCTCTGCAAAAAAAAACCATATTTTAATATCTACTGCTCAGATGCCATTATAATCCATTGCAGAATGAGGAATGTAATTTGTAGGTACAGAGGTTAGGTATCTATCAATCAAAACATCTTCCTGAAACCCAAAGGAAGGAGTCAAGATCTACGGAAATATCAAGTCAAGATATAGAGAGATAAAGCCTCATTCAACACACAGTTGGCCAGAATATTTCATTTTTGTTCTTTGATTTGGGGAGACAGGTAGAGACATAGCCTGTGTTGGTAGTGGAATAGTCCCAAGCCTTTGCATGCAAGTGCCCCTGTCTGGACTGGACTGGACTCTTCTCAACCACACCTGGTAGTCCACTCTTGTTTGGAGATCTGAGATTTTTCTCCCCCAATTATTGTATACAGTCAATCTTCATCATTGCATATTCTGTATTGCAAATTGACCTGCCCACTAAAATTGACTCAATTCAAATCAGTAACTCAGAGAGCTTTCACAGTCACCTGGCAACATGCGCAGAACAGTGAAAAAACTTGGGTCACCTGATGTGCACGTTCCCAGCTGAGCTTGAACAAGGCAACATGCTGCCTTCTTGTTTCCACTCGCATGATGTAAATAAGTGTGCTTTTTGTGGTCTATTTAATGCCACATTTTTCTTGCAATTTTGTGCTTTTATGGGTGATTTTGCTGTTTAAAATGGCCCCCAAGTAGTACTGAAATGCTGAATAGTTCCTAAGCATAAGAAGACTGTGCTGTGGTGCCTTACAGAGAAAATAGGTGTGTGAGATAAGCTTGTTCGGGCATGAGCCAATGCTGTTGGCTGTGAGTTCAATGTTAATGACTCAACAATATATATAAAGTGAGGTGTCTTTAAACAGAAACCCACATAAACCAAGGTTATGCATTGATGGATGAAAATGTTGTGAGCAGGGGCTCGCAGGAACTCAACCCTGTATTTCTCCTGGGAGCAGTGGCTAGGTATTTGCTAATTCAGTGCTCATGGTGACTTTATAGGACAGAACTACTGCAGATAATGAGACAGGACTGTAGTTGTATGTATTACAAACAAGTAACTTGTGGTTAAGCATGTGGGCTCTAGAGCAGGACAGTATGAGTTCAAATCCCAGATCCACCACATATCAGCAGGGAGAGTTCGGGCTTCAGTTTCCTCTCTTGCAAAAGGACCTCATTCATAAGATTGTGGTGACGTTTAAGAAAGTCAGTGCACCCACCCATACTCACACGAAAAACACTTAGAATAATATCTGGCAGACAGCAAGTACTCAGCAATATTAGCTGTCACGATTGTTTATTATTTTGTAGGGCACGAAACACCTGAAAGCTCCGGAAAGTGTATAATATCACACAATGGGGGGCCAAGCTGAGACAGGAACATCATTTTTCTGAGTCTAACATCTAACTCACAGGGGAAGCTATCCAAGTGTAGTGAGAAGTGTTTGGAGCCAGCATGGATGTCTGGTCATTGCCCTAAATATAGAGTTGTGGGCTGTGTATTGAAAGGCACAATGGGATGGGGTCAATCAGCAAGAGATAGGAAAAGGGGTGCCTTTGAGTGACTGCAGCCATTTCAGGTGTCAGATCTCAGACCCCGAGGTTTTGCAGCTTTTTATAGAATGCCTGTGGAAACATAATGGCAGACAAGGGTGACTGCAGTTCAACGTTTCAGACATATCATCTTCTCTCTATCGTGCTGCAGGGGTTATGCTACAAATTGAAAGATCCAGCTACATGAAAAGGAACTGACACATTGAGCCAGGAAGTCTTTTCTTGTGCAGAAAGCTCTGATCTTCAAGTTAGCCAATCTGGAAGGGGCATATTTGACAAGAATAATTTCAAAAAATTTTGTACTTGCAGAGATGGCAAGTGTAACAAGGGAATTAGGACCACAACTGGGCTTGATGGAATAAAAAAAAATCCAAATGTGAAACTGGGATAAGGATGTTAAAAACTGAACACAGAACACCCCTACTGCTTCACAGCCATATCGGGTAGGATAACTTCATGCTTGGAATGAGGAGTGGGCTCCTTAGGGTTTGGGGTACTCAGAAGGCACCCTTCTTCATCTCTACTCCCCACACCAAGGTAAAACATGCTCTCTTCACCACTTGCCATCCTACCCCAGTGAATAGAGATGCTTTTTTTCTTTTGGAAGCAGCCTCTTAAAAACATTCATCTCACATTGTGAGGGGGATGAAGCTGGAGAGTAGAGGGCTTGCCTTCTTTTATTCTAAGATTTGTGGCTTTGAGAAAACAGATTTCCCTAAGAATGAGAGAAGAAAGAGAGATGATTTTTAAGAAAGGAGATAGTATGATGGAGGGACATTATTTATATCATGTTTTTTTAGATTCCGCATATAAGCAATATCATATAATATTTGTCTTTCTCTGTCTGACTTACTTCACTTAGTATGATGACCTCTAGGTCCATCCATATTGCTGCAAATGGCATTATTTCATTCTTTTTAATGGCTGAGTAATATTCTGATGGAGGGAGATGAGTTAGTGTTTTTGGCATACAATGGGGAGTTAAGATAAAAAGAATAATTAATAAAATTTTAGAAAATCAACATGCTGAAGGAGAAGGAGAGGATACTAGTTGTTGTTATTATTATTGTCAGGTGGGCATTGCACTGGATGCCACAAGTCCCTCACTCAGTTAACACCCCTAACGGTTTTGGGAGGCAGTGATGATTTTACCAGAAGGGAAATAGGTTCAGTGAAGTTTTCACATCTACTCAAGGTCACGTAGGCAGTAAATGGCAGAGATGAGATTCAAATACCTATCTGTAGGATTATATACACTACCAAATGTAAAATAGATAGCTAGTGGGAAGCAGCCACATAGTACCGGGAGATCAGCTTGGTGCTTTGTGACCACCTAGAGGGGTGGGATAGGGAGGGTGGGAGGGAGATGCAAGAGGGAGGAGATATGGGGATATATGCATATGTTTAGCTGATTCACTTTGTTATACAGCAGAAACTAACACACCATTGTAAAGCAATTATACTACAAAAAAGATGTTAAAAAAATAAAAAATAGAGCTTGAGCTCCTTGCAACCAAAAAATTACCCACAAGAACAGCAATAAAAGAGAGTATTTCTGGAGCACTTTCTACAGACTGTACATGCATGAACTAATTTAATCTTCGCAGCAACCTTATGATTTATGTACAATTGTACCCATTTCAGAGATGCCGAAACCAAGGCTGAGAGAAGTTAAACACCTGGCCTAAGATCTCGTAGCTAATCATTTTCAGAGCTCTGAAAGGAGATACATCTGTGGGAAGCTTGCTAGGACTAAGGAGAGACTCTTACTAGCGTTTGCCCTGGTATTTAAGCAAAGCCTCAGCGGTTGTGGGTGGAGTGGGAGCACTGAAGGAGGCAGTGACCCGTGACACAGAGAATGGGCACTCGACCAGGGTCTGGCACTAGGACTCCTGTGCCTGCCATGACATCACAGAGACAGTGAGGAAGGAGCAGGCCCAGAGCAGAAGGACTGAGGGGACAGCCCTAAATAAAGGAAGGAAGCAAGATACAGAGCAGAAGGGTGGTGGGGATGAGGAGAGACGAGGAGGAGGGCAGAAGTTATCTGAGCCCGTTGCCTGGCTTGGCTCAGTACTACGGGGCAGGACACTAACCGTCAGCCAGAGAAAAGCCAGAAGTTAAGAGGCAGGGAGGTCGTGCCAGGGATGCTGTTTCACTGTGAAGCCACAGTGGATCTGAGGTCTAGAATGAGACAGTTCTGGCTGGCCTGGAGGCTGTCGGACATTCAGTAGGAGCCCTGGCCTCCAGGGCTGGGCAGAGGGACTTTGAAGTCCGGGACAGCAAGCAGGGCCTGGAAGGGCCCCTCTGCTGAACTGAATCTGTGCTCAGCCAAGGAGTAGCGTGAGATGGACCAGGGGCCCCCTCGATGGTTTGTACTTCCCCCTGTGAGTGGGCACCCAGCCTGGCCGAGAGCTGGACCACAGGATCTGGTTTCTTTCACCTGCCAGGAAGGAGGAGGAGGAGGTGAAGGAAAGCTCTGCTCCCACGTATCAATACAAACACCAGCAGAAGAGACAGCTTTGCTCTTTCCCGTGGAAAAGTGACAGCCAAAATTTAATCTTTGCCACTCCCCTCAAAGCAAGATGCGCTCACTTCTTTATTTTACCCAGAATGGCTCTCCAGCTCTCTAAATCCCGAGAAACGTTTAGAACCTCACTTTTCTCTGTCTCTCAGCTCCTGGGCAGAGGTGCACCTTCTTCTGACGGAGCCCTGCAACTCCAAGTATGATTTCTTTTAGGAGAAAACTGCCCACCATTTAGAGTAAATAAAGTTGAGAGCAGGGCTAACTGATTTCATTTCCACTTCCTAGTATAGCAACTGAAGAGGGAGCTTCTTTCATCTCCAGTTGCTCTTCTCAGAAAGTTTTTATTTAGCTTAATAGAAGAAAGCACAGTTTCTAGACCAAAAAGGAATAAGACAGCGCAAGTAAGTAAAAGACGTTTCAGCTCATTTAAAAAAAAAGAAAAAAACCTCTTTTTCCTCTTTCTCTTTTTCTCTCTTTGACTTGTATTTTTCACCAATAATCCACTGTAGTATAGAATATCAATAAAATTCTATACTACATACTATGTAACTTATCAATAAAATAGTTGAAGGCATGGGGTAAAAATACAAAAAAGAAGAGGGATGGGACAAAACGAACTGAAATATGCATCCAAAGCCATTGTGGTAAACAATATATCTTATAAGAAATGTCCACAGGGGAGCTGGTATATAAATAGAATCTCAGTGTGAAATAAGGACTGTGCCTTATTTCCTGTAGAAGCTGCTGTCTCTGTGCCAACTAGCAAAGATGCTAACAAAAGAACACGCTAAGTGACGTCCCGTAGATGTCTGTCCTTCCCGTGGCATATCCTGTGTGTTATGTAAGGAGCAATGGCAGGTGTGCTCACTTTGCCCACCTACATGCTTGATTTTTTTTTTAAAGATTAAAGGACACCGTCCTACATGGAGCTGTCAGACATCACTCAGCGTGGGTTGATATGAACCACAGTGAGCAACACCCAAGTGGGTTTAATCTGAAGGGAAAATGAAGATACCGTACTCCAGGGAAGTTTAAATAATGGCATATAAATTATTTATTTCCCAGGCTGTAATTTGAATAACCAACAGGACAAGAAAAAAGAATAAATGTTTGCGTATTGTACTTTGTGCGGTATAGGTGTCTCCACCTAATGAGTCTCCTGGATACTAGTTTGTGTCTGAATATCACCAGGGGTGATTATAGCTTGCAAAAGTACACCAGAGAAAGGCATGCCTTCCTATGTCTTAGGCTGTAATTAAAGCCACAAGCCATCAGAGAGTGAAGAGGCCAGCTGCAGTCCTTGAAACCTTTAGCACCCTGGCATTAAAAATAGATTACAGCACAAAATATGTACCAAAAATAATCCCAATAAAAAAAATTGGCACATTTGATTACTATAATTGATTTTTCCTTCTAGATATGAATAAATGACCCAGGCTAAATGCCAGTTCCTTGTAAAGAATTTCATTTAAGCTTCACTGAATTGAAAAGGCTCAACCAGACTCAACATTTCCAACTTCCTAGCAAGTAGCAGAAAATCTACCTGACAGTTGCTATGGAAACACGACCAGGAAGAGTGAACCACCAGCCTATAAATCCACAGAGAAACCTTTCTTAATTGGAAGGCCTTTAACCCACACATTTTCCTCATAGCTGCAGAGCTTATTTCTAAAGAGATTATTAAATTCCTCAATTGACTTATGAAGGATGCTTCCCACTATATTACTGTGCTTTGGATTGCTCGCTCTTTATATCTGTTTCCAAAATTACAAAGCAGACCAGGGATAATAAAAGTTAACACAGATGTTTCAATGAAAAATCCATATGATGTTCCAAAAATAACTTCAGCAACGCTGAAGAAAAAGGATTCCAGTACAAGATCCAAGATGGTGTAGACAGGCTTGTTTCAAAGCCACACTGAAGTCACCAAACTTCACCACCCGCCTTCTCTGAATTCAACAGATTAATGTGAATGGGAAATCCTGACAGCATTTCCCAATGTTAAAGAGTGGTGACCAAAGCAGAAAAAAAATGAATAAATGAAGTGGTGGAATATGTTAATTTTATGCTCACTCTTGATTTTTAAAAACTCTCTTTACAACCAAAAGTAAATACCACCTAGTATATGACTGACTAAACAAGAGGCAAATAAACACAACTCAGTATGTCTGGGAATCTCAGTTGGACTGGGGTAATGTGGGGTGACTAGTTCATTACTTGGTTTAATTATGTAATATGGTGGAGAATGTAGCATATATAAACCCACCCACATCCTGAGGCAACCTTCTCTCCTTCCTTCCTGCTGTGTGGAAGAAACATCCCTCCTCCCAGCCCAAGATAATCCTGCACGGATTCAGCACCCGCCCTCCTCAGAGTCTCTAGGTGCCTTTTTATAGGTATCATGTCTACAAACCCACAAAATCCCCAAGCCCAAGTTCCACTTTGGAGTGCTTTCTCTCTCTCCTCTCCTTTCAGCCTGGTGTTTGAATGAATTCTAGTCTCCCCATTGCCCTACTTCCTTACTTCCTGTTCTCTCTTCAGTTCCCTGCAAGATGGCGCCCCCTCCCTGTCCCCACACTCAGTACTTATAGCCCCTGACTTCTCCTCTGGAAGGCAGGACCACTCCTGCCTTCCTTAGGTGAACTTTCTCCGTGTTTCCATGATATGGTGCTCTCCGGGCTTTTCGTCCACCTTTTCAGTTGTTTATTCTCTGCCCACTTTGTGATATTCCTCAGGATATTTCATGAACTCTCTTTCTTCCTCCACCTTCCACCTCTCTTGGGCAACCTCAAACCCTCCCGTGGCTCCAGTGACCATCAACACATTAATGACTCAGAAATATTTATTTTAACCTTCTTGTAAAAAAGAAGATTAAAAAAAATCTACCTCCTCAGGCTGTTGAGAACACTTGAGACAACATTTAAAACTTGTCTGACACGTTATCAGCACTCCGTGGAAACGTTATAGCTACTATTGGTATGTATCTGAGAAGCCTTAAAGATCGCATGTACAAAGCTGAGCTCACTGTCTTCTCCTCATAGTGTTTCTTCCCCTTGCCTCCTCCTCAGTAAATCCCTTACTCATCCTTTAAGTCCATTTTCACCAGCTCCACCCAAAGCCCCCCTTATCCTTCTTGAATTAGATGCCCCTATTATGGGCTATCAGAGCATGCTGTATTATTAATGGTTGTATCCTGATGCATTGTAATTGCATGAGAGGGCAAAACTCATAGTTTTATTCACTGTTTTATCCCCAGCAAATATTTATTTGAGCTATGAATGAATGAAACTGGATCACTACATAAAACAAACCATTAACTATCGGTACTGATTCCTTCATGGTTATTTCATAAGGTCATTGACAATTTCCTTAGTTTCACCCACTCTAACCTCCTTTGATGAAAATCTAGTTACTGCCAATTAACCATATAGAGGTGTCCAGTGTTACTTTGGTTTCAAAATCACACATGATGACGTGAAATTTTCAAGAAATATACGGAAAATGGGGTCACAAAGAATGGGGAGGAAAACCTGCTGAAAGGCTAAAGGCATGATGCAGGCAGAATGCATTCATTTACACAGACACAGACAGTATTTCCCCAGCATTCAGACTGCAATTCCTCTTCCCTCTGAAAAACGTACCTGGTGTCTATTATGACCATTAATTGCCTAGAGAAAGGTCATCTTTGAAATCATTTGTTTAACGATGTGGACAAAACATTTCTGTGGTTAGTGTGCTCAAGACACACTCATAGACCACAAACCTTGAGGACCCTCACACTACTGACACTGGGGAGCTCTCAGAGATTCAGGGTTTTAGTCAACCTGTTCAGGTGGCATTTAGGGAAAAGAAATGGGGCAGCAGGGGAGTCTGTGTGCAGAAACAGACACACCTGAGGTTAGTACATACACACAATTATCTCACAAACAATGAGCCGGGCCAAAGCACCATAGCTGGAAGCTATGTACCCAGGTGACCACACATGTACACAGTCACTCACGCACTCAGGAGGCTGTCACTTTGTGGCTTACTTTCTCAACCAATGACTCTGTGTTCTGTTTCACATACTTCCAACTTACAGAATTTTGAAAGGGTCAGGGTGGGACAGCTGGACCAAACACAGTGTGTATTACTCTGATCTCCTTACCCAAGAGAAACGATTGAGATTTCTGTGATCATCCACTTGGGGAGGATGAATGCAACAGTGGAGCTTTGATGAGCAAGAGGTTTGATTCTGAATCTACCTCTATCTCTTGCTGGTCCTATGACTTTGGGAAAACTTACTGAATCTCAGCTGCCTCACTCATGAAGAAGAGAAAATAGTACCATCCGTAGAGGATTGCTGCCAATTATATAAGGTAATGTGGATAAGGTCAATAAATGTTCAGTAAAATGTAGCTAAAGAAAAGGTGACCCATGTGGCTACATGAGGTCATCTCAAGTGAACATTACTGCTAACCCTTCCGGTGCTTTGATCAAAGGGATGGGTGGATGAATTAGCTCATGTATTGTTTTACCACCTGGAATATCATTTAGGATTTGAACACTAATAGCAGTAGCTATCTCTTTAGCTCTGACCCTTTTTGGAACACACGACTTCAGAAATATCTTTTACGACGGTAGGTTTTCAACCTGCTCTTTAAAATTTAGAAATTTGAACTTGTTTATTGAAAAACATAAAATGCTGAAATAACTTTAGTGATATATCTGTACTGTGCAGGATAATGACATATTGGACACAAAAGAAATTCTTTTATATAGACAGTGGAGTCAAAAATATTTTGGGGGGTTATGGGGTGGTCTGCTTTTCTTTAAAAAGAAAAAAAAAAGTACCGAGAGGATATGTCTAAACAAAAGTGAATTTGGAAGTCTGGCCCACTGATCTGACCCACTCATCTGTACTCCACCCACTAAGACTTCACCATGTGATACTGTGGCGCATATTTTCACATCGTTAACTAATTTAACCCTAATGATAACTTTGAAATATATTAGGCTTTTGGATATGATTTCCATTTTTATAGATGAAAAGACTAAAACTCGGAAAAAATTTCCATAATTACACCAAGAATGAGGCAGAATCAAGATTCACACCCAGCTGTCTGATAACAAAGACTATTGTTTTTCTCTGACATAACCTTGTCTCATGATATAATGACGTGTCACCTTCTTGGTGTCAGAGTAGTTGTATCATCCCAGGGTTCTCTATTCTTTATTCTTTCCCTTCCTCCCTATTTTTTCCATATGCATATTTCTTCTGCCTGATGTACCTTCCTTTCTACACAATATTTTGTAATTTATTTAGGATAGTCATTTATCTGGAAAGATTTTTGAGAAGTACTATTGCTCTTTTCTTTCTTTAATTAATAAAAGGAGGAAAAAATCCTCCTGTAGTGCTGGAGTGTCATCACTCCAGGACTCCCTGACACGGTCCTCTTACCCCTTCCTGCCCAAACTTAAGCATAAATCCTAAATATAAGGATGGAAACGTGCACGCTTTGTTTCCACTATTTTTCAATTTTATTTTCAGGTCTACTTTGTTTAAAGGTAAAAATAAATAAGTAAATAAAACAATGGGCTGGAAGGCCTCAATTTTAGGAATGTGAATTTGATCACAAATCCAAATTCTGGTTTATAAGCTTTACTATCCAACATTTCACAAGCAGACTTTTCTCCTAGCAGTAAATATGATTAACGTATATGAAAGGCTGTTAAAACTATTTTCTAATAGTTAACTAGATCACTAATTCAAGGGAACAAGTGAAGAGGATTAACAAAATACCATAATACAGGGGTTGGAAAATAACTTTTTGATCAAAAGAGGAGTCACGTGGCATAATTATTTGCTTTACTCCATCAAACAATCATTCATGATATACCCAAACAGAAAAATAATTCTCCCTTTTATTAAACCTCTCACTGTCATAATTTTCTTTGTGGCTTATGCTTTCCTGAAAACCACCAATTTATATCTAACTTATTTCTCAAAGAGGACTTAATGAAAATGAGAGCAGATATACGGGCAGCATCATCTTTATCTGCTGTTAAAAATTATTGTGGGAAAAAAATAATCGGGGAAGGCAACTTTTATCTTGATCTCTCCCCTCCCCCTTCCCATGAAGGAGGTAAGGTCAAAACCAAGAAATAAGAAATAAGGCTATGCAGTATTACTTCCAGAACTTAACGAATCAGACTCTTATAGTACACATGCCTCTCTCAGTTTCTTTAGACAACCTAGGGATTTGTACTAATTCTTAGGGCTCTCTTCTCCCCAGTAGTGTTCATATTAAATTCAGTCTTCTTCATTTGAGGGATGAGCTAAGGAACTAATGTTTTTTGAGAATCACAGCATTCCAAGGAAAAGGGCCATTTTTAGGGAGGAGGAACATGAAGCTTACAGATGAAGCAACTCACCTGCCGTCACAGATGTCATCCAAGTTTGAACAGTGATTCAGAGCCAGATCTTTCCACTGTACCATTCTACTTCTGTTACTTACAAATAGAATTCTTTCTTTAGATAAAAATAAATTCATGTTTTAAAATATATCTTTGGGTTCTGACTTTCAGTAATCGCAGTGGCTTGTATTGGATTAGTTCTCCTGCTGATAACAATTATCTTTAAAAAGATGTCTGAAGGTACTGGAGAGTGACCAAATCAGGTGGAAACTCGAGGGGGCTCAACTCATTACAGAAGGAAACCACAGTGGGTGAGACCAAGGTAATACAGCTTTTCCTCTGAAGGAAACCCCTAGTTCTCCCAACCATGGATGGATAAGATCAGGTAAAAAGAAACAGTGTAATTAGTCAGATGTACAAGAAGATTTATTTAGTTCTAGATATTGTTTTTCTACTTTGCTTTTGCCTAAGTAATAGCAGAATTCAGGCAAATGACACGTCCTTTTATGAAGCTCCCATGGGAAAGTGCTTCTCTCCTGCACTGCGGTGTGGTGGTGAAGAATGCAAACTCAGGAGCCAAACTGTCACCAGCTGTGGGACTCTGGGCATGTTACTTAGCCTCTCTGTGTCCCAGTACCAACCTCGCAGTGGTACGTCAGTATTAAATGATTTCATAGTGAAAATTTCTTAGAATAGTGCCTAGCACATAATAAGCACTGTCATGATTTTTATTCCTCTGTGATACATCTGGAATGCCATCTGGTAGAAGATTCTACAGAATGTACTAGTCATCACTCAGTGTGTCACTGGAAGTCATATATTTAGGCAAGCCTTGGTCTCACAACATAGACCTTCACTTCTTAATGAGATCATGCTTGGTAAATATAAATGTTATAATTACTTGTCTTCATGTCTGTTTTTACTACTAACTTAGGAGCTTCTTGAAGTCAGGGACGAGTTCCTACCTTAACTAGAATAGAACTGAAATATGCTCAATAAGACCTTGGATAAACACTTTTTGAAGTTAGAGGCAGGCACTATTCATTTAAGGATGAAGTAACAATACAAGTTGTACAAGAACGTAGGCTTTCATTTTATTAAATATAAAAGCCTGGAATCTATATATCAAGACTATTATAAAGAGATGCCAACACTGAATCAGAAATTTAAAAACTATTCCTTTTCATTCCTAAGATTCTATCGTTTTACCTTCTATTCCTTGAGCATATGCTGACTGAGCATTTACAATTAACCAAGCATTGTACTCGGCAGTGGGGAAACAGCTAATAATCACAAGGAACTTTCTAGACTGAAGATAAACAAAA
Organism: Neophocaena asiaeorientalis asiaeorientalis; assembly: GCF_003031525.2. Lineage (NCBI taxonomy): Eukaryota > Metazoa > Chordata > Mammalia > Artiodactyla > Phocoenidae > Neophocaena > Neophocaena asiaeorientalis. The sequence continues at coordinate 2,655,300 of NW_020185322.1, forward strand.
GATGAACAATTAAAGTAAACAGTTCAAACTTTAACAGAGGTAATTATAGTCTGTCCTACAGGATCAGTTCAGGTGGGAGATCACCTGAAGGAGTAAGGACCAAAATAAGCATGAGGAGCAGGCTGGTGAAATGGCCAGACTGGAGAAGGGCTTACAGGCAGGAGGGTTAGAAAATTCACTCTAATATTAGGTGATGGAAGCTATGGCTATAACCTTCTTTCTCAGAAGAAAAACTAAGATTAATGGAAAATGGAATGTCTTGTTCTACGGTTATTACTAATGATAGAATCAGGAATAATATTCAAACTTTTAAAGTTTCATCCCTATTCTAAACAGTGTATTTCCATAAGCACATGATAATTTTAGAGCTGATTTTGTGCCCTTTCTATGATTTAACTCTTCTGTATTGATTAGTCATCATAATAGTAACGTAAATTACAATTAATGTTCTTAATAAAAAACAACGATCTGAGGAATCCCTTCGATGGGAACTTTTTAAAGTTCTCTATTTAACCCCCATTCACTTCATAGCATTTGCTCGTTTTTCCAAAGGGAAGTACTTGGAATGCCCAGACATCTGAATATTATAGCCTTTTCTTTTATTTCTTCTTCTGGACTAGCTCAGTGATATGAATCTTAGGGTTCCTAAGAACGCCACTCTAGGTCTGCATACAAATATGCCACACACTATTTTATAGGTGATTTTGAAATTCAAGGTTTAATTTGACTACACAATTTTTACCTTATGAGCTGGCCTTAGAATGAAACCTTCACATTTCTCTACTGCTTTTTTGTTTTAAATATTTGTTCTTCTTATTATAATTACAAACTTATTTGATGCTCTTTAGCTATCTGTTTCTATTATAACATTGATTAGTTTCATTTAATACTAAAATGGGTAGAAACAGTCACAGGGTTATAGTGCTTATCCTCAGTGCCTCCCGCTGCCCCCCCCCCCTTCCTGTGCTTAACCACGCTTTCCTGAAAATACCTCTGAAAGAACCCCTTATAAAGACCACTTTCTCTATACTGGCACACTAAGAAGGCCGCTATTGGTAGGGATGACAGTTAAATTCATCTTTCTCAGCCATAACAATCACTCTAAAAAAGAAAACACACCACCACAAAATTGGTAATAGGGCAAACTCAGAGAGAAGCAGACATTGCAAAACAAAAAGGATGATTTCTGTACTCCTCTACACGTCCACATGTGGAGAGAGACCTTCCCCTCAGATGTTCATGGGCCTATTTCATCCCAACACCATTTCCTTCCCTCAAGAGATGTGAGTTTCACTACCTTACTTGTTTCTTGGAATCGACTCTGTACGATCAGGACCATCTGGGATTTTCAACGGCAGTTTGGCAGAGACTATGAACTTGCTCACTCATTCAGTACACACTGTGATGGCCTCCTAGTATACAGAACTTGAGAAGTTAAAATCTCCATTTCTAGCACTCTCCTTGCAGCTTGGGCTCCCAGGCATGCTTTAGGTCCTGCCAATCAGACTCCCTCCTTTGGGTCCTGATGTGGAGTCAGATGAGGACAGAGGTAGGACTTGGTCATACATTTAGAGTGGACTGTGGCCGAGCCAGTGTCATCCTGGACTGAGAAGTTGTTCTGAACGTTTTCCTGATTTTACAACTGTCTCGCTGTGGTAGAAGCAGTAGGATTCTGGTGACCCAGTTCCTCAGTGTGGCCTTGGGAGCCATTCCTGGAAAGAGCCTAGAGTTTGTTTCTTTCTCCTCCGAACTAGTTTTAAGTGACTTAACACCATTTCTGCTCAAACTTCATTCAATAATAAATGTCTTTCTACTTGAACTATCTAAAATGGATTTTTTTCCCTTAGAAATTGAAACCTTCCTGATAAACTCTGAAAAGGGCATTAAAGTAGATCCCCAAACTGAGAATTCCTGAAGGGGCAAGGTTCTGAAAAATCTGTTTGTTTTTTAATTGTAAATTTAGCAATGCTCCTCATGCTTTTTTGACAACTGAATACTTTCATTTAGGTCTGAAGTCCCACGTGGGGTGGTGGCTCATAGGTTTGGTGAAGAGTTATATGGTCCGCGAACAGTCAAAGCTTCTAGCAGTTCTCATCCCTGTTCCGTACAGTGAAATCATTTCACTGACATCTCTAGTCACCAACTTTGTAGGTTTAGGGGTAGAAAGGGCCTCCCTTGCCCTCAAGACTGGTGCTGACAAAATCCCTCTTCTAACAAAGACCACCCCCTACCTTAATATTTGAAGGGTTTCGTGCTCACACACATAGTTCAGATGTGTTACACATTAGCAGGTGAACCCATTTTTAAAAATGATTGAAGGTGTGATACATTATTTTAAAAATCTCTCCATAGTTTTCCCATACAATGTATCTCATTATTCTTTCAGTTCGGCAGTTATTCCTAAATACCCTTGATGCAGTTTTATGTCCATTCTGTCTTATCTAGAACTCATTAGTATAACCTAAGGTGATTTGGGTTGTGTATAAGTCATTTAAATTTGCATAATGAGCCCCAGTGCCTCTCTGGCATGAAGGAAGAACTAAGGAAAATTTTGACAGTTTCAAGAGAGACATACAATTCATTTTTTGGGGGGAGGGGGATCCCCTTATAATCTTAAGGTTTGAAGACAATATTTATTTATTCAGAGTGTCAAGAAAGACCAAGTCGATGGCCCTTGATTAGTACTGCACAGAAGCTCACTCCAGCAGGGACAAGATGTCAGCTCTGCAGTGAAAGCAAGTCTTCCCTTAATACATGATCTTTGAGAAGCCAATAAGCTACATTCCATATTGAGCTCTAAGGGAGAGCTATTTCTAGGGCAGTGTCCAGGAAAAAAGAAAGCTGATCCAAAACTGAGGGCATAAGCCCAAAGAAGAGGACATCCTCGATCAGGTAAACTTCTACTGAAATTTAGGGCTTTAATGGAATAGCTGTAATAATATGTGCTTCCCCTCACCCCCATAGCTAACATACAATGACCATACTGCCCTGCATAAATTACATTCCTCACTCTATACGACCTTGAACAGTCCTACGAAGTCAATGTTATTAGTGCCATCACCCTACAGATTATGAAACAGGCTTAGAAATATTTAGTAATTATTCGGTATAAAACAACGTGGTAGTAGAACCAGGATTACAACTTAGGCACCCTAATTCCACTTTTCTGACTAGTACTTCATACATGATACTTAAGTCCTGTGACCTAGGGTGCTCACAGAACTCTATATGGGTAATCTGGATCATTGAAGGTATACTCATTAGAAATTAGACCAACACACCAACGTGAAAGCATGGCAAACCAAGTCAGAAGTGACAACAGCAAAGAAGCTGTACAAGAAAGTATCCTAGGTGGGCCATTCCATCCAAAGGCAATGGCAGGGGGACCTTCAAGATGGCAGAGTAGTAGTAAGACGTGGAGATAATCTTCCTCTCCACAAATACATCAAAAATATATCTACATGTGGAACAACTCCTACAGAACACCTACTGAATGCTGGCAGAAGACCTCAGACTTGCCAAAAGGCAAGAAACTCCCCATGTACCTGGATAGGGCAAAAGAAAAAAGAAAAAACCGACAAACCGACACAAAAGAACAGGGACAGGACCTGCACGTCAGGGAGGGAGCTGTGAAGGAGGAAAAGCTTCCACACACTAGGAAGCCCCTTCACTGGGGGAGACGGCGGGTGTGGGGGGAAGTTTTGGAGCCATAGAGGAGAGTGCAGCCACAGGGGTGGGGAGGGCAAAGCGGAGAGATTCCCACACAGAGGATCGGTGCTGACCAACACTCACCAGCCCAAGAGACTTGTTGACTCACCTGCCGGGGCGAGTGGAGGCTGGGAGCTGAGGCTCCGGCTTCTTCAGAGGTCAAATCCCAGGGAGAAGTCTGGGGTTCGCTGCGTGAACACAGCCTGAAGGGGGCTAGTGCGCCACAGCTAGCCAGGAGGGAGTCCGGGAAAAAGTCTGGAACTGCCTAAGAGGCAAGAGACCGTTGTTTTGGGGTGTGGGCATGAAACACTAAGGCTGCTGCTGCTGCAGCCACCAAGAATCCTGTGTGCGAGCACAGGTCACTATCCACACTTCCCCTCCCGGGAGTCTGTGCAGCCCTCCACTGCCAGGGTCCCGTGATCCAGGGACAACTTCCCCAGGAGAACACACGGCGCGCCTCAGGCTGTTGCAATGTCATGCTGGCATCTGCCACCGCAGGCTCACCCTGCATTCCGTGCCCCTCCCTCCCTCCAGCCTGAGTCAGCCAGAGCCCCCTAATCAGCTGCTCCTTTAAACCCGTCCTGTCTGGGTGAAGAACAGACGCCCTCAGGCAACCTACATGCAGAGGCAAGGCCAAATCTAAAGCTGAACCCCAAGAGCTGAGCGAACAAAGAAGAGAAAGGGAAATCTCTCCCAGCACCCTCAGGAGCAGCGGATTAAATCTCCACAATCAACTTGATGTACCCTGCATCTGTAGAATACCTGATATTCAGGTACTCCTGAAGGAATACATCCCACAATTGAGGCGGTGGCATTTGGGAGCAACTGTAGACTTGGGGTTTGCTTTCTGCATCTAATTTGTTTCTGGTTTTACGTTTATCTTGGTTTAGTATTTAGAGCTTATTATCACTGGTAGATTTATTTATTGATTTAGTTGTTCTTTTTTTTATATATATACATATTTTTTCATTTTTCTCTTTTTGTGAGTGTGTACGTGTATGCTTCTTTGTATGATGTTGTCAGTATAGCTTTGATTTTACCATTTGTCCTAGGGTTCTATTTTTTTTTTTTTAGTATACTTTTTAACACTTGTTATCATTGGAAAATTTGTCTATTGGTTTGGTTGCTCTCTTCTTTCTTCCTTTTTAAAATTTTTTTATTGTTAATAATTTTTTTCTATTTTAATAACTTTATTATTTTTTCTTTCTTTCTTTCTTTTCCTCCCTTTTCTTCTGAGCTGTGTGGCCAACAGGGTCTTGGTGCTTCAGCTGGGTGTCAGGCCTGAGCCTCTTAGGTGGGAGAGCCGAGTTCTGTACATTGGTCCACCAGAGATCTCCTGGCCCCACATAATATCAAATGGCGAAAGCTCTCCCAGAGATCTCCATGTCAAGGCTAAGACCCAGGTCCACTCAACAACCAGCAAGCTACAGTGCTCGACACCCTATGCCAAACAACTAGCAAGACAGGAACACAAACCCGTCCATTAGCAGACAGGCTGCCTAAAATCATAGTAAGTTCAAAGACACCCCAAAACAAACCAACGGACGTGTCCTGTCCACCGGAAAGACAAAATCCAACCTCATTAAACAGAAGACAGGCACTAGTCTCCTCCAAAAGGAAGCCTACACAACCCACTGAACCAACCTTACTGGGGGCAGACACCAAAAACAATGGGAACTACGAACCTGCAGCCTGCGAAAAGGAGACCCCAAATGCAGAACATTAAACGAAATGAGAAGACAGAGAAATACACACCAGATAAAGGAGCAAGGTAAAAACCCACCAGACCAAACAAATGAAGAGGAAATAGGCAGTCTACCTGAAAAAGAATTCAGAGTAATGATAGTAAAGATGATCCAAAATCTTGGAAATAGAATAGAGAAAATGCAAGAAACATTTAACAAGGACCTAGAAGACTAAACAGCAAACAAACAATGATGAACAACACATTAATAAAATTAAAAATTCCCTAGGGCTTCCCTGGTGGCGCAGTGGTTGAGAGTCCGCCTGAAAAATAACTACCATAGAGCAAAATAAAGAGAAAAGAATGAAAAGAATTGAGGGCAGTCTCAGAGAGCTCAGGGACAACATTAAATGCAACAACATTCGAATTATAGGGGTCCCAGGAGGACAAGAGAAAAATAAAGGGACTGAAAAATATTTGAAGAGGTTATAGTATGGGAAAGAAAATAGTCAATCAAGTCTAGGAAGTACAGAGAGTACCATACAGGATAAAGCCCAAGAGAAACACACAAAGACACATCAATCAAACAATCAACAATTAAATACAAAGAAAAAATATTAAAAGCAGCAAGGGAAAAGCAACAAATAACATACAAGGGAATCCCCATAAGGTTAACAGCTGATTTCTCAGCAGAAACTCTGCAATCCAGAAGGGTGTGGCAGGACATATTTAAAGTGATGAGAAGGAAAACCCTACAACCAATATTACTCTACCCAGCAAGGATCTCTTTAAGATTCGACGGAGAAATTAAAACCTTTACAGACAAGCAAAAGCTAAGAGAATTCAGCACCACCAAACCAGCATTACAGCAAATCCTAAAGGAACTTCTGTATCACGGAAACACAAAAGAAGGAAAAGACCTACAATAACAAACCTAAAACAATTAAGAAAATGGTAATAGGAACATACATATCAATAATTACCTTAAATGTAAATGGATTAAATGCTGCAACCAAAAGACAAAGACTGTCTGAATGGATAGAAAAACAAGACCCGTATATATGCTGTCTTCAAGAGACCCACTTCAGACCTAGGGACACATACAGACTGAAAGTGAGGGGATGAAAAAAGATATTCCATGCAAATGGAAATCAAAACAAAGCTGGAGTAGCAATTCTCATATCAGACAAAACAGACTTTAAAATAAAGACTATTACAAAAGACAAAGAAGGACACTACATAATGATCAAGGGATCAATCCAAGAGGAAGATATAACAATTGTAAATATTTATGCACCCATCACAGGAGTACCTCAATACATAAGACAAATGCTAACAGCCATAAAAGGGGAAATCAACAATAACACAATAATAGTAGGGGACTATAACACCCCACTTACAACAATGGATGGATCATCCAAATTGAAGGTAACTAAGGAAACACAAGCTTTAAATGACACATTAAACAAGATGGACTTAAATGATATTTATAGGACATTCCATCCAAAAACAACAGAATACACTTTCTTCTCAAGTGCTCATGGAACATTCTCCAGGATAGACCATTTCTTGGGTCACAAATCAAGCCTTGGTAAATTTAAGAAAACTGAAATCATATCAAGTGTCTTTTCTGACCACAATGCTAAGAGATTAGGTATCAATTACAGGAAGAACTGTAAAAAATACAAACACATGGAGGCTAAACAATACACTACTAAATAACCAAGAGATCACTGAAGAAATCCAAGAGAAAATCAAAAACTACCTAGAAAAAAATGACAATGAAAACACAATGATCCAAAACCTATGGGATGCAGCAAAAGCAGTTCTAAGAGGGAAGCTTATGGTAATACAATTCTACCAAAAGAAACAAGAAAAATCTCAAATAAACAACCTAACCTTACACCTAAAGCACTTAGAGAAAGAAGAACAAAAAAACCCCAAAGTTAGCAGAAGGAAAGAAATCATAAAGATCAGATCAGAAATAAATAAAAAAGAAATGAAGGAAATGATAGCTAAGATCAATAAAACTTAAAGCTGGTTGTTTGAGAAGATAAACAAAATGGATAAACGACTAGCCAGACTCATCAAGAAAGAAAGAGAGAAGATTCTAATAAACAGAATTAGAAATGAGAAAGGAGAAGTACAAAGACATTGCAGAAATACAAAGGATCGTAAGAGATTACTACAAGCAACTATATGTCAATAAACTGGACAACGTGGAAGAAATGGACAAATTCTTAGAAAAGCCCACCCATCTGAGACAGAACCAGGAAGAAACAGAAAATATAAACAGACTGATAACAAGCACTGAAATTGAAACTGCGATTAAATATCTTCCAACGAACAAAAAGTCAACCAGATGGCTTCACAGGCGAATTCTATCAAACATTTAGAGAAGAGCTAACACCTATCCTTCTCAAACTCTTCCAAAATATAGCAGAGGGAGGAACACTCCCAAACTCATTCTGAGGCCACCATCACCCTGATACCAAAAGAAGACAAAGATGTCACACAGAAAGAAAACTACAGGACAATATCACTGATGAACATAGATGAAAAAATCCTCAACAAAATACTAGCAAACAGAATCCAGCAGCACATTGAAAGGATCATACAACATGATCACGTGGGATTTATCCCAGCGATGCAAGGATTCTTCAATGTATGCAAATCAAACAATGTGATAAACCATACTAACAAATTGAAGAATAAAAACCATATGATCATCTCAAGAGAAACAGAAAAAGCTTTCAACAAAATTCAAACATCAATTTATGATAAAAACCCTCCAGAAAGTGGGCATAGAGGGAATTTACCTCAACATAATAAAGACCATACATGACAAACCCACAGCCAACATTGTTCTCAATGATGAAAAATTGAAAGCATTTCCTCTAAGATCAGGAACAAGACAAGGTTTCCCTCTCTCACCGCTATTATTCCACATAGTTTTGGAAGTTTTAGCCACAGTAATCAGAGAAGAAAAGGAAATAAAAGGAATCCAAATTGGAAAAGAAGAAGTAAAACTGTCACTGTTTGCAGATGACATGATACTATACATAGAGAATCCTAAAGACTCTACGAGAAAACTACTAGAGCTAATCAATGACTTTGGTAAAGTAGCAGGAGACAAAATTAATGCACAGAATTCTATTGCATTCCTATACACTAATGATGCACAATTTGAAAGAGAAATTAAGCAAACACTCCCATTTACCACTGCAACAAAAAGAATAATACCTAGGAATAAACCTACCTAAGGAGACAAAAGGCCTGTATGCAGAAAAGTATAAGACACTGATGAAAGAAATTAAAGATGATCCAAATTAAAGATGATACAAACAGATGGAGAGATATACCATGTTCTTGGATTGGAATAATCAACATCATGAAAATGACTATACTACCCAAAGCAATCTACAGATTCACTGCAATCCCCATCAAACAACCAATGGCATTTTTCACAGAAATAGAACAAAAAATTGCACTGTTTGTATGGAAACACAAAAGATCCCGAATAGACAAAGCAATCTTGAGAAATAAAAATGGAACTGGAGGAATCAGGCTCCCTGACTTCAGACTATACTACAAAGCTACAGTAATCAAGACAGTATGGCACTGGCACAAAAACAGAAATATAGGTCATTGGAACAGGATAGAAAGCCCAGAGAATAACCCACACATATACGGTCACCTTATCTTTTTAAAGGAGGCAAGAATATACAATGGAGAAAAGACAGCCTCTTCAATAGTGGTGCTGGGAAAACTGGACAGCTACATGTAAAAGAATGAAAGTAGAACACTCCCTAATGCCATACACAAAAATAAACTCAAAATGGATTAAAGACCTAAATGTAAGGCCAGACACTCTAAAACTCTTAGAGGAAAACAGGAAAAACACTCTATGACATAAATCACAGTAAGATCCTTTTTAACCCACCTGCTAGAGAAATGGAGATAAAAACAAAAATAAACAAATGGTACCTAATGAAACTTAAAAGCTTTTGCACAGCAAAGGAAACCATAAACAAGATGAAAAGACAACCCTTAGAATGGGAGAAAATATTTGCAATGAAGCAAGTGACAGAGGATTAATCTCCAAAATATACAAGCAGCTCATGCAGCTCAATATCAGAAAGCAAACAACCCAATCCAAAAATGGGCCAAAGACCTAAACAGACATTTCTCCGAAGAATATATACAGATTCCCAACAAACACATGAAAGGATGTTCAACATCACTCATCATTAGAGAAATGCAAGTCAAAACTACAATGAGGTATCACCTCACACAGGTTAGAATGGCATCACCAAAAACTCTACAAACAATAAATGCTGTAGAGGGTGTTGAGAAAAGGGAATCCTCTTGCACTGTTGGTGGGAATGTAAATTGATACAGTCACTCTGGAGAACAGTATGGAGGTTCCTTAAAAAACTAAAAATAGAACTACCCTATGACCCAGCAATCCCACTACTGGGCATATACCCTGTGAAAACCATAATTCAAAGAGCGTCATGTACCACAATGTCCACTGCAGCTCTATTCACAATAGCGAGGACATGGCAGCAACCTATGTTTCCATCAACAGATGAATGGATGAAGAAGATGTGGTACATATATACAATGCAATATTACTCAGCCATAAAAAGAAATGAAATTGAGTTATTTGTAGTGAGGTGGATGGACCTAGAGACTATCATACAGAGTGAAGTAAGTCTGAAAGAGAAAAACAAATACCGTATACTAACACATATACATGGAATCTAAAAAAAGAAAAAAAAAAAAGGTTCTGAAGAACATAGGGGCAGGATCGAAATAAAGACGCAGACATAGAGAACGGACTTGAGGACACGTGGGGGAAGGGTAAGCTGGGACAAAGTGAGAGAGTGGCATGGACATATATACACTACCAAATGTAAAACAGATAGCTAGTGGGAAGCAGCTGCATAGCACAGGGAGATCAGCTCGGTGCTTTTGTGAAAAAAAAAAAAGGCAATGGCATACATGTGTGATCTGGTCTGATCGATTCTCTATTCATGATTAATCTAACAACTCCTTAGGAGATGTTGAAAAACTATTTTAGAACAAATTAATTGTTATTTAGTTTTTTTTTCTTTTATTTACACTTCCCTCTAATATATATGGTCACACTGCTTTCAAGTGAAGTCTGCTAAAACTAGTGAGGGTATATTTCCAAGCTTCTGACTGTGAGTTTCATTCAAAAGTAATGTAAAAGGCTCTCACCTGAGGTAATAACTTTCTGCTACTGATACGTGTTCATTAAATGTTACATTAAAAGGATGATGGATGTCATGATTCCCTGATTGGAATATAGCATGATGCAGTAGAAAAACTACAATTTTTAAAATTAGGCAATCCTATGTTTAAATGTTTTCTCCATCATATACCAGCTTTTTGAACTCCGGTAAATCACTAAAAGTCTCTGAACTTCAATTTCCTCAACTTTAAAATACTGAGAAAAAAATACTACCAAAGAGTTTGATAAGATGATTAGAGATAATGTATTAAGGTCTATTTTTCTGCCAGTAAAGCAACACCCTAAAGACGTGCTCAGGAAAGGGTCAGCTAACATTGGGAGACTAATTTTTGCATTATCTCCTTGCTTAAAAGGTCAGTAGGAAAGGCTGGAGATGGGAGGCAATTTCTCTCTTCCACCCCCAAAATGTAGCTATGTTTTGTTTTTTGAGTGATGCGATCTTTGCCTTCAAAGAATTAATACCAAATTGTGGCTGGTTGGCCCAAAACAGACTGGGAGTTACTCAAAAGGCAGTCTCCATCCAAACTTCTGTTTTGGGGGAAAAGTCTAAATTGTAAGATGCAGATGTGGGCCAACCTTAGGAAGAGAGAATTTGGAGAACATCCCCTTCATGGCACGATTCTGTCAGTCCTGGCACAGCAGGGACTATGAGCGTCCCCAGGAGATGGCAAGACTTAGACATGGATGAAGCACAGAGGCTCCAAGAGCCGTGAGTTTCTGCAGTACAGCCTGAGGGGTGGGGCTTACTCAGAGCCCAAGTCTGGCAGACAACTGGAGCAGGTACCTTGTGTAGTAACAGTGGGGATGGGGAACACTGTAGATGCAGAACCTGGCTCTGCCCTGGCCATATAACCCCAGAATTCTTGCTTCATAAAAAGGAGAGAATGCAGGCAACTTGATAATGACAGAGATTGCATTTTTTTCTTAGCTGGGAGAGTGGAGTCTCCAAGCAGATTAAATTTGGTAGAGGGGAAAACAAAACAAAAAGAAAAAGAAAAGGAATACTACATTCTTCAACTTGTGTATTGTAAAATAACGTTTGTAACTATTACACTACCCTCTGCATAGTATCTATGATTTTTAAAAGACGTAGGCTATTAAAAAAATTCTTAACCTTGAGTACTCATTCTCTTTTAGTATTGAAATATACCATGCCCTCCCCACCCATAAAAGGAATGAGTAAAGAATTTATTAAAAAAGATTAAGAGGCAGAGAAGAGATAAAGAACTGAATATGAATATTTTAGATAAGCTTTCAGTCAATAGGAATGAAGGCTTCAACTCCTAGGTATTAGGGCAGGGAGAGCAGTAGGAAAGAAGAAAGAAATAACAGTCAAGTACCTACTATGTGCCTGGTAGTCTGCTATATGTTAAGGGTCATAGATATTATGACCTTCACTTTTATAGCCGTGGTGAGTCTCATAGGATTTAAAAAAGTTTTCTGTATTCATACAGTTCATAAGCAGCAAAGATGAGATTTATGGCAGCACCTTCTCCTACAAACTATTGTCCTTTCTGTCATTCCTAGTTGTCTCTGTAAATTGTCTAGTGCTCCCGGGGTGGTGGTGAGGGGAAATTATGAGGCAAGCCTGAGATACTTCAAGTGAGCTTATCAAAATTGTATGTCACCTCCCTTTTAGCAGGGAAACTCTAATTTTAAATGGGCTGAGGGAATTTTTCAAAACTTACACATTTTTAGCTATGAGACGAAATTTTTAGGGACAAGAAACATGAGCGACTGGAGCCAGGGATCACCCTAAAAAAGCATCTGCAGGCTTGACAGCAGCCCTATGCCCTGGGGCAGGTTGTCTTGGGAAACAGTCATGCCGAGGTTTGGATTTTCCATCTCTCAGCTCACCTGCTCATGCTGTTCACACTTGTGACCGAGGGAAGCCCCCTCCTCCCCTAGAAAAAGGCTTTAATTTGTTGGGGCAAGGATAAATTATAAGAGGACAATCCAGCTGTTGTAAATTACACATATTCCCTCTATGCTGTCTCTCACTGAGTAGATGTGGGAACAGGAAGTCCTATTATCTTTCTCGATCAGAGTTTCTTTTATTTTCTTGGAAATAGAATCTGTGCCAAATCAACCACCAGACATTCCCTTCTCAGCAAGGAAATTTAACCAAAGAGCACCTGGAAACTGGGCATCTCACCAGTGCAGCAGGAAACAGAGGCCACATTTGTCATAAAGATTTCTTTTTTTTGATAACATTTCACACATTAAGAAAAAAGCAGAACAAATGCAAATTTGAAAAATGCTGGCAAAATAATTATAGTCATTCTTGAAATACCCAGAGAGGCTGGGTGAGAATTCAGAATGCTTACGTGTGAGGAAGCAAAGTGGCATGGCTAATTTTAGGGCAGAAAGTCTCTTTTCCTTGTCCTATCCCCTAACCTCAGTAAGCAATATTTTCAGCAAGTCAAGTGCAAACAATACATAAGCAGATGAAATAAATAAAATGAGATGAAGTGGATGGTTTGGATTTTGGCGGGCAGCAATATACCCATTCTACATTTTTAACAATTTTGTGCTAAGGCCAGGGTGTAAACCAAAGAATAGCAAGATACTTCAAGCATGAGAATTGGTACTTCTGTAAAGAGAGAAGGATGACTGAGAAAAGTGTCTAGAAATGGCATCCAAAAAGGCTTACGTCACTTCCATTTTCATTCAGTGTATTTTCTTCCTCACAATCATTAAGAAGCTAAAGAATATTTCTTGGCATAAAGTATTTTCCTTTGTTTGAGACGTGTCCATCTTTTTCTATCTTTCTGCTTTTTCTGTTTCCACAAAAAATTGGATCTCAGGGGCACTGAGTTGTAAATAATTTTTCAAGTCTTAATATGGTATCATCGTCAGTCTATTTTCTGTTTGATTTTACTCCCCTCTCCTTTTTTTTCCAATTCCTTTCATTCCCCTCCTCAAAAGTATCATTTTAGTGTTTTACATGTATCATATATATGTATATATAAACATATATTGTAACCATATAAAACATGTTATATAAATATATAACATATAAATGTTTTAAACATGTATATATAAGTATCTATATATGTCTATCTATATGAATCTCCTTCAAAATATGGAGTTTTGGGGGGTATATATGTATGCACTTTTAGTTTACATAAGCAGAATAGTGCTATGTATCTCACTCTTTTTTGCTTACTCTTTTCAGTCAACATCGTGGGGTTTTTTTTTTTAAACCCCACATTTGTTTATTATTTATTTTGGCTGTGTTGGGTCTTCGTTTCTGTGCGAGGGCTTTCTCTAGTTGTGGCAAGCGGGGTCCACTCTTCATCGCAGTGTGTGGGCCTCTCACTATCGCGGCCTCTCTTATTGCAGAGCACAGGCTTGAGACGCGCAGGCTCAGTAGTTGTGGCTCACGGGCCTAGTTGTTCGGTGGCATGTGGTATCTTCCCAGACCAGGGCTCGAACCCGTGTCCCTTGCACTGGCAGGCAGATTCTCAACCACTGCGCCACCAGGGAAGCCCAACATCGTGTTTTTAAAAAAAATTGTCCATGTGTCTCAGCCTGGGTTCTCCTGAAGAACCTGAGAGAAAATGTTCTGTGCAGATGGTTTATTTGAGAATGATCCCAGAGTGCTGATGTCAGGGATGTAAAGAGTGAATGAAGAAAGAAAGTCCAATACATAAACCTGTTATATGGTCGCTTCCACTGACCCTATGATGTGCCCGTGATCCCTTAGAACCTTCTTAGAAATTGTATGAAATGCATCTCAGCATTTTCTGCCCAGAGGATCAAAGTAGGAAGCATGTGTTTATCCACTGGCTTTTGTCTTTCACTGGCCAACTGGGGTCTCACAGGCACTAATTTCTCTATACTTTTCAGTTGACCTTGGAGTATTCCTGCAGGCACCCCATACCACAGCTTCAGAGAAGCCCCAAGGAAGGACAGTGCTTTGTTGTATGCATCAAGGTCAGGAACCATCAGGTTGCATCCGGGCAAATCTCTTTGAAGTGCAAAAGTGGTTGCCATGGCAATGACCTGGAGTTCTTCTTGGTGAGACTTACAAAATAGGGAGGAATCCCCCAGAGGTGTCTGATACACCAGGCTACTGAATGGACATCTGTTACTATTTGGACCACTTTCTATTTCATTGTTGGCATATACCACATTTATGGAATCTCCTTATTTTACCTGTAACCTCTAAGGCCACGACTGGAGTGAACATCCTCACACATAATAATGACCCTAGACTTAGGCACAGGGACTTCTATCCTGGGTGCCAGGCTTTAGGCAGTACTGTGCTTTGGAGAGACTTTCTTGAAGTGTTCTAAGTACCTCTATGGTGCCTGGGACAGGCCAGGCTGGCAGTGCCATTTGGGTGGTGCCCTGAGCCTGGACAGTGAGCATGTAGGGTTGAGCAGTTGCCCTGTGGAGCTCCATTACTCATGTTGATAGGTCTACCCAAATCCTGTGGCCCAGGTTCCATGAGACTGGGTTGCCAGAATGGTGTTGACACACTAATTTTTGAAGATTCTCTAAGGTGACAGAGGTGATGGTGCCCATCCTTTATCTTCTCTGCCATACCCAGCTCTCCCCTCCCCCACTTCTGGCATCCAGATGGGTCACTCTACTTCCTCCACAGGCTCTGCATGGAAGCCAGTCCTCCATGGTTGGCTGGCCCCATCTCCTCCAAGAGCTTTGGAAATCTAAACTCTTGGTTCACAATTCTAACAAGCCCTTCCTATCTACATCTTCTCTTGCCTGCATCTAATTTGATGGCATCATGCTCTCTGGTCTTAAGCAGTGACAGATGAAGGCTGAACATTCCTTGAGAAAATGGTACCGGTATAAAATCCCAAAAGTGAAATTTAACATGAAAAGAGAACAAATTATCATTCATACTGTCCTGCATAATCTGGGTAAGACTTGCATTTGCGGCCATTATCAATGAAGTAGAATTATAATGTTTGAGATAGTCTTTGGAATTCAGTATTCATGGAGAGCAGAATGAATAATTATGTACCCAGCATTAAATAATTAAAATTGTATAACTGCAGAGACAAGAAGGTATTTTTTGTTAAAGTTCCAAATAGCCATGGAATTGTGAGTAGCAACTATGTTATCCCTTTTTCTGTGGTAGGAGATAAGAAATTGGCCAGAAACAGCATGTTGGACAATAAAGAACATGAAGAGAATACTGTTGGATCTGACCAAGAAGAGATGGTACTTGGACACCATGAAGAGTATTCACATGCACTAATTAGACAATAAACAAATATTTCAACACCCCTTCTCTTCCCATTATTCTAAATAATCAATTAACCACTATACCTCACATGGGTTCCTTAATTTTTAAAATATATTTTTCTCCTCAAATTATATATACAGATCAGGGTTCTGCCAAAAATATTTGTATGAGTCCCCCATACACTAAGAGTAGTCCTGTTTGTACATGTTTTTGATTTTCTCTGGTGCCTACTTAGGAGAGGGATTGCTAAATTGTAGCACATGCATGCACCTGATGGTTTTCTAGAATGGCCACATCATTCTAAACTCCTGTCAGCTATGCTTGTGGTTCTACAACATCTTCACCATTATTTATCACCTGCTATTTATATTTTTACTAGGATAATTGGTTTAAAATGATAGCTCATGGTTCTAAGTTGTGATTTGTTGATTACTACTACAGTAAAGCATCTCTTTTAATAATTCATCTCATTTAATAATGGCCTGCACTCCAGGCCATTTGGCATAGGATGTAAACTCTCTTTTCTTCTGCTACATTCTCCCAGTAGGAAGTAGCCTCACCCACAACCATTGATCTGATCACCATCATGATTCAGGATTTTACCAACTCTATACCTCCAGATCTTTCTTTTGGGTTCTACACTCAAGTAGCTTACTGACTGCTTAACATTTTCATCTACATAGCTCACAGGAACTTTAAAACTCAAAAAAGCCAAAACAGAACTAATGATCATTCCTCTCCAAACCTACTTCTGCAGGTTCCCCGTTTGGTAATCCAATCATCACCTACGTAGTGATTCAAGCCAGAGACTGGTATATTCACATTTAATCAATAGTGAAGTCCTGTTGAGTATATTGCTTAAATATCTTTTGAAGCAGCATGGCTTTCTCCATTTCCACTTTTCTGACCTATTCTAAGAAACCATCAACCTTCCTCTCCCATATTATCTCAGAAGTTTACTGAATGGTCTTTCTACCTCCAGTCCTGCTCCCTGCCAAACCATTTTCCATTCTAGCCAGCGTGACCTGTTAAAAGTGAAAATCTATTCATTTAACCTCTCTGTCTAAAATCCTTGAATAGCCTCCTTCCATATCATTTATAACAAAGTCCCATGGACTCAATGAATCCTGTAAGACCATGGGTTTTTCTGGGTCAGCCTCATCTCATGCTACTCTTTTCCTCACCTCCTGCACTCCATCTTGCAAACACAATGTTCCTCCTTAGAATCTAGGTAAATACTCTTAGCTCTACCTTGAGTGACTTCCTCCCTGTGATGGATTAAATATGCCATATTTTTCTTCTCCTTCCTCCCTTTTAGAGGCAGAATTGAAACTGTGCTAGCATATAAATACTTTGAACAATCTGAGGTAGCTCTGGGTCTAAACCTTAAAACCTGGTTACTTTTACTTCTTTGTGGTTTTTGTGAGTCTTGAGTTGCCATCTAAGAAGTTAGACTTTATGGAGAGAGCATACGGAAAGGCCACATAAAGAATCAAGACTCTGCAACTCCATGGAAAGAGAGAGAAACCCAGCCATCCTAGTGGACGCCAGCCTTCAAAACATCCACTACCTAAGTGACAGACAGCTTAGATATTCCAGCCTTATAGAGACCATTACTGGAGTACCAACTGACATCACATGGAATGGAAGAATTACCCACCTGAGCAGTCAGTCACACAATCATGAAAGATACTTTTGTTAAAAAATGATTACTTCTGTGAAACTACCAAGTGTTGAAGTGGTTTGTTAGGCAGCAAATAGAGTTGCCTTGTCAGAAGCAAGGAGTATTATGACAATGATTAAGGTATTCTGTAAATGCACAGATAGTGATTTTGGCAGAAGCATTTCCAGCAGGTAAGGCAAATCCATTTCTAGAGTAAGTGACTATTCCAGTGAGAGTAAACAACTTCCTCTTTCATGATGGAAGAAGTGGTCAAGAATAATCTTCCTGCCTTAAGTGGCTGGCTGGTGACCACCAGGTACCATAACAGACATATGCTGGCTAAAGAAGATCCTGTGAGTTGATCAATGTCTTCCCTATAAAAATGTATTAACTGAATCTACATTTCTGCTGTAAAATGAGAAATATAAACACCCTTAGAACATGGCATTTTAGAAGTATAAGTGAAATCTAGTAGATTGTTCTAAAGCCTGAACATCTCATTTAAATAAGCAAACATTTAACCTCCACATTAGACATTTAAACAGGGCCCCAATAAATCAATTTCCTCATTTGTTTTGTATGTCATTAAAGTATTCAGCTATAATCTGGCATACATACTTTTGGGATGCCTGGTTACAGAGATTTCTGAACTGTTAAATAAATAAGAGGGTCAACTTATATTCTAAATTCAGCCTTTCAGAATTCTTTTATTTTCAGAGTTTTGCTTGAGCAGGAAATTCTTTTACCCCCTTTCATATGGAAATTATTTCCACAATATGCACCATCAATATTCATCAAGTATCACACCAATTAACAAACCGTGAATAATCTGTAACAAAAATTTAATGCATGAAAACCCACAAACATCTAGGTGGCTGTTAATAAGGCTATGTTTGAGGTAATCACATACAAATTTAATTTTAAATATACTTCCCTAAAGGAAGGGGTATCAGTATTAATTTAAGAATTTAATTTGTATGTTGTTTTAATAAAATGTCTTTCAAGGAATGTGGAAAAACATCATGCCAGGAACTTTGCTTATCAACCCAACACTGAATTTTCTTTTATGGAATGGAAATAAACTATTCCCTTTATGTAACTTTATATAACTCCTTTGTGAAGTTAACATAACCCTATAGTATCTTAGTATGAGACAAGTAACACAAATTCTTTGAATATATGCTTCATAAAATGATTAATTTTGAGATTAGTAGTAAAAGGGCATTTTATTTTCAGTTTTAAGGAATATTAAAGTACAGTCAAGTCACTTTGAGATTGATCATTTCTAGAAGTGAGGTTACAGTGATTTTCAAATTTATATACAGTCTAATCAGCTTTCCAAACTTAGTGTTTCAAACTGGCAACTATTAATACAGATAATTTTTGTCTTTTCTTGTCTGAACTCGATGACATAGGAAGAAGGAATGGCAACATCTCCTAAACAATGAGAATACCCAGGTCCAGATTTACATAACTTTCCAAACAACTAGTGAAATTTCTGAATGCAAAGCTAGGACTAGATTTTGTTTCCTTATCCTTACTATTTTTCTTTACCCTCTCATTAAAAGAATAAAGTAAAGCCAATAAAAGCGGAGGAGATGAAATTATGAAGATACAAGCAAAAGTTAATTACGTTGAAAATAAAGATATAATAGAAAGGATCAACATGAAAGCTAATTTTTACAGACTAATAAAGTAGGTAAATCTTTGGCATGACAAACCAAGGATCAAATAACAACACAGATAAAGTATATTAGAAATGTAAAGGAGGATTAATTATAGCTAGTATTGATGACAGAAGTTTTAAATATTGCAAGAGAAAATTAAAAAAAAATCCTCATGACAAATTTGAAAATAAACAAAAATTGCCATTTCCTAGAAAATATAATTTACCAAAGCATACTGAAGACACAGAAAACCTGAAGAGATGTCTCATGATTAAAGATGGTCAACCTGTAGATAATAATTTACCCTTCAAAAACAAACAAAAAAATCAATGAAAACAGTATAGGTCCATATGACTTTTTAGACATCTTCTACCAAATACTGAAGGGAGAGATAATTCCAATATTGTGTAAATTCCCAAGAGTAGGGGGAAAAGGGGGGAGACCACGACTTCAACTCATTTTATATAGCTAGTTAACTTAGCAAAATAAGGTATGTATGAAGAAAGAAAATGACATTCCAGTAATATCATTCATGAACACAGATAGAAAAATCCCAAGTAATTACTGGCAAGCCAAATCCTGCAATGTATATTTGGAAATATCAATTAGCTATTTTTTAATCTTTTCAGAGATTCTTTGTCTTTTCCCTAGAGCATTAAGTCCATTTGCATTTATTTGACTTCTGATTTATTTCTACCATTGTATTAAATAGTTCCTACTTGTCCTGATTTCCCGCCCCTTTTTCGTTCTTCCTTTCTTGTGTTCTGACTGAATATTTTTTCTTTTCTATGGTTTTCTATTTACTTATCCCTTTATTTTTCTTTTCCTTCTCACCTTTTCTTTCTTGTTCTCTTACTGATTATGTCAATTTTCTTCTTTGATTTCCCTTCCTTTATGTATCTGTAAGTTGGAGGCTATGATTTTCTACAAATTGTTAGCATAGTCTAAATTATATAGGTATCTTTACTCCCCTCCCAACTAGTTAAAGGACTTTAGAAAGCTGTAGCTCCAATCGACCCCCCTTGTAATTTACATAATGTTGTGATCTGGTATTTTAGTTATCTCCTGTCTTTTTAAATATTTTTCTTTCAAAGATTTACTGTTTGATATAGTCAATGTTTGTTTTGAATTCTCTAAACATTTTTCAACATCTTTGTTCAACATTCTTTTTTACTTTAGACTTTCCACCTGAAATCATTTTCTTTGTGCCTAAGGTGTTTCCTGTATGATTTCAGACCCTTTACTGAAGCTGAAGGTCTGTTGATAGTAAATACCTCTCAGTTTTTCTTGAAATTTGTTTCACTCTCATAATAGAAAGATATAGGCAGACCTTGGAGATATTGCGGGTTTGGTTCCACAGCACCTCAATAAAGCAAATATCACAATAAAGCAAATCCTTCCTGCCTGGATTTTGTTTGGATTCTATGATTTCAAGATTGGTGAATCTCATCAATTCTAGGCAAATTCTTAGCTACTATATTTTAGAAATTGCTTTGTCCCCCTTCTCTTTTAAATTTTCTCTGGCACACTGATTATATATTTTTTTAATTCTGACTTTTTGTGTTTTAACCTTTTTTTCTTACTTTTCCATCTCTTTGTTTTCCTAGATTTTTTTTTTAGCCATTACTCCTTTTGGGTTATATCCTTCAGCTTACTAATTCTTTTGTCATATATGTTTATCAGGAATTTAATCCAGCCACTGAGATTTTACATTTTATTTTTTTACTCCTCAGAGTTTCATTTGCTGCTTTTAAAGTAGCTTCATAATCTTCTATAGATTCTATTTTTTCAGTCATATTTCCAGCTTTTCTGTTATATTTTTATATGTATAAATATAGTTATAACTACATATACCTTTAGTTTTTCAAAATATTTTGTTTCTGAATGGTTGTTGAAATTTCTGGATATATTCTATATATCATTTATTTTTCTCTTATACTTTATGTTTCCAGGAAATGGGCTACATTCTAGGAAAATTATGTGATATTCTAGTTCATTGATTGGTTTTATTACTGTTTCTTCTCAACAATTCAATTCAACTGAGATTTTTATTTTGTAAACATGTATAAATTTTCACATTTCACACAAATCTCAGAAGGATATCAGGTAAACTTATTGTGGGGTATTCAGTTTGCGGTAAAAGCATGATTTTCTTGGGTGTCATTTTGTTACCCCTCTTTAATGGTATTTGTTTTCTGACTCTTGGTTACCATGTTGTATTTCTCTGTGAGATCCGCCTCACCAAGTTTAGCTGAGGTTGGCTCTGACTTCAAGAGATTGCATCTGATAAGCCTGATAGAAAGCCTGCCTTGGACGTGCAGCTCCTTCTCCCTCCTTGGAGTCTGCAGTGACCTGGGCACTGCTTTAGCTCTGCACCTGAGTCACAGCCAGTGCCTGGTCCTCTGTGGACTCATCGCCCCCTGCTCAGTCTAAATGGGTGGAGGCTGAATAAATCGATGGCTTATTGTCAGACTACAATTCCCCTTAAATTTCAACATGGTCCCTCCTGCTTCTGCTCCAGGTAACTTTGAGCTTTGAGCTTCCCTGAAACTTCTCCTAAGCTCTTCGTCTTCCTGCATGAGTTTGGATTTTTATTTTCTTCACTCTTGCTTCTCTGTGATTCTGATATCACTCCATTTCTAGTTCTTAGGAATTCCTCAGAAATCGTCTTCCACCAAGGTCTTTCCTTGTTTTCCACTGTGCTTATGACTTTATTTTCTTAAACATAATTTATTACCTGACATTTCACAGAGATTTTGGTGGGAAGAGAAATTAGGTACTAGGGTTCACTTTACCATTTTTTCTAATCTCATCTTTTGACTTTTTTTCTTTTAATTTCTAGTCTCTCATTTGTTTAAATAAAATTATCACTTTAATGACTCCATAGCATTTGATATGTTGCTGCGTTGTGGTTTATTTAAAGATTCCCTACCATTTGACACCTCAACTGTTTTACTAATGTAAATACTACTAGAATGGATATACATAGAGAGATATACATTTTTACATATCCATAATTTACTTCCACAGAAACATGCTGGAAATGGAATTACTATCTAATACCCTTAAAAAAAAAATTGAGAGGGTTGTTTCTACAGTGGCCAGTGGATGTCAAATTTAAAGTTTAAGATAATGCTGTGGGGTTTTGCTCAGTCTCCTGTAAAGAGATGCAGGAGCCTCAATTTTGGGTGCTTTTGCTGTCAGCCTATCTGTAATGCTGATTAGGAACAAATGACTGATTTCACCATGCTAAGTCTAACTAAGTTTCACACTAAGAAGAAAAAGTAACACTTCTGCCAGCTGTTTCAAAAACAGCTTATGTGCTATATATAAGTAAAGACTGAAAGGAGATGTCATCACTTCTATTTTTATATTTGATTCTACTAATGCTATTTCTGCATCTATAGTTAGCAGAATATGTAACTAGAATATGTACAATCTATCAACGCATGTAAATATATATGTATGTATGTTTGTATATTATGGACTGAATGCTGCTGTCTCCCCGAAATGCATATGTTGAAGCCCTAACCTCCGATGTGGTAGTATTTGGAGATAAGGCCTTTGGGAGGTGATTAGATTTAGATAAGGTCAAAAGGGAGGGACACTCAAGATGGGATTAGTGCTCCTATGAAAAGAGAAACCAGAGAGCTTGCTCACACTCTCTTCCCACCATGTATATAGACTGTATATATAGAGTGAGAAGGTTGCTCTCTACCAGCCAGGAAGAGAGCTCTCATTAGACCTCAACTATGCTTGGACTTCCAGACTTCAGAGATGTGAGACATAAATTTCTGTGTTTAAGCCACTCAATCTATGGTATTCTTTAAAGCAGCCTGAGTTAAGACAGATTTTGGTGCTGAGAAGTGGGGTGCTGCTGTAATGAATACCAAAACATGTGGAGTTGAATAATGAACAGAGGCTGGGAGAATTTTGAGTTGCATACTAGGAATATGGATGTTAAGGGCGAGGACTCAGATGCAAGTGAGAACCATGTTATTGGAACATGGAGGAAAAATGATCCTTGTTATAAGTTGGCAAAGAACTTGACCGAACTGTGTTCTAATCTTTTATGGATGAAATTAGATATTTAGCTAAGATTTGTATGCAAAGTATCGCAAGTATGGCTTCGTTCCTCCTGATCACTTATAGTAAAATGTGAAAGGAGAGAGATGAATTGAAGAAGGAATTGTTAAGCAAAAAGGAACCAGAACTTGAAGATATCGAAATTTTCAGCTTCTCCATATTGCAAAAAAAAAAATGAGAAAGCTGGTTCTAAAGAGAATACTAAGGGTGTGGTTGAAAATGATTTGATAGGGCTTTCCTGATGGCACAGTGGTTGAGAGTCCACCTGCCGATGTAGGGGACACGGGTTCGTGCCCTGGTCCGGGAAGATCCCACATGCCGCGGAGTGGCTAGGCCCGTGAGCCATGGCCGCTGAGCCTGGCGTCTGGAGCCTGTGCTCTGCAACGGGAGAGGCCACAACAGTGAGAGGCCCGTGTACCTCAAAAAAAAAAAAAAAGAAAGAAAATGATTTGATAAAGAGATCATGGTGTGACTCATGAATTTGATAAGCGAAGAATACAGATGGGGTCATACCAGCAGAGACACTGCCAGTTTGAACTAAAGTGAGGAAGAAGGTGGGACAGGATGAAGGAAGGCAATCAGACTTTGTGGAGTTTACAAGGTGGGATTGTAGGGCTATTCAGCTGTGAATGTTAGCTCTCCCTCAAGAAGGGAAGAAGGATCCCAAAGGTGATTGAGAAATCATGTGGGTTACCACTCCCACCAGAAGCACAGAGTTCACAGGCCCGGGGGTCAGCGGGGAGGGCCACGTCTGATGCCGCCACCTTGATTTCAGGTGTGTAGACAGAAACACATGAGCCGAGCCCTGGGGGTGATGCTGCTGCCCCACTGGACCTGGAAAGCAAAGAGGATTATTCTCCAGCCCTAAGACCTAGTGGAATTTGCCTTCGTGCATTTTGGACTTGCTTGGGACCCCTCACCTCTCCCTTCTTTCCTATTTCTCTGTTTTGGAATGGGAATATCTACCCTATCATGGCCCCTTGTATTTTGGAAGCACATAACTTGTTTGCTTTCACAAGTTCACAGCCGGAGAGAAATTTAACCTCAGGATGAATTGCACCTCTTGTCTCCCCCCGTATCTGATTTTAGATGATATCTAGATGAGACTTTGACTTTAGATGGATACTAGAATGAGCTAAGACTTTTGGGGCTGTTTGTTGGGATAGAATGAATGTATTTTGTGTATGAGAAGCATACAAATTTTGGAAGGCCAGGGGCAGAGTGTTATGGACTGAATGCTTGTGTCCCCCCCGACCCCCAAATGCCTGTGTTCAAGACCTAACCCTGAATACGATGGCATTTGGAGATGGGGTCTTTGGGAGGTAATGGGGTTAGATGAGGTCATAAGGGTGAGACCCTCTTGATGGGATTACTGCATCTATAAGATGAAATACTAGAGAGATTTATTTCCTGTTCCTACGAAGAGGCCATTTGAGCCCACAGGAAGAGGGCAGCCACGTACGGCGAGCCAAGAGAAGGCCTTGGAACAAAACATACCTCATGGCACCTTGATCTTGGACTTCCAAGCCTCCAGGACTGTGGGAAATAAATTTCTGTTGTTTAAGCCACCTAGTCAGTGGTATTTTGTTGTGGCAGCCCAAGCAGACTAATACAGTATGTGCGTGCACACACACACACACAGACATACTTTTTTCTTTGACCCAAAATGGAAAGGTTCACAGATGCAACCTGATAAATTTTAATCCAAACATTGAACTTTACAAGCCAAAGATCCTTTCCTTCAGATCTCTAAGAAATCTTTGAAAAAAATGGTCTGTTTCTTCTTGATTCAGATCCTGGGCATTGGTAGCTCCAGTATTCCAAGGTTGCTACCAAATAATTTGGTCTGCATGTGACTGTTCATATTATTAAATCCTTCCTGCCTTCATATGGGGCCCTTAGTAATAACTTTACATTTCTTTGGTTCTATTTTCCGTTAGTATTATGAGAAGTTTCAGAATTTTGGTGACGTAATGGCCTATTTTTTATCCTTGTCCCATGAGAATATTATCATTTGTTAAAAGATTTTTGGCTTACGTGGAAGATTTCCACATTTGCATCCAGCCCTTCTCCACTATTTTCAGAAAGTTTTTTATTTAACAGAAACAAATTGATGAATAGGTCTGTAAATATAATGATATCTCCAATCATTGTGCAGCATGTGTCACATTATACTCGGATTAGGGGAAAAAAACCACAGCACTATCCCAACAGGAAGATTTTCTTAGATGAAATCACAAGTAAAGAAGAAATGCAGCTTACAATGGGGCAGAAGATTAAGTATGGAATATATTTAGAATCCAGTTCTCAGCTGGACTCGTGCATCTGTAATGTACTAGCTATGTAACTGTGAGTGAGATTCCTAACTTTCCTGACTTTAATTTTGTGATCTTAAAATGGGAATAACACCACCATTCCTTAGGGTCATAAGGCGGATAAATACGCTTTATGTGAAGTCCCTAGATGGACTCATGGCCCTTTGCTGGTCCCAAATGGCAAATTGTGCAGTGTTATTATTGTCGTTACTCCTGTCACTATTGTTTCCATCTCTACCTCCAGCCCTGGCAAAATATGGACCAATTTTTATATCTACTGCTTACGTGCTCTGAGGGTCATTAATTGCACAGGGTTTTCAGTCATATAGAATTGGGCTACTTTCTTAGTTCTTTCATATTCTGACCATGTGATTATGAAAAAACTGCTCATCCTCTCTGCATCTCAGTTTCTTCATCTGTGAAAAAGAGAACAACAGCATCTCCTTGTACATCACTGTGAGGATTGAATACAATAATGTCTGTATGTATATGTATATGAAGCACTAACAATTGTGTCTCCAAAGTAAAGGCTTTCAGTAAACTATAGTTTGTACTAGAAATGCTTAATATTATTAATTTTATGATAAATCCAAAAAGAAAAGAAAACAAGCAAGAATTTCTGGCAAAAGCCATTTAACTTCTCCTGCTTCGTCCTATACCCGTCTGTAGCACAAGATTCTCTCTCTTATACCCAAGCCCCAAATTATTTTCTTTGTTTGCTGCATAAGGGAGAGATGTTACAGGGAGGAAATCAAGCAAATAATGCAACTAGACAAGGCTGTTAAAATGCACACCCCTAAACACATTTTTAAAAGAGATACTAAATAACCCATTGTCCCCAAAGAAAAGAAAAGCAAACAGATAAGATCACAACATACGCCATGAAAAAAGTCCCAAAGTGAAAAGGTAGTTATATAAAGAGCTAGTGAACAATATAAGTACTATAAATACATACAAAATTTCATCATTTGCTGTCTCACTGTTAGATGTACTCTCTCAGATTGTTCTCACGCATCTGTTCAAGACAAAGCCGCTGAGCCTCTTAAATTACAGCTCATAAAAACACACACTTTGGGTTGCAATTTTTAAAGTATTCAAATTTTATTTAAAGACAGTTTTATGTTCCTGGATTTGGAAGGCGATAACATATTTCCCATAATCAAACCACTCTTAAACATTAAAGATTTTACTGAATGTTAATTAAACCCAGAAAATATGTTGTAAAAAATTAAAATTCCAGACTCATTTAAACCACAGATATTTTAAAAGATAAAGAGGGTCTAGCAGGTGATAGTGAAAAATTAACTAGTGGGGATTTTTATTTTTGGTTTATTTTTTTATTTGCAACATCTTATTTGTAAGGACTCGGTATTGATGAATTTATCCAAGATGAGATTTCAACTCTAAGACTAGATTAGATAAGTATTGCCTGGACCATCATATCTTATATCATGAGATATTAAAAACTGTTCCTTTATAATTCTAGAGAATACTTGAGTAGTAATACTTATATACAGCAAATCTGTTCTACATTTTTCTTCATATAATCCTACCTCAAAGTTTTAACATGATATTTTCCATTTTTAATAAAGCAATTCCATTATTTTGTGTATGTTATTTTTATATACTTTAAAAATATTTAAGGGAGAAGACTGTTCTGAATTTTGTTCAGAAACCTGGTTGACAGAATAAAACTATTTGGAAATAGTGGACCACATATTATATTTTCTTCAGTAATCTATGTAAAAGTGGCATTGGTGAGGATCATAAGTCACAAATAATGAACTCCTTAGTACTGTTTGCAAGGGAACTCTCTGTTGATTGCAACAGACCACCATAAGGAAGTTGAGTCTACAAACACAATCCTACATTTTTCAATTTTTCAGGAAGAAACAAGAAATACATTAACTTTTTTTCTCCCTAAGGATTGGAAAGAAAACAGAGATGGGATATAGGAGATTGCTACTAGAAGCAGAAAAGCAGTCTTAAACATCCCTTGTCAAATGTGAATGGAGAATAACTCCAGAGATAATTAGAAATGCCAAGGATGAAAATTAATGTCTTCTTTCCAGTAAAATGCACTGTTTATATGCACTGTTTATAATCTATTGAAACCTTATATTGGCCATACATAGAAAGAACCTGATGGATTAAGACAAAGGGCACAGCCAGAAAGCTCAGAGCCTCAGGGAACATTGTAAGGAAGTCTCTGATGATCCCAGAGGATGGTCACAAGAGCACAAGTTGCATTGGCCTAAACACCCTTTTTCCAGTGATGTACTTGTGATTTTGTTCTTAAAATAACAGCATATTTTTAATGAATGAATTATAATCAGTATATAAGAAACTGATTTATATGCTATATTGCGCTTTCTCTGATATTCACATTAGTCAAAGAATTTAGATTGAGCCTCTTCAGAGCTGATGTCCTATTGTTTGGTGGCAAAACTGGGAAGTTTAGGCCAAGCGTCCAAAATAAAAATTGCTTTTGAAACCCAACATACTGAGATGGGTAACTTCTGGGTAGAGAACACTAGCATTTACTTCATTACTTTACAAACCAACACTGTTTTATTGTCAACAGAACCTGCCTGGCGAAGTAGGAGCCCACTCCGCCCCTGGAGGTGCTATGGACCTTGGTTGCCTGAGGCCCATGGGAGAGATGGGTCCATGCAGTGAGAACAGCTCTGGCCACCACTGGTACCTGGGTGGTCAGAGGCAGCATCTGGAGGGTCAGCAGGGGGCATGGGAGCCCCCGGGGAGCTGGGTCTTGGCTCCCCCTGGCTCATCTGCAGGAGGCCAGTGAGGGCGATCAGCTCAGGCCCTCTGAGCCAGGCGGTGGAGCAGCCAGAGGATGGAGTGGGGAGGACCCAGGGGGACATAATTGGGGTTGGGAGCAGCAGCTTGAGAGAGCCCATCACCTGCTGAGGGCCCTGAGACAGGTGCAGGGGAACACGCTGCCCACAGGGCAGCAGAGGGTCAGAAAGAAAGACATCTTCAGAGCATATCACTGGGAACCCTGCATCCCTGGGCACCTGCTCTCCACTCTGATGTCCTGCTAGATGGGCCTGAGGCCTCTGCCTCACGCTGCTGCCTCGTACAGAGGCCAGAATGAGGGACGGCACAAGGTCTGGCCTGAGAAGGAGGTGCCTGCCCCACAGCTGGGCCTCCGCACCAGACGAGGTCCCGCTTAAGCCTCATAGTTGGGGTCCCAGGGCGGTAGCAGGGTCATCCTTGACGGGGCCACCTCCCAGGTCATCTGGGGATAAGGGGGAACTGGGGTTCCCGGGGACCACTTGGCAGCGAGGCCTCGGGGCGACCGAGGCAGCAGCTGCTCTTTCTGGATCCAGGAAGGCCTTCGGTATCAGGGCTGAGGATTGTCCAGTGGGGATGTTCTTGGTTCCCCCAGGGATTCCTCTCCAGAGTCCCTGGCCTGGCCGGGGTCGCTGACTGCCGAGGGACCTTGTTCCTCGGGCGCCTGCCTGCTCTTCACCCGGGCCATGCTGCCGGGGGGCCCAGGGCAACATGCGGTGTCCGGGGGGAGGGCTAGGCAGGGCCCCACACTGCCCACCTCGCCCGCCTGGCCCCTCCCGGCTTCCACTTGGGCCCAGCCTCCCTCAGTGGCCCGTGCTGCCCTGCACGTCCCTGCAAGCCCAGGTTGCGGCCCACCTTGCAGGGCACTTCATTACTTTAATTATCCCCCAAACCTACAATGTCCACAATGGGGACTTTTTTTTTTTAAGGCACAGCCCCAAATGTTGCTGGAAATAATATGCCTATTAAACAGAAGACTTTGGAAAGCAAGGGACTGTTTCAAAAGACTGTTATGATGGGAATTCTGCCACTGGTACCCTGGACTATGCTAACTACTTTTTATTGCATTGGGGAAATGGTAGAATGAAAATGAACACCTCCAGGCAGAGTTAAGAGAATCGGGGGAAGGGAATTTTATGATTATCATAAATTAATCTCTTTTAGCTCCAAGTTACGATTCAAGTTGATTTCTCATCCTTATCAAATTTCTTATGTGCATATTAGGGGCTGATAAGAAAAGGATGGAGCCCTGAGAACTGGAATGAAGGCAATTCAGATGAATCTGGGTACCCCGACCTTACAAATCCCTGTAAGCCTCCCCAACAGCAGATCCTGCTCCCCCTCCCCTTTCTGAGGAAGGCGCTTCTCCCAGCACGAGGACAGCGTAATGACCTTACATTGCAGGGGAAAGCTTATTTCCAAATGATCCACCCTCGCTATCCCTCATGGCCTGCAGAACCATGCTGGAGTCAAATCCAACCTCATCAAGGGAAATGATTACCAAGTCTGACCTGGAAGGAGCCAATTCACACACTGAAAAAAACTGCAAAATGTGGTAGAAATTAATATATACATGTGCAGAAATGGAATCTAAGTGTAATTGCCCGGGGTGGAAGAAAATAATATTGGAATGGCCAAATGTATCAACATGGGTGCACTTATCAGGCATTCTGGATTCCCTATGTTAGTTTGAGCAACTGGGAAAGACCCTCACAATTTGCTTACACAGTTGACTAAAACCTGGATATCATATTGGTTTACATTAAATCAAGCTGAAGTGTGCAATGTCCTTCTTATAATGTAGAGGAATAAATCTAATGATTTAGGGAAATGGAATGATGGAGTAGATGTCTAATGTGTGACTTGCTCACCCATCTCCTGGGGGGTGTTCAGAGGACACGTTTCACAAAATCACGGAGGAATATTTGGTGAGGGAAGCAGCAACCTCCGTGGAAAGCTCTGCAGACACCCTCTGTAGGAGGGGATGATGGCAGGTCCTCTTGGGGCAGCACCCTGCTACCCTGTCACAAGTGTGTACACAAGTGTAAAATCCTCCTCCTTTCCTTCCTCAAAGGGACGGGGGGCCCTTAGCTTGGATAACTGTGCATTTCAGAAAGGGAAGTAGGAATACTTGGGGTTACTGGACCCTGACTCTGAGCTGCACTAAACCCAGGAAGTCTATCAGTCAAGGTGGGGACTTTTGAGGGTTGGTGGTAAAGAGGCTTCTGGCCTGACTCTGTTTCTTGATGTATCCAGTGGGTCCACAAATTTATCTGGAGTTTATTTCCCATTTTTAAATATGCAGTTAAAAATGATAACACGTGCCTGGTGGCATAATCCCTCATTGGTTTCCAGACCCACCCATCCTTTTTCTAAAACTGTTGGCCAATGTATGTATCTGTATTCACAATCACCTTTCTTCCTCCTACAAAAGGAAAGCATACCTTTCACCCATTCCAAATCTAATTATAACACCCTTAGCTGGGTTATAAAATTTCCAGGGCAGTCAAAAAAGTTATATAAGTATTGGTTTGGGGAGAAGTCTTTCTAGTCCTGTAGGTCTTCCTCTCTTTTCCCATCTTATACATATTCTGATGGGGGTGAATCTGAGCTCCTGATAAATAAATAAATAAATAAATCTGATAAATATTCTGAATTTGGAACAACCAAAGCAGTAGAGTATAATGATACTGATTTTTTTTCTAAATATAATTAGCATGTTCTCATGAACTACATTTTGTCAATCTTTTCACTTTGGATAAAACCAACCAACAAATTTTTGTGTGACTTTCTTTCAAACTGGGTGTGCATGATTCAATAGTTAAAACATAGTTAACAAGTTTTGTCACAAAATATTTGTTAATAATTCATCATACTCTTCTATAATATTTACTATGTCCTATCTTTTAGAATATAATACATAATACCATATTTGAAAAATTTAAATATGCATGCGAACATACATAGATTTTCAGAATTCCAATAACGACTATGCAAGCAAAACCTTTGGTATTTCAGATCCTATCACGGGGTGTCATTATGTTGAAGGCTGAAATGCAAACAGGAATGGGCAGCAAGTACTGAACATCCATGCACCAATTTGGAAGCTGTGCATTCAGTTATTTTGGTACATCACTGGCACTTATATCCAATGCCAATGATGTGATAAAATCCTAAGTTGTTTTTTTATTTGCCCTTTTCACCTCCTAATTATAAATGAGATGATTCAGACTGCATGGAAGGAACTGAGATGGGGAAAGTGAGGGGGAGAAAAGGGCAAGAAAGTGCTGGCAGTGAAAGCCATTTCTACATGTCAGTTTTAATGTGGATGTAAGCGTCTAAATGACAGAGTGCCCAGTAGCTTGACGGGACACTTTTTCAGCTTCCTCCAAAGCTTGAGGAAAGAGCAAAGGTTAGTTAGAGGATTACGAGGTGGTGACGCCCATTCAAGTTTTTCTGACATAATCTGAGTTTAAATCAAAAGGGCATAAACAAAAAATAAACAGGCTTTCTTAGAATATCAGAGCACTCATCATCAACTGAAGCTGGAACAAAGTATTTTCAGGATCAATAATACAAGACATTATATTCTTTTAGATAGTGCATATAATGTGTTATCCCTCTCATGGGAGTATGACACGCAAGGGGCCTTCTGTCCCTGACTGGCGCCCACCTATACATAGCCCCCGGCCTGACCAGTCACTGGCCCTCACTACACTGTGCACACCCAGAGTGTGTGGCCAGAGGAGAGCAAAACAACATCTAAGGTCCCCACAGCAGACTGCAAGCCCTGATCATGCCCTGCCTTCTTGACACTGGCCAGTGCCACAGCACCTACCTGTAGAGAGGCCTTCCAGCTCTGTACCTGCAAGCCCCAGCCCAACTCTCATCACCACCTTCCCTTGCAGTGTGTGTGCAAATGGGAGAGAATGCAGCCACAGGAGAGCACAGCACACCCAGGGCCCCTGCAGCTGCTTCAGGTCCAGATCAGGCCCTGCCTTCAGTCACTGGCTCACGCCACCATACCTGGCTATAGCTACCCTCTCCAGCTATGGAAATCCATGTCCGCCAGCCCCAGCCCTGTCAATGGTCACCACTGCAGTATGCATACTGGAGGGTAGAGTGTGAAGCCAAGGGAAAGCATGCTGACACCCATGTCTTTAGCAGATGCCACTAAGCCCATAGTTGGCCCTGGCCCCTGCTACCTATTCTGACCCCCCATTACTATGAGTGTGTCTACAAGTGACCTCCCCTACTACATAGGCACTTGCAGCTGGGCCCTGCAACCAAGTGTGTGCACACCACTGGCTCCAGCCACTACTGATGCCTGCCCTGGTCCTTAGTTACTAGTCCTTGAGGCACCATTTAGGAGACCAATAGCAATTGCAGCCACCGCAGAACCCCTGTAGTGCTTGCCAAGGACCACGCAATTGTTGATACTGTGAACCTTAGTGGCTGAGCCAGAGACATCATACTCCCTTGGACCCAGTGCTGCCACACACTCCTGCACCTGGCGCCCTGAGCCACTAGATCCACGGTTATAGCACAGTCCATTGTGCCTCCATCGGCAGGTGACAGGCTTCCCTTACTTAAATCAGCCCATGAAGTCTTTAAGAGGTGACTGTTTCTTCACACGTAGAGACAGCTACACAAGGCTACAGGGATCACAAAGTATCAGGGAAACAAAATGCCATGAAAGTAATATAGTGGACCTCCAGTAACTGGCTCCAAAGAAAAGGAGATCCAGAAATTTCACAACAAATAATTCAAAATAATTGTTCTACAGACTCTTAGAGAGCTAAAAGAGAGCACAGATAAACAATTTAACAA
Organism: Neophocaena asiaeorientalis asiaeorientalis; assembly: GCF_003031525.2. Taxonomy (NCBI): domain Eukaryota; kingdom Metazoa; phylum Chordata; class Mammalia; order Artiodactyla; family Phocoenidae; genus Neophocaena; species Neophocaena asiaeorientalis. Next base: position 2,688,566 of record NW_020185322.1, read on the forward strand.
TATGGAGAAAACAACACAAGAACAAAATGAAAACCTCAACAACAACAACAACAAAAACAGAAAACAGAACCAAACAGAAACTTTGGAATGAAGAATACAATGACTGAACTGAAGAATTCAATAGAGTTCTCATGAAACTTGAACAAGTAGAAGTGAAAATCAGTGAGTTAGAATCTTGAAGACAGATCAATTAAGATTATACAATTAGAACAACAACAACAAAAGAATGAGAAGGAATAAATAAAGCCTACGATAGATACGGAATACCATCAAAGGAAACAGCGTACACATTACTGGAGCCCCAAAAGGGGAAGACAGGGAGAAAGGAGTAAAAAGCTTATTTAACCAAATAATGGCTGAGAACTTTCCAGCCATGAGGAGAGATTTGGACATCCAAATTCAAGCTAATAGGTCACTTCAAAATTTCAACCCAAAATGTTCTTCTCCAAGACGCATAAAAATAAAAATTGTCTAAAACCAAATACAAAGAGAGAATTTAAAAAGCAGCAAGAGAAGAAAAATTTCTCTCATAAAATGGAACCCCCATAAGGCTATCACCAGATGTCTCAGCAAAGACCTTACAGTACAAGAGAGAATGGGCTGATATATTTGAAGTGTTAGAAGAAAGAAACTGCCAATCAAGATTAATTTACCCAGCAAAATTCACCTTCAGAGTTGAAGAGTGAAATGAAGACCTTCACTAACAAAGAAAAGCTGAGGGAATTCATCATCATTAAACCTACATTATAAAGACTGCGAAAAGGAGTTTTCAAGCTGAAACAAACGGATACTAATTAGTTACATCAAAACATATAAAAATATATAACACACTGGTAAAAGTAAGCATATAGTCAGATTCAGAATACCCTAATACTGTAAAATGGTGATGTCCTACTATTTAACTCTAAAATGAAGGTTAAAGGGCAAAAGTATTAAAAATACCAATAAGTTCAATGATTTGTTAATTGGACACACAATAAAACATGTAAATGGTGTTATCAAAAATGTGAAAGTGGGCAGTAAAAGGGCAGAAATTTTGTATGTGATACAATTTAAATTGTTAGCAGGGTAATTATACCACTACATCTATAAGATGTTTTATATAAACCTCATGGGAACCACAAAGTCTATAAAAGATAAACAAGAGGTAAAGAGAAGAGAATCAAAGCATACCACAATGGAACATCATGAATTTACAAAGAAAAAGGAAAGAAAGGAAGAAAAAAATAAAACTACAAACAGCCAGGAAATAATAAGGTGTCATCAGTAAGTCCTTACATATCAATAATTACTATAAATATTAATAAGTTGATTTCTCCAATAAAAAGGCACTGAGTGGCTGGATAGATTAAAAAAACAAAAAAGACCCAACTATATGCTGCATATGAGACATTCACCTCAGCTCTAAAAACACACATAGATTCAAAGTGAAGAGATGGCAAAAGATACTCCATGCCAGTGGAAACCAAAAGAGAGTAGGGACACCTATGCTAATATCAGTAAAAATAGACTTCACCTCAAAAGTGGTAATAAGAAACAAAGATGGCCATTATACAATGATAAGGGGTCAAGAATATATAACAACCATAAATATATATGAACCCAACATCAGAGCATCTGAATATATTAAGCAAATAGTAACAGATCTGATGAGAGAAACAGACAACAGTACAATAATTCAGATCTACAAATAAAAGGATTATATAGATTAGTACAAGTGATAAATCCAGTCCCTGTTACTCCATCTTGGCTGCAAGTGGAAACTGAATCTTTGTCTTTTGAAAGTGGACTTGATATTTAAAAACAGCCCAAAGAGAGTGCCCTGAAGACTATTAGAAAGTGGAGGACTTCAGACATTTTGGTCCCTCATCTCCACATGGGATGGATTTTATAAAGAAAAAGAAGTATTTCCTGAAGGAAAATTAGATTTCTGAACTAGTAATGGAGGGCAGTAGTATGAAGTTCTTGATTAAAAATAAGTGAAAACTATCTACGGATAATCCCATGTCTTCATGTATAAGGGCTTTTAAAAATCTATATGAACAATATAGTTTTCTAAAAATTTATTTATTTTTGGCTGCGTTGAGTCTTCGTTTGCTGCGTGCGGGCTTTCTCTAGTTGCAGCAAGTGGGGGCTACACTTCATTGTGGTGTGCAGGCTTCTCATTGCAGTGGCTTCTCTTGTTGTAGGGCTCTGGGCATGCAGGCTTCAGTAGTTGTGGTACGTGGGCTCAGTCATTGTGGTGCATGGGCTTACTTGCTCTGTGGCATGTGGAATCTTCCAGGACCAGGGCTCGAACCCATGTCCCCTGCATTGACAGGCAGATTCTTAACCACTGTGCCACCAGGGAAGCCCCTTTTTTAAAAGATGTTTTTAAAAATATTTTATTATGATTGGTTCTCCTGTCAATTTGGAAAGATGAACTTGGCTCTCATTCCCGTCACCAATTTGGAAGTCCTGAGGCAGAGCTGAGCGACAAGCAGGTTAAGTGATTAACCAATTAACTGATCTGTGAGGAGCAGCGTTGGGAGGGCAGAGGGTGAAGTACCCCTCTTTCATGAGATAGTACCCCTCATTCATCTACATGAGATAGATCATTTAGACAGAAAATAAACAAGGAAACATCGGACTTGAATCATACTTCAGACCAAATCAACCTAACAGACATATACAGAACATTTCATCCAACAACAGCAGAATACACATTCTTCTCAAGTTCATAAGGAACATTCTGCAGGACAGATCACATGACAGGTCATGAAACAAGTATCAACAAATTTTAAAAGATTGAGATTACATCAAATATATCTTTTCTGACCACAGTGGTATGAAAGTAGAAATAAATAACAGAAGAAAAGCTGGAAAATTCACTAATATGTGGGATTAAACAACATCTCCTGAAAAACCAATGGATCAAAGAATAAATCAAAAAGGAAACCAAGAAATATCTTGAAACAACTGACAATGGAAGCATAACATATCAAAATCTATGGGATGCTGCAAAAGCAGTTCTAAGAGAATAGTTTATAGTGATAAATACCTACATTAAGAAACAAGAACAATCTCAAATCAACAATCTCATTTTATACCACAAGAAACTAGAAAAAGAAGGACTAAGCCCAAAGTTATCAGAAGGAAGAAAATAACAACAATCAGAACAGAAAGAAATGAAATAGAGACCAAAAAATCAATAGAAATGAACAATGAAACTGAGCTATTTTTTGAAAAGATAAACAAAATTAACAAACCTTTAGCTAAACTAACTCAGAAAAAGAACGGATTCAAATAAATAAAATCAGAAATGAAAGAGAAAAAATATAACTGATACCTCAGAAATGAAGGATCATGAGACTACTAAGAACAAATTACACACCAACAAACTGGAAAATCTAGATGAAATGAATAAATTCCTAGAAATATACAACCTATCAAGAATGAATCATGAAGAAAGAAAATCTGAACAGGCTAATATGAAGTAAGAGGATTGAACCTGTAATCAAAAACCTCCCAAGATAGAAAAGTCCCAGACAAGATGGTCTCACTGCTGAATTCTGTGAAACATTTAAAGAAGAATTAATGCCACTCCTTCTCAAAACTTTCCAAAAATTGAAGAGAGAATAGTTTATAGCAATAAATACCTACATTAAGAAACAAGAACTAATTTATGAGGCCAGCATTACCCTGATACCAAAGCCATATAAGGATACTACAAGAAATGAATAATACAGAACAATATCACTGATATAGATAGCAAAATTCTCAACAAAATATTAGCAAACCAAATTCAACAGCACATTAGCAAGATCATTCACCATGATCAAGAGGGATTTATCACTGGGATGCAAGGATGGCTCAATATCTGCAAATCAAACAATGTGATACACAGTATCATCAGGATAGAAGATAAAAATCATACAACTGGGCTTCCCTGGTGGCGCAGTGGTTGAGAGTCTGTCTGCCGATGCAGGGGACACGGGCTCGTGCCCCGGTCCGGGAAGATCCCACATGCCGCGGAGCGGCTGGGCCCGTGAGCCATGGCCACTGAGCCTGCACGTCCGGAGCCTGTGCTCCGCAACGGGAGAGGCCACAACAGTGAGAGGCCCACGTACGGAAAAAAAAAAAAAAAAAATCATACAATTATCTCAATAGACATAGAAAAAACATTTGACATAGTTAAAAATCCTTTTATGATAAAAATTCTTCACAAATTGGATATAGAAGGTACTGCAACACAATAAAGGCTATATATGGAAAACCCACAGCCAACACTATAATCAATGGTGAAAGTTTGAAAGGTTTTCCTCTAAGATGAGGAACAAGACAAGGGTGTCCACTCTCACAATTCCTATTCAACATAGGACTGTAAATCCTAGCCAAAGCAATCAGGAAAGAAAAACAAATAAAAGGCATCCAAAATAGGAAAGGGAGAACTAAAAATGTTTTTGTGTACAGATAATATTGTGTACTATACAGAAAATCCTAAAAACTCCACCAAAAATCTGCTAGAATAATCAACAAATTCAGTAACACTGCGGGATACAAAATACAGTTGCATTTCTATACACTAACAACAAAACATCTGAAAAAGACATAAAGAAAACAATCTCATTCACAATAGCATCAAAAACAATAAAACAGAAATAAATCTAACCAAGGAGGTGAAAGATGTGTACACAGACAACTACAAGACTTTGATGAAAGAAACTGAGGAAAATATAAATAAATGGAAAGATATCCAGGGTCCATGAATTGGAGGAATTAATATTGGTAAAATGCCTATATCACCTAAAGACATCTGTAGAGTCTATGCAATCTCCATCAAAATTCCAATGGCATTTTTCACAGAAATAGAAAAAAAAAAATTCTAAAATTTGTATGGAGCCACAAAAGACCCTAAATAATGAAAGTAATCTTGAGAAAGAAGAACAAAGCTGGAGGCATCACAGTTTCTGTTTCAAACTATACCACAAGGCTATAATAATCAAAATAGTATGATACTGAAATAAAATTTGACCAACAGAGCAATGGAATAGATTAAGAGCCCAGACAAAAACCCCAGGATATACGGCCAACTAATATTTTATAAGGGAACCAAGAACACTCAATGAACAAAAAATAGTCTCTTCAATAAATGATGCTGGGAAAAATACATATTTGTATACAAAAGAATAAAGCTAGACCCTTATCTTACACTACTCACAATAATGAACTCAAAATGGATAAAAGACCTAAATGTAAGACCCGAAACCATCAAACTCCCTGGAGAAAATATAGGGAAAAAGCTCCCTGACACTGGTCTCAGCAGCTATTACCTGGATACAATACCTAAAGCACAAACAATAAAAGCAAAAATAAATAAGTGTACATCAAACTAAAAAGCTGCTGCACAGCAAAAGAAACAATAAACAAAATGAATAGGTAACCCACAGAACAGGAGAAAATATCTGCAATTTATTTATCTGATACAGGGTTAATATTCAAAATAACTCATACAACTCAATAGTAGAAAAACTAACAACCTGATTAAAAAATGGGCAAAAGACCTGAATAGACATGTTCACAAAGAAGACATAAAGATGGCCAACAGGTACATGAAAAGATGTTCAACTCCACTAGTCATCAGGGAAATACAAATCAAAACCGCAATGAGATATTACCTCACACCAGTCAGAATAGCTATCATGAAAAATACAAGTGATGACAAGTGTTGGTGAGGATGTAGAGAAAAGCGAACCCTCGTGCACGTGGGAATGCAAACCAGTACAGCCATTATGGAAAACAAAATGGGGTTTCCTCAAAAGTTAAAAACAGAACTAAAATATGATCCAGTAATTCTACTTGTGGGTATTTATCTGAAGGAAACAAAAACACTATATCGAAGAAATATCTGCACCACCACATGCATGGCAGCGTTAATTTTCAATAGCCGAGACATGAAAATAACCTGTGTCCATCAATGGATGAATAGATAACGATAATGTGGTATATATACAATAGAATATTATTCAGCCATAAACAAACAACGAAATCCTATCATTTGCAAAAACATGGATGGAACCTGAGGGCATTACGCTAAGTGAAATAAGTCAGACAGAGAAAGACAAATACTGTATGATCTCACATCTGAAATCTAAAAAAAATAAATTAAATAACCCAAAGAGATCAGATTTGTGTTATCAGAGAAAGGGGTTGGGGAATGAGGGAAATTGATAGAGGTCGAACTGTGCAAATTTCCAGTTATAATATCACTAAGTACTGGGGATGTAATGTACAATGTAATGTCTATAGTTAACACTGCTGTATGGTATACAAGAAAACTGTTGAGGGTAAATAGATTGTAAGAGTTCTCATCAAAAGGAAAAAAAACTTTTTTTTTTGTATCTATATGAGATGATGGATGTTAACTAAATTTACTGTAGTAGTCATTTCACAATATTTGTAGGCCAAGTCACTATGATGTCCACCTTAAACTTATACTGTTTCATGCAAACGAGAGTCCTGTTCCTTTTATTCAACTTTGACACTGCCTGGCACTCAAAAATATTTGCTTAAATGGTATCCTGATTTTGTACACTTTTAAAATTGTGGGAATGTTTTGCTCTTTGTTCTTGAAAACTGAAGTATAATTTACATATTGTAAATTGCACAAATCTCAAGGTTACTACAGTTTGATAAATTTTGACAAATGTATACATGAGGTAACCTCAGACTGAATCAAGAGAACATTTCTATCACCATGGAGAGCTTTTTCATACCCTTTCCAATCAATCCCTCTGTACCAACAACCGCTGTTATGATTTCCACTGTTATACATTACATTTATCTGCTTTTTGAACTTTCTGTAAGAGGAAACATGCAGTTGGCACTCTTTTTGATCAACATGATGTTTTGGAGATCTCTCCAGGTCACTGAATGTATCAATACTTTGTTCCTTTTTGGTTGCTGAGTAATATTCCATTTTATGAGTATAACACAATGTATTTCCTGCTGTCTTGGTGATGAACACTTGGTTTGTTTCAGATATATTATTTCATGAAAATAAAATACATTATGCACATTCTTATACAAATATTTTTGTGTACATATGAACTTATTTCTCTCAGGCATATAGACTTGCGGTATAATTGCTGGGTAATAGAACAGATGTCTGGTTAACTTTATTAGAAAATTCCCAACGGTTTTCCTAAGGGCTTATACCATTTTACATTCACACCAGCAATGTATGAGAGTTATAGTTTCTCTACATCCTTGCTAACACTTGATATTATTATTATTACAGGTGTCTGGGGGTATTACCCTGTGGTTTTATTTTGCATTTCCCTAGTAATAAGGTTGAGCATCATTTAAAGTAGTGTTGTGAAGTATGTGTTCAAATATTTTGCCATTAAAATTTTTTAGATTATTGATTTGAATTATTTCTTTGTATAAACAAATGTGGTTTCTTTATAATATGAATGTTTTCTCTCAGTGACTGACTTTTTTTCTTAATGGTGTCTACCATACAATTTTGACCAAGTCACAAGTATCCTTGAAATTATTTTACCCATATTTTCTTAGGATACAGTTTACAAGAAATTAAATTTCTAAGTCAGAAAGTATGTGTGTATGCCTATAAATATACACACAATTCCTCCTTCCCCCAGTTCAGATCCTGTACACACACATTAAAACACTCAGACTAGGTCTTTGGGGCTCCAGATTTTCGTCTTATGTTTCCACTAATTATCATTTTCAGATACACACTATAATTTTCCCCTTTCCTCTTATACCTTAACCATATTTCTCATCTATTAAAAAAAGAGCCCTCCTAAATATAATAAGGATGAAAAAGAATAAATAGTTGTTAAGAACCTACTATGTGAGGGGCACAGAACTATCATCTGGATATAAATGCTCTCATTCAATCCACAGACCAAACCAATGAATTTTATTCTCATTTCACTTTTTATAACTGAAGAAGCTGAAATCTGAGTTACCCAAGCATATCCAATTAGCAAATGGTAGAGATAGGATTCAAATCAGGTGGTCTGTCTCTAAATCTCAGTACATTTCTCCATTCAACTGGGTGTTTTCTAATAAAGTTTCAAGAAAACAGCGTAGCAAAACTGATATAAAAACACAATTTAACTTCCACTTCCAGCGCCACGTGCAAGGGCCTTGGAAGTCACCACTCCATCCTAACAGCAAGTAAAAAGCTGAAGAGATGGAAAAATCAACAGCTCTTTCTGGATTCCTAAGAGAGGAGAGAAGAGGACACACAACAAACCGCTTCTCCAAGATTGGAGGGACAGGCGAATACAGGTTATTCTGGCTTATCCCAACAGAGGCTCAGGAGCAGAAATTGACACGAGAGGGAAAACGGCAACTATAAATGACAATTTGCTGAAAGCTCACTGCAGACATGTCTGAGAGTTAAAACTCCACGGGGGGGGCTTCCCTGGTGGCACAGTGGTTGAGAGTCCGCCTGCCGATGCAGGGGACACGGGTTTGTGCCCCGGTCCGGGAAGATCCCACATTTCGCGGAGCAGCTGGGCCCGTGAGCCATGGCCGCGGAGCCTGCGCGTCCGGAGCCTGTGCTCCGCAACGGGAGAGGCCGCAACAGTGAGAGGCCCGGCCCGCATACCGCAAAAAA
>NW_020185322.1:2697356-2836815 GCF_003031525.2 Neophocaena asiaeorientalis asiaeorientalis
CCAAAAAAAAAAAAAAAAAAAAAAAAAAACAAAAAACTCCACGGGGAGCCAGGCATGGGGTGGGGGGGCAAAAATATTAAGAGACTTACCTTTAGGAGCTCGACAAGGTCCCCACAATAAATATCAGAGAAGAATTCTCTCAGGCTTACGGCAGGGAAGAGGAAGAGGAGCCATTTTAAAATATGCCAGGTCTTAACAAGACCTGCCCTCAGGAGAAATTAATTAACCAGAGCCCAACCTGCTGGGCTATTATCAGAGCATAACTGACACCTGAGCAAGGGAAATACCCAACTCCGGCCCACTCTAGCTATCCTGTCCTACCTAAGGGGAGAGAAAAAAAGAGAAACATGTGAGAAGTTCACAGTCCAGAGGCATAGGTTCACCAAAAGCCTGGGACATGATTGTGGTTCTATAGAGGGTTTCTCATCCCGATATACCTCACCCCACATTCCTAACGGCCTATTTACAGCAATTCCTTTCACCTGGTACATCATATCTGGCTATCCAGAAAAAAATTACAAGGCATAGGAACAGGCCCAAACACAATTTGAAGAGACAGGCCAAGCATCAGAACTAGACTTAAATATGGCAGGGACACTGGAGTTGTTAGGCTGGGAATGTAAAACAACTCTCATTACTAGACTAAAGGTCCTAATGGATAAAGTAGACTGTGTGTAAGAATAGATGCACACTCTAAGCAGAGAGATGGAAATCCTATGAAAGGATCAAAAAGGAATTCTAGATGTAAAAGCACCTGTAACAGAAATAAAGAATGCCTTTATGGGCGTATTCGTTAAACCACACACAGCTGAGGAAAGAATTTCTCAGCTAGAAGATATATTAATAGAATCCTCAAAAAATAAAGAAACCAAAAGCTAGTTCTTTGAAAAGATCAATAAAATTGATAAGACTCTAGCTAGGCTACTTAAGAAAATGGAAGAGATGGCATGAATTACTAGTATCAGAAGTGAAAGAGGGCACATCACTACAGATTTCAGACATTAAAAGGATAATAAAGGAATGCCGTAAATAACCCTATGCCCACAAATTTGATCACCTATATGAAATGGACCACTTCCTTAAAAGACACAATCTGCCAAAACTCACACAAGAAGACACAGATGATCTGAATAGTCATATATTTATTAAAGATATTGAAACAATAATGAATAACCTCCCCAAACAGAAAGCATCTAGATATAGACGTTATACTCGTCACAAAAATTAACTCAAAATAACCCTAAAAGTAAAACGTAAAACTATAAGACTCTTTAGAAGATAACCTAGGAGAAAATCTAGGTGACCTTGGGTATGGTGATGCCTTTTTAGATACAACATCAAAGACATGATCCATAAAAGAAATAATGGATAAGGTGCACTTCATTAAAATTAAAAATTTCTGCAAGAGTTTATCAAGAGAAGAAGAAGACAAGCCACGAGCTGGAGAAAATATTTGCAAAAGCAGATCTGATAAAGGACTGTTATCTAAAATATACAAGCAACTCTTAAAACTCAACAATAAGTTAACAGTCAACCCAAGTAAAAAAAGGACCAAAGACCTTACTAGACACCTCACCAAAAATATATAGATGGCAAATGGGCATATGAAAAGAAACTACACATATGTCATCAGGGAAATTAAAACAGGAATGAGATACCATTACACTCCTATTAGGATGGCCGATTTCTAGAACCCTGAGAACACCAAATGTTGGTAAGGATGTGGATGAACAGGAACTCTCATTCATTGCTGGTATATGTACAAAATGGCACAGTCACTTTGGAAGACAGTTTGGCAGTTTCTTACAAAATTAAACATAATCTTACCATATAATCCAGCAGTTGTACTTTATGTTATTTATCCAAAGGAGTTGAAAACTGTGTTCACAGAAAAACCCATCACAGATGTTTACAGCAGCTTTATTCATAACTGTCAAAAATTGGAAGCAAACAGATGTACTTCAGTTAAGTGAATGGATAAAGTAATTATGATATATCCAGACAATGGAAAAGAGCTATCAAGCCATGAAAAGACATGGAGGAACTTTAAATGCATGTTACTAAGTGAAAGAAGCCAATTTGAAAAGGTTACATACTGTATGATTCCAACTAACTGACATTCTGGAAAAGGCAAAACTATCGAGACATAAAAAGATCAATGGTTTCCAGGCGGTGGGGATGGAGGGAGAGATGAGTAGTCAGCAACCAGAAGAATTTGAGGGTGCTGAAAATACTCTGTATGACATAATGACGGATATATGTCATTATGCATTTGTCCAAACCCACAGAATGTACAACACCAGGAATGAACCCCAATGTAACGTATGGACTTTGGGTGACTATGATGTGTCAGTGTAAGTCCATCCTTAGTAAAAAAAAAAAAAAAAAAAAAAAAAATGCACCACTCTGATGAGTGATGTTGATAATAGGGGAGGTTATGCACGTGTGGGTCTGGGGGATATATGGGAAGTCTCTGTACCTCCCTCTCAAATTCATGGTAAACCTAACATTTCTCTAAAAATAAAAATTTAGAAAACACACAAAGTTTACATTACTTCCCACTTTCTCAATAGGAACATCAATTCAGAGAAGTTACAAAATAGTGAAAAAATAAGCCTGACTTTTCACATTAGGTGAACTGTCTTTTATCTGATTATTACGTGTACACAGCATATCAGAGCTAATGTCCCTTTTTTAAACCTGATATTAACTTAGCAAAATAGAATACATCAAACCACATTCATAATCTGCAGAGTTAAATGCAGCTCCTACAAAAGCCATAATCAGGGATCAAATAGGTAAGAGGAAAACGTTCTTCTTGACCAACACATCAGAAGCAAATCACATTGGAGCAAAGTTAGTTTTTATTGTTTTTTGAGCCTGCTGATATACAACTTCACTTTCATAAGCTCCTGAATTTGAAACAAAAAGTGGTGGAGGAGAGGGGCTGGATAAGGAACAGCAATAGAACTGGCACATCTGATATTTGGGAAATGCCAATTAAGAGAGCGAAGCCACTTTAGAAGATGTGGAGGTAACAACAACCTCACAATAACAGTCATATTTTCATGTTTTGTTACGAGGTTCCCAGAGGGCATGTGTTTAATGGTAGGGATAAAGATTTTCAGTTGCCAGGAGTTCAAACCTTGAACTTTGAGATTCTGTCCAATTAGGTAAAAAGTAAAGAGGAGGAGGGATGGTTTGGAGGCAGGAGACTAGAAATTGACTAAAGCCATTTGCAGATCTGTAGAAGGAGAAACCATACATATTTTCCTGCCAGGTTCAGAGTAATTTACAGGTTAAACTCTGATAACTTCTATGTTTTAAGAATTGACGTGTTTTTTAAGGTAACACTTTTTAAAAAACATCCAGGTTGACCCAAAGAAAACACCTGACCCTGAGAGCCGTGAGAAAATGAAATAGAATTATCTTGGAAGATTTCAATAGTTTTAGGTTACTTCAGATCATATATTCACTTGCCATAGTAAATACAATGTGAATAAAATAAAGCTTTGGGATGTGCAAAATAATTTTTTAAATAAGCCTTATTTTTAGAACAATTTTATATATTCAGAAAATTTAACTGTCAAACAAGATTTATTTTTCTAGGACAGTTTTAGATTTACAGAAAAATTCAGATTGTAGAGAGAGTTTTCATTATCTTGTAAACAGTTTCCCCTGTTATTAACATCTGACATCAGTATGGTTTATTTGTTATGATAAACAAACCAATATTGCTACATTATTATTACATCTGCAGTTTATTCAGATGTCCTTTGTTTTTACCTAATATTCACTCCAAGATTCCATCTGGATACCACATTACATTTAGTCATCAAGTATCTAGGCTCCTTTGGGCTGTGACAGTATCTCAGACTTTTCTTATGCTTGATGACCTACGCAGTTCCAAGGAGACAGTTTTGGTCAAGTATTTTGTAAGATGTCCGTCTATTGGAATCTTTCCAATGTTTCCCTCGCTATTAGACCAGGCTATGGGTTACTGGGAGGAAGATCACAAAGATGGGGTATCATTTTGAGAGTACATACTATCAACATGACTTGCTCCTATCAATGCTGACCTTGATCACCTGGCTGAGGTCATGTCTGGCAGGTTTCTCCATGAGAAAGTGACTCATTTCCCCCCTCTCCACACTATACTCTTTGAAGGGAAGTCACTATTTGCACAGCCTACACGTAAGGAGTGAGGATTTACGCTTCATTCTTGAGGGTAATGTACCTACGTAAGTTATTTGGAATTCTTCTGTATGGGATATTTGTCTCTTCTCCTGAACTTATCTATCTAACTATTTCTTATCAAGTATGGACTTACGGATATATACTTTATACTTCGGGTTATAATCTAATACTACTTTATTTTTTCATTCATATTGTTCTAGCTTTGGCCACAGGGAGCTCTTACAGTTGTCTCCTGGGTCCTGCTGACAAATCGCCATCAATTAATGTGTGGGGTATGTGTGTGCGTGTGTTTAAAGCATTTCTTTACTTTCTGCCACAATACTATGCTCCTTATCATTTTGCATATTTTCAGTGCTAAAATTGGCCATTTCTCCAAGAACTCCTGGTTCTTTCTACTGTAGAGTTAGAAACCATGATCTGGGTGCGAGGTATGCTTGTTGCTACTGGGCTGTCATTTCTTTTAGGCTCTCAGCTGACAGAGGAAGAAAATATATGTGTTAATCCATGTATAAGTATTTCTATATGTAACCATCTGCATATATTAAGTTAAACATAAGTACATCCTGATGTCTTCAACTCTAATCCATTACAACATGGATCATGCTAGCCTTGTCCCACTGTCATAGTGAAAAAACCTGGCTCCCATCCCCTGCCATCCATTTACAGATGTCCCCCACTTAACGGTGGTTCAAATTATAATTTTTTGGCTTAACGATGGTGCAAATGTGTTACGCATTCAGTAGATAATGTACATCGAATTTTGAATTTTGATCTTTTTCTGGGCTACCAATATGAGGTCTTATACTGTCTCCTGATTCTGGGCAGTGGCAAGTCACAGCTCCCAATTAGCCACACAATCACAACTGTAAACAACCGATAACGCTTACAACCATTCTGTACCCAGACAACCATTCTGTTTTACATTTTAAGTACAGTATTCAGTAGATTACATGAGATACCCACAGATGCTACAGTATTCAGTAGATTACATGAGATACCCACAGATGCTACAGTATTCAGTAGATTACATGAGATACCCACAGATGCTACAGTATTCAGTAGATTACATGAGATACCCACAGATGCTACAGTATTCTGTAGATTACATGAGATACCCAACACTTTATTATAAGCAGGCTTTGTGATAGATGGTTTGCCAACTGTAGGCTAATATAAGTCTCTGAGTACGTTTAAGGTAGGCTGGGCTAGGCTATGATGTTCATTCGGTAGGTTAGGTGTATTAAATGCATATTTGACTTACAATATTTTCAGCCAACCGTGGGTTTATTGAGATATTACCCCATTGTAAGTCAAGGAAGATCTGTATAGGCATACCTTGGAGATATTTGGACTCAGTTCCAGACGCCTGCAATCAAGCGAATATTGCCATAAAGTGAGTCACATGAAGTTTTTTGTTTCCCTGTGCTTATAAAAGCTATGTTTGAACTATACTATAGTCTAGTCAGTGTGCAATAGCATTATGGCTAAAAAAAACAATGTGCATACCTTAATTTAAAAATACTTTATTGCTAAAAATGCTAACCATCACCTGACAACACAAGGTGGCCACAAAACTTCAATTTCTTAAAAAAAAGGAATAAACTGAAGCACAATAAAAGGAGTTATGCCTGTTCTTAATTTTTAAATTCCCAGTATACACATATAGGTCTCCTCTGCCATCCAAAAGTAGAGCGTTCCTATGAAACCTTTGGTAAGAAAGCAAAGAAGCAATTACCTTAGGACACATCTTGCTAATGGATGCATAAAATAAACCGAGATAGAGATGCTAACAGACAGTTCAAAGCTATGGCAGCTTGATGCTGAGCTGTTGAGTGTAGTTCCCAGGGAAGGAGCTTGGCGGTGCCCCTCCCACTGCTTGGGGTGCAAATTATCTCTGTAACAGCTTAGTGCAAAACAAATGCTGAATGTTATTTTCGCTTTTCACCTTTTTTCATAAAAGCAAAATCCTCTTTGGATTTCTTTCGGTTAGTGAAAATAGATACTAATGTAGGTCTTACTTAAAAGTGAAGTAGCATAAAGGGAACTTTTGAAAAGCAGGGGATACCTGTATAGCAGTATCAGAACTGGTAATCATACCCCAGTAGTCTCACGAGAAACAACTTTATCAACTGTAGTACAGCACTTATGTGTGGTTCCTTTGCCTTTAATCTTACAGAATTTACTTAGATCCAAAGTTACTCAGGTCAGTCCTTTTCCCATGTATGCCCTTAACTGGGGTTGTTTCATACATTTGAAATGCAGCTGGATTCTCTTGTGACAGTCTGCATTCCTCCCTGGAATACTCAAACCTCCTATTTTTTTCTAATTTGCATACACTAAAGTCAACTCTTTGTGCTGTAAAGCTCTGTGAGTTTTGATGATGTATGATGTCATGTATTGACCATTTCATTATCATACTGGATAGTTTCACCACCCTAAAAATCCCCTGTGTATCAGCTATTCAATCCTCACTCCCTTTCCCCCAAAAGATCTACACATTTAATGCAAGCGGTATCAAAATCCCAATGGCATTTTTTGCAGAAATAGAAAAATCCACTCTAAAATTCATATGGAATCTCAAGGGACCTCAAAAAGGCAAAAAATTCTTTCACAAGAAGAATAATGTTGCACAAGTAACATCAGTTGCTAATCATCAGGAACAAAAGTCTGGACATTTCTGCCCACTGCATCTTGATATTGAAGTCACTAAGGAAACACAATGCAGTCAAGCACTGGATGGAACAATGCTTTGCTCACACAGAGAAGAGAAAAACCAAGATCAGTAGTGAGCATCAGTTCCCCATGGCCAGTGGTCCCTCCCAGTAGCTGATGCAAGGCAATTGGCCTGCATACATCCTTCTTGTACTGCAGCAGAAGAACTCCATCTCCTCCCCAAAGATACAGCAGGATGTTGGCCAGATGCCATATGATGCACATACTTAAGCAGAACAATGGAGCACAGCATTCAATCTGAAATAGGGAAAGATATTCCCATACAAGTTGATAAGTCCAACACAGGCTGTGAGGACTCTTTATCTCTTGATCAAAAAGTGTTCCAGGCTCAAGGCTTATTTTTATGCGTCCCAGTGGGTGTCAAAAGACTCTATGGGGCTTCCCTGGTGGCGCAGTGGTTGAGAGTCCACCTGCCGATGCAGGGGACATGGGTTCGTGCCCTGGTCCAGGAAGATCCCACATGCTGCGCGGAGCGTCTAGGCCCGTGAGCCATGGCCGCTGAGCCTGAGTATCTGGAGCCTGTGCTCTGCAATGGGAGAGGCCACAGCAGTGAGAGGCCCCGTGTACCGCAAAAAAAAAAAAAAAAAAAAAAAAAAAAGACTATGCATGAGACTGCCTTTCCCAACAAAGTTGGATGATTCACACTTCCTGACTTCAAAACTTATTATGAAGCTACAGTAATTAAAACAGTGTGGTACTGGCATAAAGCCCAATGGAGGAGAATAGAAAGCCCAGGAATAAACCCTTACAGAAACAGTCAAATGACTTTCACAAGGATTCAAGACCATTCAACAGGGAAAGGACAATTTCTTCAACAAATAGTGTGGGAAAACCAGAATGAGTCTGGTAGGGAGAACAGTGAATATTTTGACAATACCACCTGCCCCAAGTAGTACTGCCTGGAGCTTAAGACCACAGACTGTAGAGGTGGACTGCCTACCTTTAAATCTTGTCTCTACCAATTATCAGCTAGATGACCTCGGGCAAATTACTAAACCTTTCTCAATATCAGTTTCCTTATTTGTAAAATTAGGATCATTACATTAGCTACTTCTTCGGGTTGTTCTAAGGATTGATTGAGATAATACATAGAAAACATTTACAACGTCTCTGCCGCATGGTACACTATGTGTTCACAATTATAATTATTTCCAGAGGTATCCAAGAGAAAGCAATAGGTGTTCAGCCATTCATTCCTTAGATATTTGCTTAGTGTCTGCTAATGGGCAGAGGGTTGTCCATTGTTCTTTTGCCTAAAATATTTGTCTCTTTCTTTCTTTAAAGTTATTAAGTTTATTTTTATTTTACCCACTAGGATTTATTCTTAATTCCAGAATTATGGCATATTCATAAAAAGCAATGAAGGGAAGGTTTGGTAAGGGAGTCATATTGTTTCACTGACAAAAATTTCATAGATCTGTTTCACTGCTCATTAACTCAGAGTTTTCCTACACTGACAATGGAAAGATTCACTCAGTCAGTCAAATACTCTTTGAATGGCTACTCTGTGCAATGAACTAGGAATATACAAGAGTGAGATACTACAGCCTTTGATGTTTTTATTGTCTAGTGAGGGAAGCAACATAGTCACATGAAATATAAGACATTCTGGGTGTGGGCATGGAGAGGGAGAAAGAAGCGGGACAGAGTAATGGTAAATTACACGTGGAGAGATCTATATGAATATGATTCAAAGTGAAATTGAACGTCCAACAAGAACCTGGGTAGACCATCTTTTATTTAATGGAAGGAACTATCTAGTGCAGTGAAAACCTGAACTTGAGGTGACAAAATGAGCAATAATTCTCATGGACTTGAAAACAATGAAGGAACCATTTTAAATGCTTTGTTTACATTAAAAGTAAAACTTCCATAGCTTATTTCCTTATTTAATAGTGATTATTTGAATTCACCTTTGTTATTTGACAATTAGCCCCACTGATTACTGTGGCCTCTAACATGAGGCTTCTGAGTTGGCAGCTTGATATACTGAGAACAGCAGGGAGTGATACTGTACTCTCTGACTACAGAAGTTAAATAAATCATGTGATTCTGGGGTCCTTGAGAAACCTTTGTGCTTATTTTTCCAGGCCTTGGGTATTCCAAATGCAAGGCAGAGTCTACTCTTTTCCCTCCCACTGAGGTAGAAAATACCAAAGATGAAATGAGTTTATATGTATCTATCCAGCATGAGGTTCCCTACCATCCCTGGAGAAGAGTATAATTTGCCTCCTTATATCAAAATAAGGCCAGAATTTCAGTTCACCAAACAGACAGAGAACTGTCACAGTTTAACATGCCCTTTATTCCATATAAAATGCAGTGCCAGGCAACAGAAATTATTACCTCAAATCACGACCCAGCTACATAATTTGTGGGTACTAGTGCATTTTGAAAACAGAGGGCATCTTATTTGTAAATCATTAAGAATTTCAAAATGGTGACAGCAGAGCATTAAACTATTCACAGGTCACTTTTAAGCTCAGGACTCTGTGTCTTTGCACAGGGGACACTGATGAAGCCCACCCTGCCCAAGTTCTCTGCCTGAAGGTGGGATTTCTGACTTGTCCACATGCCTGTGAGCACAGCATTGACATTTTTCTGAGAATAAAGGTGAATGGAAGGATTGCCCAGGCTTTACCTCAATCCCTATAGTTCTACCCAAGCCACTAATTGAAACATGGGCTTCAGAGAAGCATTGGAGACCTTGTTACAGAAATGCAAAGAAGCAAGCAAGCATAATTTCCATAAAAGAGAGAAATAATTGAAAGAAATTTACAGGCTTCCATTTTTTCTTTCCTTGTTTAAATCTTCTTGAAAGGGACAAGAAAAAAAATTAGACGATAACGCCTTAGACGATAATTAAAATCTGGTGTTTTCATCTTCTAATGAGAAGAAAAGAGTAGTTTCATGGTTGATGTTTCAGTCAATATAGGCAGGGTTATGCTACAGAAACAAACAACCCTCACACTGCAAAGGCTGACTATAACAAAATCTCACTTCTCGTTCCCAGTGTGGTTACAGGTGACTCTCCAGGGCAACTGTCCTTTATGTGGCAACTAAGTTAAGTACTTACTTCAAACATGTATACAAAGGAAATCCACAAACTCATTATAGACCAAAGATTGTCTTCCACTCAAACACATGTTCACTGTCTCCATAGTGGTAAACTAGGGCCAATATTTAGTAATGGAATTTTGTTCACAGCTTTTCCAATTGTGCATTTTCACTCCAAACACTAGAAAGCTACCCTATTAAGTTTTTATAGGAAAGAACAGTTTCATTTCTCATGGCAACAGGCAGTGAGAATTTGCATTAAAAGTGCAACTATATCAGTTATGCTTTTGTAACCTGGAGAATCTACTCACTCTCTTTTGCTCAGGCAAATATCAACACAGAAACCAGATGATACATTTTATTTCAATGAAGAGTTTCAAAGAGCCTCAGAGACACAAACAAGATTTATGGCTCTTTAGAAGCTATAGTGTATAAAAACAAAATTACTTCCAAAACTCTATTTTCTTGAAGTTAAGTGCAAATCAAACAGGCCCTGGTCTTCCCTGGTGGCACAGTGGTTGAGAGTCCACCTGCCCATGCAGGGGACATGGGCTCGTGCCCCTGTCTGGGAAGGTCCCACATGCCGCGGAGCGGCTGGGCCCGTGAGCCATGGCCGCTTAGCCTGCGCGTCTGGAGCCTGTGCTCTGCAACGGGAGAGCCCACAACAGTGAGAGGCCCTCGTACCACACACACAAAAAAATAATAATCTACTCAGCATTTATCTAGTGCCACTTGGCGTAGTGTCTGGAAATTTAACATGATTATTTAGCATTTATATGGCACTTTCTATTTGCTGTTTTTAAAAAGCACTCCGCTCAGTCATTTTTAATTTACTCCACAAGCTTTGACAGGCCAATCAATCCCATTTTACAGTTGAGGATACCGTGATGATTTGAAGTTCCCGTGGCATCATAAGGACCCCAGTGCCTGACCTAGTAAGTCTGCTTGTCTGAGGATATGGGGCCTCTGCATTTCCTGCCAAAGCCAGTAAGTAGGCTTGGGCAGGAACCTAAATCTCAGACATGCCTCAAACCTTCCTTAGTTTAGCCCAGGATTCCCCAACCCTGTAAGGAACTGGGCCACACAGCAGGAGATGAGTGGCGGGCAAGAGAGCAAAGCTTTATCTGCTGCTCCCTATCGCTCCCCGTCGCTTGTATTATCGCCTGAACCATCCCCCTCTCCACAACCTTCGGTGGAAAAATTGTCTTCCACGAAACCGGTCCCTGGTGCCAAAAAGGTTGGGGACCACTGGTTTAACCTATTGGTTTTAGTCATCCTCAATATTTTTGTTTGTTTCACTTGATTCCTGATTGAAAAAATTTGTATCTACTGGCTGATGCACACTCCTGTTGGTTGCGATAGACTAGCAGAAGTTTCTGAATAGATAAACTAATTTGCAAATTATGCGTAATTTACAGAGACCTGGCTGTATCTTCACTGTCTCTCTTCCACTGGTTGTGACTCAGTGGTGTGGCTTGATACTATAGTGTAAAGAGACTCCATGCGACACTGAGATCAAAGTCATAGTTGATTCCAGCATCACACTGTCACAGTTCTTATGGATTGCACACATGCCCACAAGGCTTAATTTACAAGTGCATGATCCTCCACAGTTGATCCCGGACACAAGTGATCAGTACAATCCATCACAGGGCAGTTCCGCCTCTGTGATGGAGAAAACAATTCAAACTATGTGAATAGAAATACCTACTTCCTCTAAGAAACTTCTGAGGTTCTCCTTCATAGGATTGTTTCTCTTTCCATCACCGATTATAGTTCTTTTGTTCTGCACATAATTGACTTCACAGGCTTTTTTGGATACAGAATTTATTCCTATGTGTGTACATCTCTCTTGCTCAAATGTAAAGCACCCTGAGTTCAAGGTCTTTGCTTTTCTATCTTTAAATACATTCACATGTCCTCATATAGGATTTTGGCACGTAAGCATCCAATTTATCTTTGTTAAATGTAATTTAATAACATCTATTTTTATTTCAAAATTTCTCAAGATGTCTCCATCTTCAGTTATTAGCAGACCCATGCCTAGGTGTAAGTATTTATATTAAAATGCTTTTGGAGTAATTTTCTGACCTGCTTTGAAAAACTCTGAATTAGAATGTTTACCCATACACAGAGATACAAGAAAATCTAAACATGAGCTTAGAATTAAATACAGACTAAAAATGAAACTTTACTCGGGTTCTCTAGAACTCTATTTGTGTCATCTCACTTAGAAACTTCTGCAGGTTTTCCTAGATAGAGTCAGATACTTCCGGCGTTGTTACCCTCTTAGACTACTTTGAACTCTGCTGGAATTATAGCATGTGGTATGCTGTGTGACATTTATGTATTTACATAACTGTTCCTAATACCGGAATGTAAATTCCTTGACAGGGAGAGCCTGTGTTTTATCTCTGTAACCCTACTGCCTTGCATAAAGCAGTGTTCAGAATGATGCTCAATATATTCTTATTATGAATAAGTCATTTGAAAGTTGGGTAATAGAGACTGGTATAGATAACTTCTAAGGCTATTTTAAGCAATGCCAGAATGCTCATAATGAATGGATTAAAAAAAGATTTTCTGTAAGGCAACCATTAAACAGCCTAGTTTCCCAGTATTTGGAACAGGATAAGGAAACCTGATTATGTAAAGAGACTAGAATAATGACATCTACCCCACGATTCCCAGGAGATTTCAAAGCAAGGTCTCTGTCACAAACACATACCAGTTCCAACAAGGTCCATATGCACTGAATTCCTTTAGTAAGACTTCTTTGCATTTCTGATGGATGCATGGATGAGTAACACAGAATTTCCTGAAAACTGTGGGGTTATGTTGTGGGGATGTTACAGCAGTGGATGGCGCTGGCATAAATATAACTGATGCAATTTCTAAGACGCTACCAGAGAACCTTTAGGCAACCATTCAGTATCTCCTTTTCCTCATTTCTCATTTGGGCTGGAAGTGATAAATTGAAGAATATGCTAAGCTGCTCCTTAATGTTTTTCCTCTTGTTATTAGTTATAGCCGAGTTTTGTCCCCTGTTTACTGAGAACTCTAAAAGATTGGACTGATGTTTAAATGTGAATTTAATTAAGTTTTAAATGACAATCTGCTTACTCCATCCTCCTTTCAATTTGCATCAATAAGCATCTGCCAAAAGAATATTCAGAAGCATTTTGATTGAAAGTTTGCTTTAGTAATTATCACGCCAACCTCAGCCTTTCTTGTTTTTCTTTTTTTTATGACTTCCTTTCCACCACAGTACTTCCTATATGTGAAAGCATCTTTAATTTAAAGAGTTAACATAGATATAAAAATATTTTTTTGGAAAAAGAAACATCACTTGCATTGTAAGACATTTTGATTCAGAAAAGTAACTACATGGAAAAAAAGGTAGTGCATCTACAGCAATACTTAAGATTCTCACTTGCATTTTATCTGTGATGTTTTAATGACCTCATACCAAAATTCTCTCTACTTTTTCTTCCAAATAATCTAGGAAATTCTCCAGTCCAGTACAAAGAGTTTCTAGGTCCAGTAGGCTATGGCTACTCCCTGCATTTAATGATACAGTGGAAAAAAAAATGCTATTCTTATTGAACTTGAACACTTGTCTCTTGAGCATTGTTGAGCTATGATCTGAGTTATTCAAGCTTATCTCATAGTGGTCCAGATTCCCTTGTCTCCCTCTGAAATCCTATTGGCTCTTCCCTACACTCCTCTCCCCCAGTTGAAGACACTGGGGAAATTCATCTATTTATTTTTTTGCTTCTGCTTTAACGGATGCTGAATTCCAATCCTGAAAAACGTAACTGGTGTTCTGAGCACCTAATTCCACTGTGTACGTGGAGGGGAGAGGGGTTTCCCACACCAACAAGCAATTCTCAGACACTAGCTGGGTGTCCTACAAGTCAACTCAGTTCTAACACTATCTACCCAGAGACAGCATCAGATTCCACAGTTTAAAGGCTCAGTCTTACAAGACTGTCCCTCCCCCACCCCAACTTCCCTGCCAGTTGCAAGCCCAGGTTTCAGCTGTGCATCTGACTGACCAGCTGTAGAGTGAGTGTCCCAACTCCTCTTTGGGGTCGATTACTTTGCTAGAGTCAGAAAAACATTTTACTTACGAGATCACTAGTTTATTAGGTAACAGTATAACTCAAGAACAGCCAGATGGAGGAGATGCACAGGGCACTGCACAGAAAAGCACATGGAGCTTCCACGCTCTCACTCAAAATGCTCCTCTGCCCGCACCTCCGTGTATTCACACACTGTGGAGGCCTTAAAAACCCATACTTTGGGGATTTTTATTAAAGCTTCATTATATAGGCATAATTGATTAAATCACTGGCCATTGGTGATTGATTCAACCTCCAGCCCCTCTTCATCCCAGGAGGTCAGGGGGTGGGACTGAAAATTCCAACCCTCTAATCACATGGCTGGTTTCCCTGGTGTAATGAGCAGGACCCTAGGGTGCCTTCCCAGAACAGACCCCCTTCCCCATATCCTCTGCTGTAGCTCCTCCCCAGAGTACCTAGATGATAGTATCTGATGCACATTTCCTGAGTTGTTTTGCAGATGCTGGAACCTCCACCAAATGAAAGAAGTGAATGCATCCCCTCTGGAGACTGGCCAGAATCAGGAAATATTTGCAAAAATGTATTGCCTTTTTACTGTACCTCACCATCAACCGACAGAGAACTGTGTGTGAGCTGATCACATACCCTGGGACTCCCCTCCCTCGCCTGGCCTTTAAAAACGCTTTGCTGAAACCCATTTGGGAGCTTGGGCTTTTTTGAGTACTAGCTGTCCCAGACTCCTTGTCTGGCACCTTGCAATAAACACTGCACTTTCCTTCACCACAATCCAGCGGTGTCAGTAGATTGGGTTTACTGCACGTTGGTGAGAGGACCCAAGTTTGGTTGGGTAACACTGGCATCCAGTCCCCATCCTTAGCAAGGTCCAAAAGTCACTTCATTAACATAACAAAAGACTCATTTATCATTCTTATCACTTAAGAAATTCAAAGAGTTTTAGGAGCTCTGTTCCAGAAACGAAATCCAATATCACAAACATACTGCATTTGTTATCGTCTATTGACCCCTCCAGATCCACTCTACCCATGTCTGCCCTGCTAGAGACTGGCTTCCATGGATTTGATCACCCAGTCTCACTGTCTCCAAGGTCCAGAACTCCTATTCGATGGTCCTCTCTAGAGCTACAGAGGTCACTACATTTCACTAATCTCTCTCTTCTCACCCTCTCGACTGTCCTACTCACCCCCCGCCACCCCCTTAACCCATGGTTAGCTCTAGAATACTTCATCCCTAGGATACTTCATCAATTTTTATTTATTTCTCTTTATCCAACCATCTTTGAAAATGAAGTTTTGGGGTTTTTAAAAAATATTTCTTTATTAATTTGGCTGCACTGGGTCTTAGTTATGGCATGCGGGATCTTTTAGTTGCAGCATACATGAGGGATCCAGTTCCCTGACCAGGGATCAAAGCTGGGCCCCCTGCACTGGGAGCGTGGAGTCTTAATTGCTGGACCACCAGGGAAGTTCCGTAAATGAAGTTTTATTAAATTCTCAATTACCACATCTGAATAGTGTTCCATCTTTTTCCTGCTATGAGCTTTACCATACACAGCCACACACAAATACACACACATTCACATACATAAATTGATAAATAGATAAAAAGATATAGTCAGATATGAGATCACTTATTTTTAGTATTATTATCTTCTCTACACTTTCATGTTGAACATGTCTTACTTTTATAAAAAGATCCATATGTATTACGAAACGCAATAAATCCATGTAAGTCAGCATCAGCTTTGCTGAAGATGCTCCAAGCCAATATTTCTTTTTATCTCTAGTTGATTCCCTAGTCCATTTCACTGTTGAATACTTTCTAATCTTCCTCGCATGCCCAAACCACCCACCCCACTCTCACTCTTTTGCACTGACTGAGCTTTGATTTCAATGGACAAAAGCAAGTACAACTGACATGAATTCCTCCGATTTCTTTTGTTATTACTTCAAAACTCCATAGCTTCAGTAATAATGTCTTTTTTCTCATCACCAAGAAATATGAAGCCATTTTTCTTTCCAAGATCTACACCTGCACCTCAACTTTAAAAACCACCTACTCCTACATTCCATAGGACTTATCTACATGAACCATCTCTTTGATCTCTTCAATCTTTATTTTACCTTCTCCATTAATTTTTTCTTCATCTCCTACAAATTTCCTCCATTCTCTGCATTTATTTTTAAGAGGAAAATGCCTATTCTCTGTGGTCTTATCATTCAACTATTTCCTGATTTCTCTGCTCCCTGTTGTCTATTTTATCTTCTCATTCTCTCCTTTGAAATTGTGCTTTCAAAGGACATGAATGTCTTTATATTTATCAAATAGCAATGGCTTAACCCTCATCTATGGCATCTGAAAGTGCTGAAAATACTGCTTTTTCCTGAGTTATCTTTTTCTTTGGTTTCAGTAACACTCCAGACACTTTCTGCTTTTAATTTCCCTCCAGAGATTGTTCTTGGGTTCCTTCACCAACTTTTCTTTACCTTCCATTTGCTACAAGCTTTTTTGGGTTTGCCCTCGAACCTCTTTTCTTCTGATTTTACACCCTTTTGGGACTTAAACAATATTCTTCAGTTCAATGACCATAAGTTATATTTTTAGCAGCTTTTATATTTACTCAGGAAAGTTCTCAACTATTTCTCAGTGTCTCAACATAGGAAACATGAAATTTGGATACTGTTGTTTTGATGGATGGCTTTATCATAGGACTTCTTGGATGTAGCCCCAAAAGCAGAGCATTCAACTTGACCAAGCAAAGTCTGCAATAGAGATGTCTGTTGATTCCCCATCCTTGACACTAACCCCAAAATCTTCTCCAGGTTTAAGGCCATTCTGAAGTTTCACCCTGAAGCTCTTTCAGAATCACATATCTCATTATATCATGTCCTTTCTTAAATATACCCAGATGCTCTCATTTTCTTCAGAATGAATTCTAAAGTTAATAGCATGGCACCCAAACCAGGTTCATGTCACATGTTGAAGTTTTCAATGTTTCCTCTGATGATTTACTTTTGTGTATCTTGTTATCCAACAATGGGGAACAATTTGGCAGTTTCTAAATATATCATGTACCTGTGTGCTTTCTTTTTATACTGTTCCCTCAGAATGCTCTTTTTCTCACCTATGTGACTGAAAGTCAACTCATTTATAAAATCCAACTTAAATCTTATTAGTGAGAATTAAATGCTCCCTTTTTCCTATTACCATAACACGTTGTTCTGTAACCATATTTATTGCATGTTTACAGGTAGCCCTCCTTCACTACAATGTGAGCCATGATTTCTCTACACTTTTTTTTTTTGGCCGCACCATACATCTTGCAGGATCTTAGTTCCCTGACCAGGAATCGAACCCAGGCCCCCTGCAGTGGAAGCACAAAGTCCTAAGCACTGGACCACCAGGGAATTCCCTGATTTCTCTACTCTTTAATGAAAAGTGAAAATATAATTTTGGGGTCATATTATAGCTAAGTTCTAAAGTGGAGATGGGGAAAATGAAGAAAACTAATAAATATCTGGGACTAAGATATTATCTTATTAATTTATTTAATATAAATAATTATCTTTTTAAAGGTATAGTAGTACCAATAGATAATTTGGAGATCATCATCCTTTATTTTTAAATAATTACTCAAGAGCTTTTAATTACATATATTTCTTAGTTATATTCTAATAATTCTGTTCATACTTTCAATTTGCTTGGCAAACTATTTCTTTTCATATAATGCAAACGCAAATTTCAGAAGTGTGTCTTTCTATATTGCATCAAATTCCAAATTAAAAGTGTCTAGATGAATAAGGATTTATTATAGTCTAATATACTTTTTCATTTTTATGATAATGCAATATTTCTAAGGTCTTCATAACCAGTAATTACTTTAATGCTTATGATATTGCTATGAGCTAGGGAGGAGAGAAACAGTCTTTTCCCCTGGTTTAAGTATACACAAAGAAAGGGACAAATAATTTTGAGTAATCTGTTAAGATCACCCATGAATAGAGACACGTCATGAACCCAGTTTTCCAACTTGGGTTATTGTGCTTTGTCCAACAAAAGTTGCTTTCATGTTGTGCTTCCACTCCACCAAACAGTTTTCAGGTTTTAAAATATTCCAATTTAACCACTAATTGCACTGATCTTTGCCAATATTATCAAAGAGAAAATTGAACCAGGGTAGAAACCTGCTGAACTCATGTAGTCTCTGGGTTATATGAAGATCATTTTTCCCAGGTGGTAATTTTTTATAAAACAGGCTCCCCTATATTTGGTCCAAAAGTGAAGGACTCTGGTTTTCCAAGCTTGCTTTTTACTTAAAATGAAAGCATATGGGACATAAGAAAACCTAACATAGTATGAATGGCGCATACTTAATTGAGGCTATTTCTACAGGCCTGAGCATCTGTTAATAGTATTTTAAAAATTGGTAAACCCTGTGCAATGATCTTAATTCACTCCTCAGCCTAGATTTATATTTTTTTCCCAAGAAATGGAGAGCAGCCCATTCATCACTTCCTATTGTTCAGGTTATACAGACTCTCATTGCCCTTGGCTGACCAGACTTTTAGAATAAGAGTAAATCCCTTAAAGTGGAGGGTTTAATAGAGCAAGCTGATGGGGACAACCAAGTAAATTTCAGTTCTCTGGGAATGGAAAGGAAATCGCCAAGGAAACATAATCCCCTATAGATTCTCCTACCTGAAAAGCCAGCCCAAAACTTGAAACCCAACCAGTTGGTGGCAACAAGCCCAGAAAAGTGAGGCACCTGACTCCCTTAAGCCAAGAATCTTTGGAATGGGAGAGACAGGTAAGGGATGAAAAAGAGCCTCATTCTAACCGCACAGATGGCCACTGCCATCCCTGCCAAATGCCTCACCAGGTCTGACAAAGGGGGCAGGTGATACAATAGACTAAGGCTAGAATGACTAAATAGTACTGGAAAGTGTGACGGGGATGCGGGAGGAAAACAGAAGTAGTCAATTTACGAAAAAATTATTGCCATCTCCACCTGGCAGTGTGTCCTTTCGACATCTGCCTTCCTAGGGCTCTTGGACCTTCTCAGCCCTGGCAAGTGGAGATCAGGTGCTTGGGCAGATGATATACCTAGTTCCCGCTGGGATGGAGGCTGAATTGCTGTGCCTTGTCAGCTCCACCCTGATGATGGATGGGGTGGTGGGAAAGTCACCACTCCATTGGCCCAACAGAGTTCTCTCCCTCCTGTCAGAGAACCAGTCCTGCAAACAAAAGTGGATGGCATTCAAGAATGACAAAGGGGTGGGGAAAGAAGAGAAGCCACTGAAAATAAGATGACAGTTTGCAACACAGCACCATCTCCATATAAAGTGATGGGTACATGTTAGTTCCCTCTGCTTTCCCTTTCAATCAGTCTCCACCTGAGCAAGGGTATATGACCACTAATTTCTTTTTTTACATTTATCCTCTCTTCATCCCACTTCATCCTAATGCCCTTTACAGTTCAATATACAGGAAACATAACAGAGGAGGTCTTTTTAGGAACAGAACCACAAAATACATCCTCTGACTTTAGTCTAATCCACAAGAGAATTGGGAAAATTCACAAAGGATTGATCATTTTAATTTCCTAAGTTTATCTTACTGAACTAGTTAAAATGCTTACAGCTTATTTGTCATGTTTTTTTCAAAAACCTTCTGTGAAAGAGGATGAAAACAATAGTTTTGCTGAAATGCTACTATTGAGGTGTCAATAGGCATACTATTTCTCTACCCATAGATGAAACATCCTTAGGAGTAAATATACCCTTTGATCCAGGAGTTCATTATCTAGAACTTTTCTCTAAGAGGGTAATCAGAGATGTGCATAATGGTTTATCTACTAGGATATTCATTGAAACATTAGACATAGTTTAAATTCTAATAGGATACTTATTAAATTAACTATGATATAGTTGTATGACAGGCTTTTTAAAAGATTCAGCCATTAAAAGTAATATTGTCAAAGAATATTAAATTATACCATTCCCAGTCAGTATGTTCTAAGTTTTGCCATGATAACAAGAACAAACTCTCGAATCTTATGGTTTATAGAAATATAGGTTTGTATATTGCCCACATCACACATCCACGGTAGACTGTTCTGTTCCACTTTTCTTCCTTGTGGGATACAGCCTGGGGTAGGCTGAATAATGACCCCCAACAATGCCCAGATCTAAATATCTGAAATCTGTGAATGTTACCATATGTGGAAAAGCTTTGTAGATGTGATTAAGTTAAGGACCTTGAACTAGGGAGATTATCCTTGGATAATCCAGGTGGGCCTTAAATGTAATCACGAATATCCTTATAACACAGAGTGAAGGGATATTTGACTAAAGGCAGAAGAGAAAAAGGCCATGTGACAGAAGCAGCGGGAAGCACAGCTGGAGAGAGAAGGTGCTTGGCTGATGGCCTTGAAGATGGAAGGGGCCATGAGTCAAGGAATGCAACTACTGAGGCTGGAAAAGGGAAGGAAATGAATTCTCTCCTATGATCTCCAGAGGGATCATGACCCTGCCAACATCTTGATTTTTGTCCCATCATACTTATTTTGGACTTCTGGCCTCCAGAATTGTAAGGGAATAAATTTGTGTTGTTTAAAGCCACCAAGTTTTTGATAATTTTTTACATACAATGGAATAAAAATCTAGTACACTGGCTAGCAGAACAGGAACTATCTTGACCCTTAGGTCCATGGCAGAAAGGAAAAGAGTTTTGGTGGGTTGTATTCTAGAAATTAAATGCTCTTTGCCAGAAGTAACGCAGGTTGCTTCCACATAATCTTCACTGACCAAAAGGAACTTATGGCCCCACCAAACACTAGGAGTTCAGGAATTCCATCATGTATTTGAAATTAGAAGAACTAGAAATATTTGGTGAGCAGCACAAATTCACCACACTGAGAATACAGGTAATGTAATACTCAGTGAAAATCAGGTTTAAAGTCATTGTTACAAAATAATTGTGCTACCAATATGGGATAAAAAAACAGAAATATGTACCTATACTTAAACATAGAAAACAGCCTGAAATGAATACTGTCATTTTTTTCCCAGAAGTGACAGTACACATGACTTTTCTTTTTCTCCTTTTTAAGTGTCTTTAACTCTTCTTCAATGAAAATGTATTTTTACAAGTACCAGGAAAATACACTCATCCAAGTAGACTAGCAAGTAAGCAGTAGTAGAAGAGGGTTCAAACTGAAAACTAATATTTAAAACGTGATATTCATTTGTGAAAAATATAGTCAGGAATAGGGTACTATCACAGTTTAAAGGATACAAAAGGAAACTGAAGCCCAAAGAGATTACAGAATTTATCTATGACATAGAAATTATGTAATACTATGTAAAACTTCAGCACTCCTGAATTGAAGCGTTGTTTTTTTCAACCACAGGCTAAATCTAATCTTTGTTTATGAAATTAATAATTTCATATTCTGTTTCATTTCCCTTTCTATTCCATAATTTCTAGGATGACTTTTGGAATACTGAGCTTTTAATTTTTTTTAATAGACTTTTAAAAATTATTATTATTGGGGTATAGTTGTTTTACAATCTTGTGTTAGTTTCTACTGAACAGTAAAGTGGAACTTCCTGTGCTATACAGCAGGTTCTTATTAGTTAAATATTTTATACATATTAGTGTATACATGCCAATCCCAGTCTTCCAGTTCATCCCACCAACTCCCCCCTTTGCTTTCCCCCCTTGGTGTCCATACATTTGTTCTCTACATCTGTGTCTCTATTTCTGCCTTGCAAACTGGTTCATCTGTACCATTATTCTAGATTCCACATATATGCGTTAATATACGATACTAATTTTTTAAGGAACCTCCATACTATTCCCCATAGTGGCTGCATCAATTTATATCCCTACCAACAGTGCAAGATGGTTCCCTTTTCTCCACACCGTGTCCAGCATTTGTTGTTTGTAGATTTTCTGATGATGCCCATATTTTTTTTTAAGGGCATTTATGCATAGGATAAACTTACATTTATACTATTTATTTATACTAAATGAATATATTGCTCTGCAATATTTTCTCCCATTCCAAGGGTTGTCTTTTCGTCTTGTTTATAGTTTCCTTTGCTGTGCAAAAGCTTTTAAGCTTCATTAGGTTCCATTTGTTTATTTTTGTTTTTATTTCCATTATTCTAGGAGGTGGGTCAAAAAAGATCTTGCAGTGATTTATGCCAAAGAATGTTCTGCCTATGTTTTCCTCTAAGAGTTTTATAATGTCTGGTCTTTCATTTAGGTCTTTAATCCATTTTGCGTTTATTTTTGTGTATGGTGTTAGGAAGTGTTCTAATTTCTTTCTTTGACATGTAGCTGTCCAGGATTCCCAGCACCCTTTATTGAAGAGGCTTTTCTCTATCGTGTATCCTTGCCTCCATTGTCATAGATTAATTGACCATCGGTGTGTGGGTTTATCTCTGGACTTTCTATCCTGTTCCATTGATCTATATTCTGTTTTTGTGCCAGTACCATATTGTCTTGATTACTGTAGTTTTGTAGTATGGTCTGAAGTCAGGGAGCCTGATTCCTTCAGCTCCATTTTTTGCCCTCAAGATTGCTTTTGCTATTTGGGGTCTTTTGTATTTCCATATGCATTTTAAGATTTTTTTGTTCTAGTTCTGTAAAAAATGCCATTGGTAATTTGATAGGGATTGCATTGAATCTGTAGATTGCTTTGGTTATTTTAGGCATTTTCACAATATTGATTCTTCTAATCCAAGAACCTGGTATCTCTCTCCATCTCTTCGTGTCATCTTTGATTTTTTTCATCAGTGTCTTAGTTTTCTGAGTACCGGTCTTTTACTTCCTTAGGTAGGTTTATTCCTAGGTATTTTATTCTTTTTGTTGCAGTGGTGAATGGGACTGTTTATTTAATTTCTCTTTCTGATCTTTCATCATTAGTGTATAGGAATGCAAGAGATTTCTGTGCATTAATTTTGTATCCTGCAACTTTACCAAATTCATTGCTTAGCACTAGTAGTTTTCTGGTGGCATCTTCCAGATTTTCTATGTATAGTAATATGTCCTCTGAGAACAGTGATACTTTTACTTCTTTTCCAATTTGTATTCCTTTTATTTTTCTTCTCCAACTGCCGTGGCTAGGACTTCCAAAACTATGTTGAATAATAGTGGCAAGAGTGGACATCCTTGTCTTTTTCCTGATCTTAAAGGAAATGCTTTAGGTTTTCATATTGAGAATGATGTTTGCCAGGGGGTTGTCATATATGGCCTTTATTATGTTGAGGTAGTTTCCCTCTATGCCCACTTTCTGGCAAGTTTTTATCATAAATCGGTGTTGAATTTTGTCAAAAGCTTTTTCTGCATCCATTGAGATGATCATATGGATTTTATTGTTCATTTTATTAATATGGTGTATCACACTGATTGATCTGCATATACTGAAGAATCCTTGCATCCCTGGGATAAATCCCACTTGATCATGGTATATAATGCTTTTAATTTGTTGTTGGATTCTGTTTGCTAGTATTTTATTGAGGATTTTTTGCATCTATATTCATCTGTGATGTTGGTCTGTAATTCTCTTTTTTTGTAGCTATCTTTGTATGGTTTTGGTATCAGGGTGATGGTGGCCTCATAGAATGAGTTTGGGATTGTTCCTTCCTCTGCAGATTTTTGTAAGAGTTTGGGAAGGATAGGTGTTAGTTATTCTCTAAGTGTTTGATAGAATTCACCTGTGAAGCCAACTGGTCCTGGACTTCTGTTTGTTGGAAGATCTTTAATCACAGTTTCAATTTTATTACTTGTGATTGGTCTGTTCATATTTTCTATTTCTTCCTGGTTCACTCTTGGAAAGTTATACATTTCTAAGAATTTGTCCATTTCTTATAGGTTGTCCATTTTATTGGCATAGAGTTTCTTGTAATAGTCTCTTATGATGCTTTGCATTTCTGTGGTGTCCGTTCTAACTTCTTTTTCATTTCTAATTTTATTGATTTGAGTCCTCTCCTTCCTTTTCTTGATGAGTCTGGCTAAAGTTTCATCCATTTTATTTATCTTCTCAAAAAACCAGCTTTTAGTTTTATTGATCTTTGCTATTGTTTTCTGTGTTTCTATTTCATTTATTTCTGCTCTGATCTTTATGATTTCTTTCCTTCTACTAACTTTGTGTTTTCTTTGTTCTTCTTTCTCTAGTTCCTTAAGGTGTAAGGTTAGATTGTTTACTTGGGATTTTCCTTCTTTCTTGAGGTAGGATTGTATTGCTATAAACTTCCTTCTTAGAACTGCTTTTGCTGTATCCCATAGGTTTTGGACTGTTGTGTTTTTGTTGTCATTTGTCTCTAGGTATTTTTGATTTCCTCTTTGATTTCTTCAGTGATCTTTTGGTTATTCAGTAGTGTATTGCTTAGCTTCCATGTCTTTTGGTTTGTTTTACTTTTTATTCCCTGCAATTTATTTCTAATCTCATAGCATTGTGGTCGGAAAAGAAGCTTGATACACTTTCAATTTTCTTAAATTCTTTGAGTCTTGATTTGTGACCCAAGATGTGATCTATCCTGGAGAATGTTCCATGTGCACTTGAGAAGAAAGTGTAATTTGCTGTTTTCAGTTGGAATGTCCTATAAATATCAATTAAATCTATCTGGTCTCTTGTGTCATTTAAAGCTTATTGTTTAAGCTTTCCTTATTAATTTTCTGTCTGGATAATCTGTCCATTGGTGTAAGTGAGGTGCTAAACTCCTTGTGTTACTGTCGATTTCCTCTTTTAAAGCTGTTAGCATTTGCCTTATGTATTGAGGTGCTCCTGTGTTGGGTACATATATATTCATAATTGTTATACCTTCTTCTTGGATTGATCCCTTGATCACTATGTAACGTCCTTCCTTGTCTCTTGTAACTTCTTTATTTTAAAGTCTATTTTATCTGATATGAGTATTGCTGCTCCAGCTTTCTTTTCATTTCCATTTTCCATCCCCTCACTTTCAGTCTCTATGTGTCCCTAGGTCTGAAGTGGGTCTCTTGTAGACAGCATATATACAGGTCTTGTTTTTGTATCCATTCAGCCAGTCTGTGTCTTTTGGTTGGAGCATTTAATCCATTCACATTTATGGTAAATATTGATATGTATGTTCCTATTACTATTTTCTTAATTGTTTGGGGTTTGTTTTTGCAGGTCCTTTTCTTTTCTTGTGATTCCCACTTAGAGAAGTTCCTTTAGCATGTTGTAGAGCTGGTTTGGTGTTGCTGAATTCTCTTAGCTTTTGCTTGTCTGTAAAGCTTTTGATTTCCCCATTGAATCTGAATGAGATTCTTGCTGGGTAGAGTATTCTTGGTTGTAGGTTCTTCCCTTTCATCACTTTAAATATGTCCTGCCACTCCCTTTTGGCTTGCAGAGTTTCTGTTGAGAAATCAGCTGTTAACCTTACGGGAGTTCCCTTGTATGTTATTTGTCATTTTTCCCTTATTGCTTTTTTTTTTTTTTTTTTTGTGGTACGCGGGCCTCTCACTATTGGGGCCTCTCCCCTTGTGGAGCACAGGCTCCAGACGCACAGGCTCAGCGGCCATGGCTCACGGGCCCAGCCACTCCGCGGCATGCGGGATCTTCCCGGACCGGGGCACGAACCTGTGTCCCCTGCATCGGCAGGCGGACTCTCAACCACTGCGCCACCAGGGAAGCCCTCCCTTATTGCTTTTAATAAGTTTTCTTTGTTGTTAATTTTTGTCAATTTGATTACTACATGTCTCAGTGTGTTTCTCCTTGGGTTTATCCTGCCTGGGACTCTCTCCACTTCCTGGACTTGGGTCGCTATTTCCTTTCCTATGTTAGGGAAGTTTTTGGCTATAATCTCTTCAAATAGTTTCTTGGGTCCTTTCTCTCTCTCTCTGCTCCTTCTGGGACCCCTATAATGCGAATGTTGGTGTGTTAAATGTTGTCCCAGAGGTCTCTTAGGCTGTCTTCATTTTTTTCATTCTTTTTTCTTTATTCTGTTCCATGGCAGTGATTTCCACCATTCTGTCTTTCAGGTCACTTGTACGTTCTTATGCCTCAGTTATTCTGCTATTGATTCCTTCTAGTGTATT
This sequence comes from Neophocaena asiaeorientalis asiaeorientalis, assembly GCF_003031525.2. Lineage (NCBI taxonomy): Eukaryota > Metazoa > Chordata > Mammalia > Artiodactyla > Phocoenidae > Neophocaena > Neophocaena asiaeorientalis. The sequence goes on from NW_020185322.1 coordinate 2,723,519, forward strand.
TTCCATTTCAGTTATTGTATTGTTCATCTCTGTTTGTTTGTTCCTTAATTCTTCTAGGTCTTTGTTAAACATTTTTTGCATATTCTCCATCCTTGCCTGCATTCTTTTTCCAGGGTCCTGGATCATCTTCACTATCATTATTCTGAATTCTTTTTCTGGAAGGTTGCCTATATCCGCTTCACTTCGTTGTTTTTCTGTGGTTTTATCTTGTTCCTTCCTCTGGGACATAGTCCTCTGTCTTTTCATTTTGTCTATCTTTCTGTGATTGTGGTTTTCATTCCGAACGCTGCAGGATTGTAGTTCTTCTTGCTTCTGCTATCTGCCCTTTGGTGGATGACGCTATCTCAAGAGCTTTTAAATATATTTATTTAATTCATTTATTTTTCCTCTTTGGGAGAGAGATGCCAGATTCTATAACCTGCTTACATCCTGGTAGCAGGGCACTATACTTTCACCATACCTGCATGCCTAACACAAAGTTGTCTTTCAAATAATGCCAATAATTTCGATCAAAAGAACAAAAGAGTGGCTTCAGATATAGTATATAGGATATTGTGTTTTATAGGAAATACTGGGGTGGCGAAAAATTCATTTGGGTTTTTACGTAAGCTGTTATGGAAAAACACCAATGAACCTTTTGGCCAACCCAATATATATATGTATTGGGTTGGCCAAAAAGTTTGTTCTGGTACAGGATACAACCTGGACTTGAGTCTGGCATCTGAAGTAGAGTGCAGTCTCGTGGGACTGAGCCCTTTAGCTGTGGAATCTGATGCCATCTCCAGGTGTCTGAGAATTGCTTGTTGGTGAGGAGAAGCCTACACACACACATCCACACAAACACACCCACGCATTGGAATTGGGCCCAGGAACCTAACTTAGTGTTCTTCTTGGGAATACAGATATATTAGTTTACTAGGGCTGCCATAACAAAGTACCACAAACTGAATGGCCTAAACAATAGAAATTCATTTTCTCATACTAAAAAAAAAGAATCAAGAAGCCCAAAATGGAGTCATTTGCTCCCAGGAGAGCAAACCAAGATTTCATTGCAGTTTCAACCTCTCCCAGGAATGTGACATTTAAACAAACAATCTGAAATTTCCTGATGAGCACCAGTGAAGTAATCCACATAATAAAACCCCTGCCATTTCCTTTCCCCCAAAAGATGAGCTGGCCTGAAATAATTCTTTTTCTTTTGCTGATAATTCCCTTGCCCCATTCTCCCTCTGCCTATACAAACCGTCCTCTTTGTACAGCTCCTCAGAGTATTTCTCTACTTGTGTTGGGAAGCTATCCAATTCATGAATCATCAAATAAAGATAATTAGATCATCAAATTTACTTGGTTGATTTTTGTTTTTTAACACTCACAGTTACAGAGGATCAAAGTCCAATATAAAGGTATCTGCAGGGTTGGTTTCTTCTGAGACCTCTCTCCTTGGCTTGTAGACAGCCATCTTCTCTCTGTATCTTCACATGGCCTTTTCTCTGTGTATGTCTGTGTCCTAATTTTATCTTTTTATGAGGACACCAGTGATATTGGATTAGTGCCCATCCTAATATCCTCATTTTAATTATCTCTAAGCTCCCTTTCTCCAAATACAGTCACATTTGGCGATATGGGGGAGGGGTTGTTAGGACGTCAACATATGAATTTGAGGGACAGATACAACTAATTCTATAACATCAGGTTTTTGAGGAGGACTGTTGACTGATGCATAAGGTCCTTTTATTTCTTTTTGAAAGTGATGGAAATCCTACATCTACGAGAAAAGATGTTGCCTAGCAGAGCTAAGTATTATTTGGCCTTGCCTTTAAATGTCATCCTTGGGGAACAACATCCTCTTGGAAGATTGCAAGAAGAGACATATATGTTTATTTAAATTTGTAGACAATTTCTGCAGGCCTCTTCTTTGTGTAAGAGATCTTTATGCAAGAACATCGATATTCCTGTTGACTCTCCTTCAACACAGCATTTGTGGAAGGCAGAGGCTTCCAGGAGAACACAATTTACCTCATTGCCTGCTGGAACACACAGCAGGTGTTAATTACTTTGTTATTTCAATTGATCAAAATGCCCCTAATGCCACAATGATTCTGGGCACACTTACCAACGCTATTTTCCTCCCATTTATTTAAAAGTCCTGCCTTGAGTGTCTGTTCAGCCAAAACTGTGTTCCAAATTGGTACTGGCAAATTCTTACCAGAATATAAAATGAATTCCCAGAGGTGACCCTCAGTTATGAATTCCTGACACTAATTACAGTGAGATTATAAGGAGGAGTTAATGTTTATTCTATCACAGGACAAAAATCATATCATTCGAGACCCTAGAATTTGCCCCTTGCACAAATTGGTGCCATTTTACCAGTCCATGAGAAAAGACATAAAGGTTTCAATTTCCTGAATAGTGAGTTTGTGTGTGTGTGTGTGTGTGTGTGTGTGTGTGTGTGTGTGTGTGTGTGTGTTCTGTTCAGGAGGCACTTACTAAATAGAACTAATTTAGGGCCCCTTGAAATTTTTGTGATTTAAATGCATGAACAACAGTTCATGGGGCCAGCCACTCACTCTAATAGGGGAGGCTATTGCTGCTGCTTCCTTTACCCAGTGAACAAAATGATTCTGGGTTGATATTTTATCCACTTTAATCTTGGGAAACATCAAAAGAAACTGCGCAAATTCTGTTCAAGTCCTTTGAAATTAAAGCAATTAATGTTCAGGTCAAAAAAAGTGGTCCTGGAAGTAATGAGTCGAGGTTTTCACAACCTTCTACTTGAGTGACACCTAGAAGGTCCTGGTGTCACTCTGACCCTCGGCTGTCTCCTCCGTTCCATGGTGATCAAGCACCACCTGATATCTACATAGTGATTTATAGTTTAGAAAACACAGTGAACATTTGATGCTTCCAGCTAATCAGCACTGGAGACAGGGAAGGCTTGTTAGTACTACCATTTTTCATATAAAACTCCTGAGGCTCAGTAATGTGATTTGCTCATGGTTACACAGCCAATGACTAAGGAAACAACACTTGTTTCCTGAAGGTAGAGGGGGAAACCAGATGTGCTTCTGATATCTCCTCCTGCTCCATGATCTGTGGTTTTATTTAAAACATAAAGCCAACTTTTGGAAAATTTGCAATCACTAGCAAACAAATACTAAAGCCAAACAGCATTTACCCATACTAAAGAGATCCAAAGATAACATACATAATTTATATCTCCAGACAATACAAATCCTATTTGGCTTCCTCATAAATTCATTTGAATAAACAAAATAATATGGTAAAACGATCTGAAGTGTTGAGTTTCTATTAGGTACTCAATATATGTTGGCTGAATATAAAACTAATAAACCTATTTTTTTCCATAAAGTTTTTTGGTTTCTTTTTGGGGATTTTACTCTAGATTTTTGCTTGTCTGTTTTTCCTCCAGAACTGCTCTCCTTTTAGCACGCTCCATGAATCATTATTTGAGGATTTACAAGATCCCTGAAATGGGACAGCATTGGGTGAAACCGTTTTCAGGACTAGGGAAAGAAACAGCTTCCAGATCTATATTTAGAACATTATCTATTTCCAAGAAACCTTATTGAAAACCTAGACAAACATCCGGGTTTCAGAATAAATATTATGTGAGTGGTAGCTTTAGATGAATTATCCTACCACATCTCAGTGCTTTTGGTCACTATATATATTAAGTGGTATTTCTCTAAATATTACTCTGTAATTATGTGCATTCTTGTAAGCACTTTTAAGGCAAAATCCATTAATTCCTGGGTTTTTCACTCTTTCCCACTAACGTATGTGGCAAGGGGCAGTGCAGGGGGCAGTTTAAACAAACTTGGGAATGAAAAGAATTGAGGACAGTCTCAGAGACCTCTAAGAAAACATTAAACGCATAAACATTAAACATTAAACACAAAAACGTTCGAATTATAGGGGCTCCAGAAGAAGAAGAGAATAAGAAAGGGTCTGAGAAAATTTTTGAAGAGATTATAGTTGAAAACTTCCCTAACATGGGAAAGGAAATAGTCAATCAAGTCCAGGAAGAACAGAGAGTACCATACAGGATAAAGCCAAAGAGAAACATGATGAGACACATATTAATCAAACAATCAACAATTAAATACAAAGAAAAATATTAAAAGCAGCAAGGGAAAAGCAACAAATAACAAACAAGGGAATCCCCAAAAGGTTAACAGCTGATCTTTCAGTAGAAACTCTGCAAGCCAGAAGGGAGTGGCAGGATATACTGAAGTGACGAAAAGGAAAACCCTACAACCAAGATGACTCTACCCAGCAAGGGTCTCATTCACATTTGAAGGAGAAATAAAACCTTACAGACAAGCAAAAGTTAAGAGAATTCAGCACCACCAGGTCAGCTTTACAACAAATGTTAAAGGAACTTCTCTAGCAAGAAACACAAGAAGGAAAAGACCTACAAAAACAAACCCAAAACAATTAAGAAAATGGTAACGGGAACACACATATCAATAATTACCTTAAACATAAATGGATTAAGTGCTCCAACCAAAAGACATAAACTGGCTGAATGCATACAAAAACAAGACCCTTATATATGCTGTCTACAAGAGACCCACTTCAGACCTAGGGACACACACAGACTGAAAGTGAGTGAATGGAAAAAGATATTCCATGAAAAAAGGAAATCAAAAGAAAGCTGCAGTAGCAATTCTCCTATCAGACAAAATAGACTCTTAAATAAAGACTATTACAAGAGACAAAGAAGGACACTACATAATGATCAAGGGATAAATCCAAGAAGATATAACAATTGTAAATATTTATGCATGCAAAATAGGAGCACCTCAATACATAAGGTAAAGGCTAACAGCCATAAAAGGGGAAATCGACAGTAACACAATAATAGTAGGGGACATGAACACCCCATGTTCACCAATGGACAGATCATCCAAAATGAAAATAAATAAGGAAACACAAGCTTTAAATGACATTAAACAAGATGGACTTAATTGATACTTATAGGACATTCCATCCAAAAAGAACAGAATACACTTTCTTCTCCAGTGCTCATGGAACATTCTCCAGGACAGAGCATATCTTGGGTCACAAATCAAGCCTTGGTAAACTTAAGAAAACTGAAATCGTATCAAGTATCTTTTCTGACCACAACGCTATGAGACTAGATATCAATTACTGGAAAAAAAAACTGTAAAAAATACAAACACAGGGACGCTAAACAATACACTACTAAATAACCAAGAGACTACTGAACAAATCAAAAAATACATAGAAACAAATGATAATGAAAACACGATGACCAAAACCTATAGGATGCAGCAAGAGCAGTTCTGAGATGGAAGTATATAGCAATAAATTCCTACCTCAAGAAACAAGAAATAACTCAAATAAACAACCTAAACTTACACCTAAAGCAATCAGAGAAAAAAGAACAAAAAAACACAAAGTTAGCAGAATGAAAGAAATCATAAGATAAGGTCAGAAATAAATGAAAAAGAAATGAAGGAAACAATAGGAAACATCAATAAAACTAAAAGCTGGTTCTTTGAGAAGAGAAACAAAATTGATAACCCATTAGCCAGACACATTAAGACAAAAAAAAAAGGAAGAAGACACAAATCAACAGAATTAGAAATGAAAATGGAGAAGTAACAACTGACACTGCACAAATACAAAGGATCATGAATGATTACTAAAAGCAACTTTACGCCAATAAAATGGACAACTGGGAAGAAATGGACAAATTTGTAGAAAACACAACCTTCAGAGACCGAACCAGGAAGAAATAGAAAATATAAACAGACCAATCACAAACACTGAAATTGAAACTGTTATTTAAAATCTTCCAGGAAACAAAAGTCCAGGACCAGATGGCTTCACCAGTGAATTCTATCAAACATTTAGAGAAGAGCTAACAACTATCATTCTCAACCTCTTCCAAAATATACCAGAGGGAGTAACACTCCCAAACTCATTCTACGAGGCCACCATCACCCTGATACCAAAAGCAGACAAACATGTCACAAAAAGAACATGACATGACACAAAAGAACAAACATGTCACAAAAAGAAAACAGTATCACTGATGAACATAGATGCAACAATCCTCAACAAAATACCAGCAAACAAAATCCAACAGCACATTGAAAGATCATACACCATGATCAAGTGGGATTTATCCCAGGAATGCAAGGATTCTTCAATATATGCAAATCAATCAATGTGACACACCATATTAAAAAACTGAAGGATATAAACCATATGATCATCACAATAGATGCAGAAAACGCTTTTGACAAAATTCAACACTGATTTATGATAAAAACTCTCCAGAATGTAGGCATAGAGGGGAACCTACCTCAACATAATAAAGGCCATATATGACAAACCCACAGCCAACATCATTCTCAATGGTGAAAAACTGAAACCATTTGCACTAAGACCAGGAGTAAGACAAGGTTGCTCACTCCCACCAATATTATTCAACACAGTTTTGGAAGTTTCAGCTACAGCAATAGAGAAGAAAAAGAAATAACAGGAATACAAATTGGAAAAGAAGTAAAACTGTCACTGTTTGCAGATGACATAATACTATACATAGAGGATCCTAAAGATGCTACCAGAAAACTACTAGAGATAATCAATGAATTTGGTAGAGTAGCGGGATACAAAATTAATGCGCAGAAATCTCTTGCATTCCTATACACTAATGATGAACAATTTGAAAGAGAAATTAAGGAAACACTCCCACTTACCACTGCAACAAAAAGAATAAAATACCTAAGAATAAACCTACCTACGAAGAAAAAAGACCTGTATGCAGAAAGCTATAAGACACTGATGAATGAAATTAAACATGATACAAAGAGATGGAGAGATATACTATGTTCTTGGATTGGAAGAATCAACATTGTGAAAATGACTATACTACCCAAAGCAATCTACAGATTCAATGCAATCCCTATCATACTACCAACTGCATTTTTCTAAGAACTAGAACAAAAAATTTCACAATTTGTGTGGAAACACAAAAGACCCCGAATAGCCAAAGGAATCTTGAGAAAGAAAAACAGAGCTGGAGGAATCAGGCTCCCAGGCTTCAGACTATACTACAAAGCTATAGTAATCAATACAGTATGATACTGGCACAAAATTAGAAATATAGATCAATAGAACAAGTTAGAGAGCCCAGAGATAAACCCACTCACATATGATCACCTTATTTTTGATAAAGGATGCAAGAATATACAATGGAGAAAAGACAGCCTCTTCAATAAGTGGTGCTGAGAAAACTGGACAGCTACATGTAAAAGAATGAAATTAGAACACTCCCTGACACCATACACAAAAATAAACTCAAAATGGATTAAAGACTTAAATGTAAGGCCAAACACTATTAAACTCTTAGAGGAAAACATAGGAAGAACACTCTATGAAATAAATCACAGCAAGATCCTTTTCGACCACCTCCTAGAGAAATGGAGATAAAAACAAAAATAAACAAATGGGACCTAATGAAACTTAAAAGCTTTTGCACAGCAAAGGAAACCATAAACAAGACCAAAAGAGAACCCTCAGAATGGGAGAAAATATTTGCAAATGAAGCAACTGACAAAGGATTAATATCCAGAATTTACAAGCAGCTCATGCAGCTCAATATCAGCAAAACAAACAACCCAATCCAAAATTCGTCAGACCTAAATAGACATTTCTCCAAAGAAGATATACAGATTGCCAAAAAACACATGAAAGAATGCTCAACATCACTAATCGTTAGAGAAATACAAATCAAAACTACAATGAGATATCACCTCACACCAGTCAGAATGGCCATCATCAAAAAATCTAGAAACAATAAATCCTGGAGAGGGTGTGGAGAAAAGGGGACCCTCTTGCACTGTTGGTGGGAATATAAATTGATACAGCGACTATGGAGAATAGTATGCAGGTTCCTTAAAAAACCTAAAAATAAAACTACCATATGACCCAGCAATCCCACTACTGGGCATACAGCCTGAGAAAACCATAATTCAAAAAGAGTCATGTACCACAATGTTCATTGCAGCTCTATTTACAATAGCCAGGACATAGAAGCAACCTAAGTGTCCACAGACAGATGAATGGATAAAGAAGATGTGGCACATATACAATGGAAAATTACTCAACCATAAAAAGAAACAAAATTGAGTTATTTGTAGTGAGGTGGATGGACCCAGAGACTGTCATACAGAATGAAGTAAGTCAGAAAGAGAAAAACAAATACCGTGTGCTAACACATATACATGGAATCTAAAAAAAAAAAAAAGAAGGTTCTATGAACCTAGGGGAAGGACAGGAATAAAAACAGACGTAGAGAATGGACTTGAGGACACGGGGAAGGGGAAGGGTAAGCTGGGATGAAGTAAGAGAGTGGCATGGACATATATACACTACCAAATGTAAAATAGATAGTTAGCGGGAAGCAGCTGCATAGCACAGAGAGATCAGCTCGGTGCTTTGCGACCACCTAGAGGGGTGGGATAAGGAAGGTGGGAGAGAGATGCAGGAGAGAGGGGATATGGGGATATACTTATGCATATAGCTGATTCACTTTGTTATACAAGAGAAACTAACACACCATTGTAAAGCAATTACACTCCAATAAAGATGTTAAAAAAAAAAAAGAACGTGGGCTTTGGAGTTAAAATACTTGAATTTGAGTACTAGGTCCTCAAATTATCACATATGTGACCATTGGCAATTTGCATAACCACGGAACCCCTGTTTCTGTTTCCAAAAATAAGGGTGATGACTAAATTATTTCACAGAGTTTTGACTTATTTGTAGTCCAACGACTCCAAGATGAAAGAGATCTATATGTACAAGACCTATACAAATGTTAATTCTGACGTCAACAAACCCTAAGTATTTCATCTTTAAAACTGTTTAGTTTTCCTTTTGGGTACACGGATTTGTTATATGTCAAAGCATCCTTCACAGCTTGGTATGGCTATATGACTAAGTTATGACTAATGGAATGGGCAGAAAGAGACAGACAGTACTTACAGGTCTAACTCATTAAAAATTTCCCATATAAGCCTCTTTCTATGTAGCTGGTTTGATATTGATGCCCAGAGTAAACTTGGAAGCTTTGTATTGAAAATGGTGGAGGCTTCAACAGTCTGGGTACCTGCATGCCTTCATGGGACAGAGACCCCATCTCATCCTGCCACCAACTGACTCCACAAAAGTAGGAATTAAATCTGTTTTGTTAATGCATTGGTACTTTTTAGTTTATCTGGTCCAGCAGCTATCATAGTACTAACCAATACAGAATTAGTATTAAATGTTAGCCATTATCATTTTCTTCCAATATCTGTGATTATTTTCAGCTTATCAAATATGATAAGTCATCAATAATGATAGTACAATCACTCATGCAGTACAACAGTGTCCAGGTATCTATAAAATCTCCCATATAAATCTCTGGTTTAGCTGGTCATCCTTTTACCCTGTACAGTTATTTGTGCATCCTGGATGCTTCAGTGATCTTGCTTTCAGATTTGCTCATGAGGCAGATTGTTGCACGTTCTGGTGACAGTGTGAACCATCTCTTCACTATTAGGCCAAGCAATTTGTACTGCATGTATCACAATGTCATAGGACCTCCATGGATGTTTCAAAAGATTTGCTATAAATCTATGAACTCTCAGTTACAGCAAAAATATAGCTTTCATATTAATAATAAGTTGGCCTCATACTTGCCCTCATGATTCTCACTAAGGGTCCAGGTCCTGAGTCCTTTAAGGAAACTCTTATTGAATTTTTGAAGCCCACAGGATACACACAGGGGAATCTGATGTGGAACTGACAGCCCCAGCAGCGCTGATTACTTCAAGGCGTGGACCACAACTGCAGCAAAGGTGATCAGCAAGGCTCTCCTAATTCATTCCACACCACACTGATCAAAAGATTATCTCTAGCACCCTCTCAGTGCTGCCAAGCTGTTTTCCTTTGCAATTGCTTTCATATTTTCTTTGAGCAGGTATCTTTTATCCTAGTTTTGTGCCTGTTTCTTTTATCTTGAACACTTAACTTATGGCTCCTGATTCATGTTTATCACTCCATCTTGCCTTGTACAGAACCTGAACAAATTAGGAACTCAACAAAGGGATATCGTTTATCTTCTGATGTGAATATAACAAGAATTGCTACACTTTGGCACCTGAGCCATGGTTTTCAAAGCACATTCACATACCTCATGCACCCTAACTCTGTGAAACCAGAGGGGCAAGATTTCCATGTACAGATGAGGGCGGCTTATATAAGCTAAGAAGGTCAATCACTCTTTATGTTTCCATGACAAATAAGTGGCAGATCTAAAACCAGCTCCATGCTTTCCTAATTTCCAATCTAGGTTTCTTTCTATGGAATCACACATAGCAACTACAACATTCAAGGCATCCTGGTGATGATAAGGAGATAGTCCTTATCCTGAAGGGGCCATGGTCATATTGGTGTCTTACAAATATCGTCAAGAATAAAGATGGTCATTAAAGAGAGAGCTAAGTCTTGCCCCTAACAGCCTATTTTGAATATTTTTGAATGAGTACTTTTCCTGACTAAGCAAGATTTTCTGTGGTAACTTGATCAAACAAATGTAATAGTTGGTCCTGAGTAGGGCAGCCATGGTCGCCTGAGTCAGAGTCACAACCTTTTAATCCAGATGTTGAAATGAGGTTTCATCTGTGTGCAGAAAGATGTTGGGACTCTTCTTCTAAAATGAAGAAGATTATAATGGAAGACAGTCCTAATTGAAAGAACCTGGAGTACTGAAGAGATTACAAGAACATTCTATATGACTTGTCAGAGACTGCCAGCTCGATAGCCAAAACTTGTTGACCCCTCCTTTGGGCTTAAGGCTAAACTATATCTCTAAGTCTTCCAGGCAGTCAGATGTGTTCACACGAAATAGGGCCCTCAAACGGGATGTAAGCAAGAATACTGTGTGCCACTTCTAGGTCTGATCCATAACATCTCATCGACTGTGGACCACTATGAGTTTTCCCCATATGAGTAGCCATGAGATGTAAGGAGCTTGGATCACATGGAGGAGAACATTTCGGTCAATCTGATTAATTCCATGTCTGGGTTTCTTTGTTATTTCACCCTACCTTATTTTAATGACCTAATATAAGTGGTCAATAGAGGTATATAAAATAGTAATGAAGAGAGAAAAACAAACTATTATTGGTATTCCTGAAGGCAATGATTGGTACTCCTGAAGGATCAAGCCATAGAAAGAATTTTTAAAAGGAAATTGGTTAATAGAATAAAGCAACAGGAGAGACCTCCAAGATGGCAGAAGAGGAAGACGTGGAAATCACCTTCCTCCCCACAAATACATCAGAAATACATCTACATGTGGATCAACTCCTAAAGAACACCTACTGAATGCTGGCAGAAGACCTCAGACTTCCCAAAAGGCAAGAAAATCCCCACATAACTGGGTAAGGCAAAAGAAAAAGACAAAACAGAGACAAAAGAGTAGGGATGGGACCTGCTCCTCGGGGAGGTAGCTGTGAAGGAGGAAAAGTTTCCACAAACTAGGAAGTCGCTTCACTGGTGGAGACAGGGGTGGCGTGGGATGGGGGGGGAGCTTCGGAGCCACAGAGGAGACTGCAGCAACAGGGGTGCAGAGGGCAAAGTGCAGAGATTCCCACACAGAGGATCCATGCAGACCAGGATTCACCAGTCCCAGAGGTTTCTCTGCTCACCCACCAGCTGGGACAGGTGGGGGATGGGACCTGAGGTTCCGGTTTCATCAGAGGTCACATCCCACAGAGACAACTGGGGTTGGCTGCGTGAACACAGCCTAAAGGGGGGTAAAGCACCACAGCTAACCAGAAGGGAGTCCGGGAAAAAGGCTGGACCTGCCTTAAAGGCAACAGAACATTGTTTCGGGGTGTGCGAGGAGAGGAGATACAGAGCACTGCCTAAACGAGCTCCAGAGACAGGCGCGAGCCATGGCTATCAGCGCGGACACCAGACAGGCATGAAATGCTAAGGCTGCTACTAAAGCCACCAAGAATCCTGTGTGAAAGCACAGTCACTATCCACACTTCCCCTCCTGGGAGCCTGTGCAGCCCGCCACTGCAAGAGTCCCGTGATCCAGGGACAGCTTCCCGGGGAGAACACATAGTGCGCCTCAGGCTGTTGCAAGGTCACGTTGGCCTCTGCTGCCGCAGGCACGCCCCGCATCCTGTACCCCACCCTGCCCCTGGCCTGAGTGAGCCAGAGCCCTCTAATCACCTGCTACTTTAATCCTGTGCTGTCTGGGAGGGGAACAGATGCCCTCCGGCGACCTACAGGCAGAGGCAGAGCCAAATCCAAAGCTGAGCCCCAGGAGTTGTGCGAACAAAGAAGAGAAAGGTAAATCTCTCCCAGCAGCCTCAGGAGCAGCAGATTAAAGCTCCACAATCAACTTGATGTACCCTGCATCTGTGGAATACATGAACAGACAACGAATCATCCCAAAATTCAGGTGGTGGACTTTGGGAGCAACGATATATTTTTTTCCTTTTTCTCTTTTTATGAGTGTGTATGTGTATGCTTGTTTGTGTGATTTTGTCTCTATAGCTTTGATATTACCATTTGTCCTAGTGTTCTGTCTATCCGTTTTTTTTCTTTGTTTGTTTACTATAGTTTTTAGTGCTTGTTATCATTGGTGGATTTGCTTTCTGGTTTGGATGCTCTCCTTTTCCTTTCTTTCTTTTCTTTTTTTATTTCATTTTAATTATTTATTATTTTGTTTCTTTGTTTGTTTTGCGGTACACGGGCCTCTCACTGTTGTGGCCTCTCCTGTTGCGAAGCACAGGTTCCGGATGCACAGGCTCAGCGGCCATGGCTCACGGGCCCAGCCGCTCCATGGCGTGTGGGATCTTCCCGGACCAGGGCATGAACCCGTGTCCCATGCATCAGCAGGCGGACTCTCAACCACTGTGCCGCCAGGGAAGCCCTATTTTTAATAATTATTTTTTATTTTAATGATTTTATTTTTTTCTTTCTCACTTTCTTCTTTTCTCCCCTTTTTTTTTTTTTTTTTTTGTGGTATGCAGGCCTTTCACTGCCATGGCCCCTCCTGCTGCGGAGCACAGGCTCCAAACACGCAGGCTCAGCGACCACAGCTCACGGGCCTAGCCACTCTGTCGCATGTGGGATCTTCCTGGACCGGGGCACAAACCCATGTCCCCTGCATAAGCAGGCGGACTCTCAAATACTGCGCCACCAGGGAAGCCCTTTTCTCCCTTTTATTCTGAGCCATGTGGCTGACAGAGTCTTGGTGCTCTGGTCAAGTGTCAGGCCTATGCCCCTGAGGTGGGAGAGCTGAGTTCAGGACATTGGTCCACCAGAGACCTGCCAGCTCCACATAATATCAAACAGCAAAAGCTCTCCCAGAGATCTCCATCTCAAGGCTAAGACCCAGGTCCACTCAACAACCAGCAAGCTACAGTGCTCGACACCCTATGCCAAACAACTAGCAAGACAGGAACACAAACCCGTCCATTGGCAGAGAGGTGCCTAAAATCATAGTAAGTTCAAAGACACCCCAAAACAAACCAACAGACGTGGTCCTGTCCACCAGAAAGACAAAATCCAGCCTCATCAAACAGAACACAGGCACTAGTCTCCTCCAAAAGGAAGCCTACACAACCCACTGAACCAACCTTACTGGGGGCAGACACCAAAAACAATGGGAACTACGAACCTGCAGCCTGCGAATAGGAAACCCAAAACAAAGTAAGTTAAGCAAAATGAGAAGGCAGAGAAACAGACAGCAGATGAAGGAGCAAGGTAAAAACCCAACAGACCAAACAAATGAAGAGGAAATACGCAGTTTACCTGAAAAAGAATTCAGAGTAATGACAGTTAGGATGATCCAAAAACCTTAGAAATAGAATGGAGAAAATACAAGAAATGTTTAACAAGGACCTAGAAGACATAAAGAGCAAACAAACAACGATGAACAACACAATAACAGAAATTTAAAATTCTCTAGAAGGAATCAATAGCAGAATAACTCAGGCAGAAGAACGGATAAGTGACCTGGAAGATAAAATAGTGGAAATAACTACTGCAGAGAAGAATAAAGAAAAAAGAATGAAAAGAATTGAGGACAGTCTCAAAGACCTCTGGGACAACATTAAATGCACCAACATTCGAATTATAAGGGTCCCCGAAGAAGAAGAGAAAAAGAAAGGGACTGAGAATATATTTGAAGGGATTATAGTTGAAAACTTCCCTAACATGGGAAAAGAAATACTTAATCAAGTCTAGGAAGCACAGAGAGTCCCATAGAGGATAAATCCAAGGAGAGACAGGCCAAGACACATATTAATCAAACTATCAAAAATTAAGTACAAAGAAAAAGTATTAAAAGCTGCAATGGAAAAATAACAAACAAGGGAATCCCCATGAGGTTAACAGCTGACCTTTCAGCAGAAACTCTGCAAGCCAGAAGGGAGTGGCAGGACATATTTAAAGTGATGAAAGGGAAAAACCTACAACCAAGATGACTCTACCCAGCAAGGGTCTCATTCAGATTCAACGGAGAAATTAAAACCTTTACAGACAAGCAAAAGCTGAGAGAGTTCAGCACCAACAAACCAGCTTTACAACAACTGCTAAAGGAACTTCTCTAGGCAGGAGACACAAGAGAAGGAAAAGACCTACAATAACAAACCCAAAACAACTAAGAAAATGGTAATAGGGACATATATATCGATAATTACCTTAAATGTAAATGGATTAAATGCTCCAACCAAAAGACATAGACTGGCTCAATGGATACAAAAACAAGACTTGTATATATTCTGTCTACAAGAGACCCACTTCAGACATAGGGGCACATACAAACTGAAAGTGAGGGGATGGAACAAGATATTCCATGCAAATGGAAATCAAAACAAAGCTGGAGTAGCAATTCGCATATCAGACAAAATAGACTTTAAAATAAAGACTATTATGAGAGACAAAGAAGGACACTACATAATGATCAAGGGATCAATCCAAGAAAAATATATAACAATTGTAAATATTTATGCACCCAACATAGGAGCACCTCAGGACATAAGGCAAATGCTAACAGCCATAAAAGGGGAAACCGACAGTAAAACAATCATAGTAGGGGACTTTAACATCCCACTTTCACCAATGGACAAATAATCCAGAATCAAAATAAATAAAGAAACATGAGCTTTAAATGATATATTAAACAACATGGACTTAATTGATATTTATAGGACATTCCATCCAAAAATGACAGAACACACTTTCTTCTCAAGTGCTCATGGAACATTCTCCAGGACAGATCATATCTTGGGTCACAAATCAAGCCTCTTAAATTTAAGAAAATTGAAATCATATTAAGTATCTTTTCTGACCACAACCCTATGAGACTAAATATGAATTACAGGAAAAAATCTGTAAAAAATACAAACACATGGAGGCTAAACAATACACTACTTAAAAACCAGGAAATCACTGAGGAAATCAAAGAGGAAATCAAAAAATACCTAGAA
The DNA here is from genome assembly GCF_003031525.2 of Neophocaena asiaeorientalis asiaeorientalis. Lineage (NCBI taxonomy): Eukaryota > Metazoa > Chordata > Mammalia > Artiodactyla > Phocoenidae > Neophocaena > Neophocaena asiaeorientalis. The sequence continues at coordinate 2,739,082 of NW_020185322.1, forward strand.
AAGAATGACAATGAGAACACGACGACCCAAAACCTATGGGATGCAGCAAAAGCAGTTCTAAGAAGGAAGTATATAGCAATACAATCCTACCTCAAGAAACAAGAAACACCTCAAATGAACAACCTAAAAAAGTAATAATAATAAGCTAACCTTACACCCAAAGCAATTAGAGAAAGAAAAACAAAAACCCCCAAAGTTAGCAGAAGGAAAGAAATCATAAAGATCAGATCAGAAATAAGTGAAAAACAAATGAAGGAAACAAGAGCAAAGATCAATAAAACTAAAAGCTGGCTCTTTGAGAAGATAAACAAAATTGATAAACCATTAGCCAGACTCCTCAAGAAAAAAGGCAGAAGACTCAAAGCAACAGAATTAGAAAGGAAAAAGGAGAAGTGACAACTGACACTGAAGAAATACAAAGCATCATGAGAGATTACCAGAAACAACTATATGCCAATAAAATGGACAACCTGGAAGAAATGGACAAATTCATAGAAAAGCACAACCTTCTGAGTCCAAACCAGGAAGAAACCGAAAATATACACAAAACAATCACAAGCACTGAAATTGAAACTGTGATTAAAACCTATGAGACTAAATATGAATTACAGGAAAAAATCTGTAAAAAATACAAACACATGGAGGCTAAACAATACACTACTTAAAAACCAGGAAATCACTGAGGAAATCAAAGAGGAAATCAAAAAATACCTAGAAAAGAATGACAATGAGAACACGACGACCCAAAACCTATGGGATGCAGCAAAAGCAGTTCTAAGAAGGAAGTATATAGCAATACAATCCTACCTCAAGAAACAAGAAACACCTCAAATGAACAACCTAAAAAAGTAATAATAATAAGCTAACCTTACACCCAAAGCAATTAGAGAAAGAAAAACAAAAACCCCCAAAGTTAGCAGAAGGAAAGAAATCATAAAGATCAGATCAGAAATAAGTGAAAAACAAATGAAGGAAACAAGAGCAAAGATCAATAAAACTAAAAGCTGGCTCTTTGAGAAGATAAACAAAATTGATAAACCATTAGCCAGACTCCTCAAGAAAAAAGGCAGAAGACTCAAAGCAACAGAATTAGAAAGGAAAAAGGAGAAGTGACAACTGACACTGAAGAAATACAAAGCATCATGAGAGATTACCAGAAACAACTATATGCCAATAAAATGGACAACCTGGAAGAAATGGACAAATTCATAGAAAAGCACAACCTTCTGAGTCCAAACCAGGAAGAAACCGAAAATATACACAAAACAATCACAAGCACTGAAATTGAAACTGTGATTAAATTCTTCCAACAAACAAAAGCCCAGGAGCACATGGCTTCACAGGCGAATTCTATCAAACATTTAGGGAAGAGCTCACACCTATCCTTCTCAAACCCTTCCAAAATATAGCAGAGGGAGGAATACTCCCAAACTCATTCTATGAGGCCACCATCACTCTGATACCAAAACCAGACAAAGATGGCACAAAAAAAGTACACTACAGACCAATATCACTGATGAACATAGATGCAAATGTCCTCAACAAAATACTAGCAAACAAAATCCAACAGCACATTAAAAGGATCATTCACCATGATCAAGTGGGGTTTATTCCAGGAATGCAAGGATTCTTCAATATACACAAATCAATCAATGTGATACACCATATTAACAAATTGAAGGATAAAAACCATATGATCATCACAATAGATGCAGAAAAACTTTTGACAAAATTCAATGTCCATTTATGATAAACACCCTCCAGAAAGTAGGCATAGAGGTAACTTACCTCAACATAATAAAGGCCATATATGACAAACCCACAGCCAACATTGTTCTTAATGGTGAAAAACTGAAACCATTTCCACTAAGATCAGGAACAAGACAAGGTTGCCCACTCTCACCACTATTATTCAACTTAGTTTTCGCCACAGCAATCAGAGAAGAAAAAGAAATAAAGGAATCCAAATTGGTAAAGAAGAAGTAAAACTGTCACTGTTTGCAGATGACATGATACTATACATAGAGAATCCTAAAGATGCTACCAGAAAACTACTAGACTAATCAATGAACTTGGTAAAGTAGCAGGATACAAAATCAATGCACAGAAATCTTTTGTATTCCTATACACTAATGATAAAAAATCTGAAAGAGAAATTAGGGAAACACTCCCATTTACCATTGCAACAAAAAAAATAAAAGGCCTAGGAATAAACCTACATAAGGACACAAAAGACCTGTATGTAGAAAACACTGATGAAAGAAATTAAAGATGATACAAGCAAATGGAGAGATATACCATGTTCTTGGATTAGAAGAATCAACATTGAGAAAATGACTCTACTACCCAAAGCAATGTACAGGTTCAATGCAATCCCTATCAAACTAGCAATGACATTTTTCACAGAACTAGGACAAAAAAATTCACAATTTGTATGGAAACACAAAAGACCGTGAATAGCCAAAGCAATCTTGAGAAAGAAAAATGGAGCTGGAGGAATGAGGCTCCCTGACTTCAGACTATACTACAAAGCTACAGTAATTAAGACAGTATGGTACTGGCAGAAAAAGAGAAATGTAGATCAATGGAACAGAGTAGAGAGCCCAGAGATAAACCCACATACATATGGTCACCTTATTTTTGATAAAGGAGGTAAGAATATACAATGGAAAAATGATAGCCTCTTCAATAAGTGGTGCTGGGGAACCTGGACAGGTACATGTAAACGAATGAAATTAGAGCACTTCCCAACACCATACACAAAAATAAACTCAAAATGGATTAAAGACCTAAATTTAAGGCCAGACACTATAAAACTCTTAGAGGAAAACATAGGCAGAACACTCTATGACATAAATCACAGTAAGATCCTTTTTGACCCCTCTCCTAGAGAAATGGAAATAAAAACAAAAATAAACAAATGGGACCTAATGAAACTTAAAATCTTTTGTACAACAAAGGAAACCATAAACAAGATGAAAAGACAACCCTCAGAATGGGAGAAAATATTTGCAATTGAAGCAACTGACAAAGGATTAATCACCAGAATTTACAAGCAGTTCATGCAGCTCAATATCAAAAGAACAAACAACCTAATCCAAAAATGGGTAGAAGACCTAAATAGACATTTCTCCAAAGAAGATATACAGATTGCCAACAAACACATGAAAGAATGCTCAACATTGCTAATCATTAGAGAATTGCAAATCAAAACTACAATGAGGTATCATCTCACATCAGTCAGAATGGCCATCATCAAAAAATCTACGAGCAATAAGTCCTGGAGAGGGTGTGGAGAAAAGGGGACCCTCTTGCACTGTTGGTGGGAATGTAAATTGATACAGCCATTCTGGAGAACAGTATGGAGGTTCCTTTAAAAACTAAAAATAGAACTACCATAGGACCCAGCAATCCCGCTACTGGGCATATATCCTGAGAAAACCATAATTCAAAAAGAGTCATGTACCACAATGTTCATTGCAGCTCTATTTACAATAGCCAGGACATGGAAGCAACCTAAGTGTCCATCGCCAGATGAATGCATAAAGAAGATGTGGCACATATATACAATGGAATATTACTCAGCCATAAAAAGAAACAAAATTGAGTTATTTGTAGTGAGGTGGATGGACCTAGAGTCTGTCATACAGAGTGAAGTAAGTCAGAAAGAGAAAAACAAATACCGTTTGCTAACACATATATATGGAATCTAAAAAAATAAAAACAAATGGTTATGAAGAACCTAGGGGCAGGACAGGAATAAAGACGCAGTTGTAGAGAATGGACTTGAGGACAGGGGGAGGGCCTCAGGGTAAGCTGGGACGAAGTGAGAGATTGGCATGGACTTATATATACTACCAAATGCAAAATAGATAGCTAGTGGGATGCAGCCACATAGCACAGGGATATCAGCTCCGTGCTTTGTGTCCACCTAGAGGGGTGGGACAGGGAGGGTGCGAGGGAGGCGCAAGAGGGAAGAGATATGGGGATGTATGTGTATGTACAGCTGATTCCCTTTGTTATAAAGCAGAAACTAACCCACCATTGTAAAGCAATTATACTCCAACAAAGATGTTAAAAAAAAAAGCATCATTTCAAGAGATTCCTATGTTTTCCATTTATTTGAATAATGAAATATTACCATTTATCATCCAGGCAAGTAGCTGATTTTAAATACAAGAAAAGGAGATTGAAGTTTTATTATCTTCACAAATACCTCAACATTTGGTCTAAAGCTATCTGTATTGAAATGTGTGAGGTTCTCTCCTAAATAATGATCATGACTTCCTATGACTAATTTGAAATATTAAGAATGATTTATGACATTTATAAAAGGAACAGAATCACTCAAATGTTGAATTTGTTAACATTTTCCATCATATCTACACATCTACTTTGTTTCATAAATATTATAGCATAGCTAACTATGCACCTACCTTCTTATATACCTACTTGTCATAGGCTCTCTAATCAGACTACTTGTGTTAAAATCCAACTATGTCACTCATTAGCTCTGTGATTTTAGGGAAGCTGTGTAACATTTCTTGTTTTCATCTGTCGTGACATTAAGTGAATTTTTGCATGTGGCAGTGATGGATATGCACTGCTCAGAAATCCCTCTTCAGGGAGCAAAACTGAGTGATGGTTCCAGCTGCTGATTTCCTAGATCCACTCCTGTGCTCAACAAAGGTACTAATGCAGATCCAATGCCTGCAAGATGAGGAACACCTTTGATGGGCAACTTTGGCTTAAGGGTTCCCCTCATCCTGGCTGGAACGTTCCTAGAACTGCCCTACAGTTTGAGATTCTTCCTACCCAATCTCCTGCATTGCTGTCTAAAGGTTCCTCCTGTTTTCTTTGGCTACCTCCCCTTTATCCTTCACAGCTGTTTTCTAATAAATCTCTTGCATGTCTAATCCCATCCTGGAGGGTCTAGAGTAGCATAATGCATGTGAAGGGCTTAGCACAGAGTAAGTGCTTGATTCATATTGACTAGTATCATTCATATACTTTTTATTCATCACATAGGAGATTGCATAAGCACAGTGGTAAAATGGCAACCTCAAGGGTAGGGAGGACTCAGAGTACACATTCAAGATTAGGGAAAAACATGTACAATGTTAGATAATCTCATATCACAGTGTAATGATATTGTCACTTAAAATAATATGGAATATAAAAAGCAACAGACAATATACAAGGGCTGGTTTGGATTAGAGTATGATTTGGATTAATTTTTAAAATTTTACTTATGTAAATTTAAAATCATAAACTTAGAGATGTAGATTTATATTATCCCATATTTTTTGTGGGATCTGGGAAAAAAGGAGACAAGATAAAAATAGTATGAATGAAAAAACTCCTTCTTAAATAAACAAAGAAAATAGAGCATGTTATTCCATTTGTGAATTTTTAATATCAGACAGACACTCATTCTAATATTTAGGTTGACCCCAAGCACAGTCTAATGCTATGTGATTTGGGGGCAGGTATTAGGGGACAAGTCAAAGGATGAAGGTTTGTGATCCTGTTACTGGGCTATTTAAGGCTTAAGTGAATATATGTGAATATTTTATTAATGAACAATAATAAAGTACAACTCACGTACAGAAGTGCTATTAAAACTTGTTTAAGAAGACTAGTTCAATACTACAAGCAATAATGGTAATTAGTACCATTTCTCAATTACCCACCACGTGTCAGGCATTTCATGTAAGTTATCCCATTAAATCCTCTCAACAACACTGTGAAGTCTGCTATATATTTATGGGTGATCAAGCTGGGACATAGGCTAAATAAGAGACCCAGAGTTTTCACCTGGGTTTAACTGAGGCCAGGGCCTTTGTTCTCAATCACTGGGGCAGTGGGGGTCCACAGTGGATGCAGCCTATAATCCAAGCAAATGACTTGTCAGGAAAGACAATGTTAAGGGAGAGAAATTTTGAGTAGTTACCATATGCTGTAGCTTCACTGAAGGAAATACAGAATCCAGGATTCCAAGTATGGACTAGAGAAGGGAGAGCAAAGACACAAAATAGAAAGAAAGCAAACCATGTGTACGAGAGAGAAAAGTAAACTGGCCTATCGGTATGAAAAGCTCTGTTTGGGGACTTAGGGAGAGATGAGGCGGTGGAAGTGGAGGGGAATGGAAAAGTGATGAACAGCCTGAAAAGCAGGAGGCAGATGCGACCGCTGCTGTTTAAGGGACTCTGCTCTGACAGTTATAGGTCCTGGTTTTGTTCATTTCCAGGGCCTGGAATTCTGGCATGAGGGCATGACACTGGTTGAGGGGCAAAACTCTGGAAATGGAAAGCATGGAGTGAATCAGAAAACAAAAAGTCTACAGAGGAAGCACTAGGTATAAGTGGGTAAAGGACACGAGGAAGAAAGAAGCCAGTCCCTGTCTGCTATCACATACTGGTTCCATGCCAGACATAGGTATTACAATACTGGAAAGTCAGGAAATGTTGTCAATGGACAGAAGCAGTAACAACCAAACTCTACAGCCCTGCTTTCCCCGTTTGTCAAAGACGTTGGGTGGTTTATGGACGGTCTGCCTGGGAACAGGAGGCTGAGGTGGATGGTCTGAGAGGACCCCATGCAGGTGTAGAATTACCTGCCTCCGTGAATATAGCAAACAAAGGGACCTCCGTTCAAATCAGAGCTGACCAGAATTCAACAATTAGGCACCTAAGAAGCCTGACAGAGGAGTTTTGCAGTTGTTCCACACCCCATCCTTTTCCAGAGCAATAGCTAATCCCCCATGAAGAATATTGGGTGTGCAGCCATCTTCTCCTTGGGCACCACTGTGTTTTTCTGCAGCTCAAGTTGGCCTCCATGCTCACAGCTAACAGTCAGAGGCGAGCACACTGCTGCCAGCCAAATGGCTGGCTAATCAGCGCCTATTATGTTCTAGAAAGCGACAATGATGTGCCTCTTAAATTTTTTCCACTGACACACCTACCATCTGACACCGTACAATTAGCCCTGCTCTCTTGGAGCCCATGGTAGCAGCAATATCACCACATCAGAGAAATCATTATTTGAGTTTCAGAGCAGCCCGTGTACACACAGAGTTCCTCTGCCCTTCTAGGGCAAAGGATTGAGGTGTTAGTCTTTATATTGTCCAAAAGTGTTAATTTTCCAGAGCATTTTCTCTTATGAAAACCATGGTGCTATATTGTCATCTGATCCATTACAATTTACCCCACTGGAAAATGTTACCCCTTCTAGGAACTGAGGAAATGGTACCTTGCTGAGTATTTCTTTGTATGTTAAACCGGAGAAGAATATCTATTTGGGGAACTCTGTGACATTTCAGTTCACCAGATTGTCATACAGAAAACCTCCATGACATCTCCGAGTGTTCTACATTCTCACATCTTATCCCCAGGCTAATGTCTCCTACTCCCTGCTATAAACACACACACACACACACACACACACACACACACACTCAGACCACAGAGACACAGACATGCACACAGATAAACAGATACACAGACACAGAGACACACAGAGGCACACACACACAGACACACAGGCACACAAAGGCACACAGACACACTAACAGACACTCACACACAAAGATGCCAGACCCAAGTCCAATTCAAAATAGGACAGAAAGGACAATACTACAAAGGTAAACTCCTAGAAAAAAGTGATAGATAAAGGTCTCAAGCATTCAAAGCAGGCAAGAAACTGGGTATAAATATTATGAATAAGATTCTAATATATAAAAAAAAATCAGGGCTCATGGTATACTATGTACAAATGTGGTTTTGAACAATGAGGACAGAGCATAAGAACGTGAGTTCTTAGACTATTCCAGATATATACTTGTCAGGGGCACGGAAAACAGCCAGTGGTGAGCAGGCTTAGATAAAAGCTTTCTTGAGCTGTGAACTAAACCACAGTGTTTCTCCAGCAGGATGTTTGTGAAGCAGGAGGCAATGCATTCGGGGAGCCCTGTTCACACACCGTGTACTCCTAGTGGCGATGCAAAGCCACTGGTGAGGGGCAACTGGCAAGCACGGGGAGGGAATTAAAAGTTTTAGGATAATGTAAGATATTCCCTCTGGTGCTGGTTTTATAACCAGGGAATAAGAACATTTCCACCTTTCTCCAATCTGTGTTTATCCATCTGTAGTCTCAGGAACTTACACAAATCTCCTGCTGCAACTTCAAAACAAACGAAAAAAAAAAAAAAAAAGGCAAAAAATCCCCTGAACCTTAGATACTAAATCATTTCAATAGCTGTTTTTGTTGTTGTTTTGGTGATGGTGGGTCCTCATTTTTTTTCTACTTCAGCTGCTGCTCTGAAACCCGTCATATTTCTTGGGAGGTGCCAAAGGAACAGTTTCTGCTGAATTTCCAGCTGGAACTTTTAGGAATGAAAATGTCCCAGTATGCTATTTCTAGTCTTGTTTTGAATCAGAATTGACTAAGAATATGGACTTTCAGATTTTGGCAAAAAAAAAAAAAGGAAGACAGAAAGAAATCTTTACATTGAAATACTTTAAAGGTTTTCCAAAGACTTACCTACTTGTTTGGGGTGGGAGATGGCGGCTCCTGGTGAGGCAAAAGGTCTGTTGACTCTTTTGTATGATAGAAATGTTTCAAATGGACTTGTTTCCTATATAAGTGATGCTTCTGAAACCACACCTCCTGATTTCCCCACAGTCAATGGCTTACATTTATGTATTAGAGTATCTTAAAGCACAGGAGATTTCTTTTTTCTTTTATGATAGCACAGACTTTCTCAATGTAAAGGTAAACATGCTTGAAGAAAATAATGGAATGTGAAGACCTGACATCAATGTCAGCACATCTTCTAACGAGCTTTAACCATGGCGACTGCCATACCAATGAGACCACCTGCTCCAGGCAGACAGATGGAGGCCCTATGGGGGTCATGGCTCCCCTTGTAAAGAAAGCTGGAGTCACATACATGCACAATTTTGGCAGGAAAAAACCCACCAAGTCATTGACACTTCACAGAAGATGGTAGTGACTTTGTTAAAGAAACATCAGCCATCCCAGCTTCCTGACTCCCTCTATTCCCCATCATTTCAGGGGCTGGGCGGCCACATCCTTAGCACATTTGCCTAAGAAGAATAGGATGAGAGATTAGCATTCCCAGAGGCTCTGGCAATCATGCGGATTGAATGTACATTGGGGAACGAAAATAAAACCCAGAGCAGTGCTTCTATTTGGATCCATACTCTACTAATCGCAGCCATATAGTAGTGATGGATTTTGGATGATTGAAGACAGCACTGAAAGGGAGAAAAAATGTGACTCCAAGAAAGAGCTTAGATGGGAAAAAAAGGGGCACATTGGATAGAAATTCTATTTTTAGGACTGTGTATGGGTGAGCTATACTATTAGGAGATCCTTAGGAGATATACTTAAGGAAGAAAATTTGTAATTTTAGGGGACTAAAAATATGCTCTGTGTCCTAGCAAACATGTTAATAAAATTCACATTAAAATGTGAGTATAGAAGGTGGGAATGTAGATTACTCTTGGTCCTATACAAAGCATGGCTTTATTTTTATGTTAATGTTTGAGTTTCAAAGACTTTAAAATCCCTTTTCATTTGTTTTGGAAGCCATATTTTTGCTCATTAGAAAAGTTTTGACTGCATTTATCGTATCAATAATGAATAGATAAATTCATTCACTAACTCGTTCATTCATGCATTTGTCCCTTCACTCATGTCTCCGCTACGGTGCAGGATCCTGCAGACTGTTTAGAATTAATGGTTCCCACTGACTAAATACCTTGAACATTCCCCCTCCCAAAAAAGAAAATAAAAAACAAAGAACAAAAACCTCAACTCATTTCCAAACATTCTGGAGAAGGAAGAACACTCCCCTATCCCCACTTCCAGTTGAGAATTCTCAAAAGAGGCTGTGGGTATAAAACAAAAATATATGGTTCCTAACTCCCAGGAATGAACAGTCAGGTGGGGAAATAGATGTGCATGTGTAATCATTTCATAGATGTGTCACGACTCAGTCTTCTTGTCCTTTTAAAAACTTCTGTGCAATAATCAGTTTAGAGCCCGGCTCTTCTCTTCCCTGAGCTCAGCCTGTGCTCCCAGAGCCTTGGCGTGAAGGGGGGGTATGTGCCAGACAGCTGGGGCAGCAGAGGGCCCCTTACGGCATTGACTTTGGGGGTCTGGCTGGTTCCATCTGGTGCTGATGGCCTCTGCTGCAGGAAATGTGTCCAGGTAGGTGGTGTGTGTGAGTGATTTGGGGGCAAGCTATACCACCTCAGTCTGTATCTCCCTGGCTGAGGAATTCCTTGTCAGAGAAGCAGCACAGACTCTCTTCAGCCCTGCTAGCTGCTCACATTCCCAACCTCTCATCTAGGCTGGGTTTCCCAACCTTTGCCAGAGTAGTCATCCGAGCATCCCTACAGCTCATGCTCGTCTCTGTCTCTGGGCTCCTCCATGTGGAGCCATAGGAACAAAGGAGGCCCTCTCTCGAGACTAGAGTGACTAAGGAGATATGATGACACGTGCCGTGTCATATAGCAACCTGGACTGAATCCCAACAGAATGACATTAGATAAAAACAAGTACGATCTGAATAAAATCTGGAATTGAGTCAATCATCACACACTGATCCGATGTTGGTTTCCTAATTTTTTTAACTACACCATGGTAATGAAAGATGTTTACCTTAGTGGAAACTGGGTGAGGGGTCTATGAGAACTTGCAGCACTATCATTGCAACTTTTATGTCAATCTAACATTATTCCAAAATAAATGCTCTAAAAAAATTAAGGAGAGCACAGAACAAAGCTTAACTCAATAGTGGGGTAATGGCCTTATCAGAAAGGATTTTATATGTCGTGTATGAGACACCTGAAGAATGTTGGTTGGAGGAGAAACATGGTCAGGTTTTTTAATCCCAGAAAGATTAAATCAGAAGCTGTGTGGAGGAAAGGATTAACAGGGAGCTGAGAGCCAGAGAAGGAAGGGTGGTGTGAACAGTTTAAATGCAGAGTTTCAACAAGAAGGCTATTGCAACAGTCTGAGAAAGAAATCATGTGAGCCTGTGTGGGAGTGTGTGTGTGTGTGTGTGTGTGTGTGTGTGTGTGAGGGAGAGGGAGAATGTATACATGCATGGCAGACCACATCAGAACAAAGACATTTCTTGTCAAATGCTGCAAAGAGCAGTATATATAATACATTTTATAATAAAAATGAAACATAGATCATTGTTTCTATTTGGTTGTATTAGCTCTAATAGGATAAGTTCAGTTGTTTTAATGCTTTCTGAAGAAGCAGACAAAGGAAACAGCTTCATCTGATTTGGAAACAACATTGCAGATCTGGTATTAAAAAAAAACTAGATTCTTGTCTTCAATCAGCTCTTTGCTATGTAATCTTGATTTAATCACTTCAATAGGACAAGTTTTTTCCATTTCTAAAACAAGCAGATTGAAACAGAATGCCTTTGATTTCTGAGATAGCTATCAGAGATGTTGCAATGAAACAACTACATTTGGCAAATTATTGGATTAGAAGATGATTAATAAGTTTCCTCCCAGGCCTAAGGAGAGAATTAGTATTTGTCGAGTGCTTGCTAGGCTAAAAACGTTTTTTACCATTAATGATTTTTTTTTTTATCCTATGAAAGTAATTTTGGCCTAAACAACATAAAAGTACCTCATTAACAAGAATTCATTTCAAACTTTGCTATCTTTTAAAATTTCTATGACTTTCAATATGAAGATCTAGGACTTCAGCATTTCCAAGCAACGAGACTTGTTTTGTACCTATGAAAGTGTTTGCAATATTAAAATTGTTCATAAAATACTTTTAATGCTTTAAGACTTCTGAGAAAGAAATCAACCGTGAAAAAGTTAGACGGGCTCTTTTGCAATAGATGTTCACAGCCAAAATGTGGATGAAATTTTATAAGCCTGCTTTAGTGTTGTGTGTGTGTGTGTGTGTGTGTGTGTGTGTGTGTGTGTGAACTATTTTATTACTAATACAAGTAAGACATTTATTTGATAAGGCAACAGTGAACGATTTGACACATTTAAGAAAATGTCCAAGCTGAGAAATTTGATGTAATTTTGGGGGGACAGGACACCAAGTAAATAAAACTTTTCTATTATTTAATTACACCCATGCATTTCTTTCCTGAAGCCAGCATGTTAATCACATGTTTACACTTCTCTGACACATCTATTTCCTATTGCTTCTAGTTCCTAAATATTTCAGATTAGCTTCTTTTGACATTACAAAACGACCTCTTTTATAATTAAAAAAATAGACTGAGCCTTATAAATATTTACTTTTTAAAATGTATAGTGTAGTTATCAATGAGCTCTCATTGGCAATTCATATCGTTTTTGTACAATGGAATTCTTCCCCACAGTGTATAACACTTGATGTTGCACCAGAAATCTTACTGTGGATCCTTTAAAATAAAAACTCATTATTAGCCCAGGACAGATAAATATACATGACTGCAATTAAGTTTAGTTATATTTTAGGGTCATAAAGGAGGCCCTCAGACGTAACAGAAAGAAAATCTTTGCAAGATGTACATCGCAGGTTCGTAAGTGACTTCTACCATCTGCAGAAATTGTTGGAGGGAGAGAGTGCTTTGGCCTTGCCTTATATATTAGAGGGGTAAATCTAATTCTGGTCTGTCAGAAACCAGTGAAGCTCACTTCTACTCAGCATTGATTTGGCTCTGTTTCAATTTGTGCCTTTATTGAATAGCTTCTTCACTTTTAATTTTATGAGATTTAGAATGCTGAAAGCCCACATCAAACATGAAAGAGGAAAAATGTTGTATGATTACAGATATAACTCAGCAGAACACACTAAAATTTGCATATGACCTGAAAAGGGAACTTGATATTTGAATGACTTATTCTGACAGTTTTAGAGAAATAGAGAAGGCAATGGACATCTCAGTTGGGGCCATATCCTCATACCCCATTTTAAATGAGTACTACAGAAATATTCCCACAGATTCAATTTTGCCATAACCCAGTGCTTTAAGTGCAGCTTGCTGAGATTTCTTTCTTAATTGCATCCCATTCTGTTCTATAAGTATTAAACCAATACTTACTTTTCAACTATTTTGGGAATCTTCCAGGTGTTCATCAAACAAGAAGGAAGCCGCTGTCTCTGTGAGATGCATCCCTACTTGTTCCTATGGTGTCTTTTAGTCACTGGGACAGCCTTGACTTTTACTTTTGTGTCCATGACCCATATGATAAATGCCACCTGAACAGAACAAAAAAAAAGAAAAGGAAAGAATAAATGGAACACGATATTAAAGAAACGTTTTAAAGGTATCTAAAAAGACCAAGCAACATTTTTGCTTTTTTTTTTTTTAAATGTAACATCAGAACTCACAGTCCCTGATCTTCCAGCCTGTTATTTCAGACCACTGAGCCATGCTGCCTCTCGTAATAAGTGGACAAAGATTTAGAAATGCCTTTGCAGTGTGAGGTGACTTCGGAAAATATATTGTATCTAGAACAAAGAAGCAATGGTGCCTCTCTAATTGATCTTGTTACCACCACTCCTTCAATCTGAGGGCCACACCTTTCATATCATTGAAAGGCTATGCAGAGATTCCCTTCTAATGCTGGCAGAGCATAAATATATAGCTGGTTTCAAAAATAAAACGTAAAATTCCTGATCTGATTTATACACATACCCTGAGTGTGTAAGAAAGTTTCATTTCAAAATTAACACATTTTTAAATGATGGAGAAGGAATGTAGGTTGTGAATACAAAAAAAGAAGAAATTAACATAAAAGCATTACTCCTGATATATAATTATTACTATTATTATTTTCTTATGATGTTGGGGGTAGGAGTTTTTATTAATTAATTAATTTATTTTTGCTGTGTTGGGTCTTCGTTTCTGTGCGAGGGCTTTCTCTAGTTGCGGCAAGCGGGGGCCACTTTTCATCGCGGTGCGCGGGCCTCTCACTGTTGTGGCCTCTCTTGTTGCGGAGCACAGGCTCCAGATGCGCAGGCTCAGTAGCTGTGGCTCACGGGCCTACTTGCTCCGCGGCACGTGGGATCCTCCCAGACCAGGGCTCGAACCCGTGTCCCCTGCATTAGCAGGCAGATTCTCAACCGCTGCGCCACCAGGGAAGCCCTATAATAATTTTTAATATATTGAAAGATACTTGGCAAATATAGGTAGTTGCTCAAGTTTTCTCTCTGACATTCTAGAAATATTGGTTTCTTTCATAGGATAAAAATTAAAGAATATTAACCATCAAACATAGTGGCTTTTCCTGAGTTTGAAACTAGTAACTGTATCCTCAGAGTCAGCGTTTTCCAAAGGGTACACCAACTAGCCTTACCTACCCATGAATTCTTAGTAAATCAAGGCATCATCTCTTAGTTTCAATTTTCTGAGGTAGGTAGATGCAATTCTTCACTACCCTCAAAGCATTCCTTTTACACATACTGACACTCAAACCAAAGCGTATACATTTGATTTTGTGGGAAAGAGGGATCACACTCATTCTACAGAGGATTTGATGTTATGCCTCTTATAAACAAATGTACATCTCAGATTTCATATTTATTTTCAAAGTCTATGATGTATAAACTACACGGTTAAACATTCAGGAGGAAATAATTTTATTAGCATTGCAAAAGTACACACTGTTACGAATAAGCCTGTGATTTACTTTCTTCTGCTTTCTACATGATTATAATATATTTAGTAATAAACTATGTATCCTCCATATAAGAAGCACTTATCTAAAGTAGATTCCTGTCAATTGAGTTGACCCGTAAAAGTTTTGGCAACATTTTTGTAAAGTTTGAGATTTAGAATATCCAAAAATTAGAATATGCTTTGGTAATTTTTGATGTTTAATGTCAGTGGAGACTGAAAAAAAGATTATAGGAATTTGTCCTAATAGTATCAATAGACAAATGTCCAGTGAACTTTCTCTCTGTGTTCCATTACATAAATGTGATCTGCTAATTTGAATTAGAATTGAACAAAATTCAAAGTGTGAAAAAAATGGTAAGAATTATACTTAGAATCACTCAACTGAGCTTAATAAAATTTAAAAATTTCATTCATAAGACCTCCAGAATAAAATATAAATAGTAATTTTGTTCAGAAGTCATTGCTAGACGAAACAAAGCATCACTTCAATTGAAATCACACCTAGAGATAAAGTGTTAAATATTACACAAATAACAGGTTTCTCTAATACTATGTTGCCTATTCTACTGGTCTGTGATGACACTGAAGATGCAAAACTGGTTAGACTGCAGTAGTTGCCATGGTAGTTCTCAGTGCTACTCAGCAGGTTGGCTGGTTTTGCTCCTTGGGGACACACAAGATTGTGCTTCCCTGATCCTGTGAGGTGCAGTGACCATGTGACTTGTGTCCACAATGAAATGAGGGCACTGATGAATAATTCTCCAATTCCCTCCTCTCCTGGGTCAGAGATTGTACACTCCCGTGTTAATATGGAGGAATGACAGAGAGACCAGATGGAGGCTCTCAGTCCTGGAGACCAGGCATAAGATAGTAGAGGAGGAGCAAGAAATATACCTTCACTGTGTTGATCCACTGAGATTTTGACTCCTTAATTAAGGTTCCTTAATAAAACATGCCTAGCTATTCCGATGGATATATATCTGCTGCCTTAAATAAATAGCTTTAAAAGGAAAGCAAGTTTGCATGTTTTCTATTATACAGATCAAGCAAATCCCTATGTCGACCTATGAAGTTCATTCTCAAGGGGGAATAGCATATTTTTTCATCTTCTAGAATATCACCCAAAAGTATTTATGAGGACCTTGATGACAACTGAGAAATGGGTTTCTTTCTGGTTTACAGAGGCCACAAAACAATTTACTGTAATTATGGCACTAATTTACCTTTCTGAGACTTCTCAAAATCCGTGTTATGGTATATTATGGTAATGTCTCTGTTTTTCTCTTTCAGCCTTTCAATCTGCTCTCAGGAGCTTGACTGGACAAGCCTAAAGATATAGTGGGGTGTATTGCTATAACTTCGGAGATTATATATATATATAATATATATGTGTGTGTGTGTGTTTCAAACATCCACTGGATCATTAGAAAACAAAAAACACAGGAAAAACTCTGATAGATTTTCCACGATAAAAATCTACATAGATGAATATAATTTTAGAACCAAAAGGAAAGACTTTTCATTTGCAAATGAAAGCTTGCAGAAGTTGTATAAAATAACACAAGGGATAAATTTCACAACTTTTAAAGTTTTGCCTCTACTGCATTTAATCCATGCAGCACTCAAATCTAGAAATATTGCCTGCCTTTTTGCAGATGACAATAATGTGGCACAGAGTTTTTCTAACTAGTTTGTACCGGAAATAAACATCATATTTGGACTTCACATTCAAGGCAGACCCCAAACCTCCAAGTTATAAAAATAGAAGTGATCTTCTCTGTCTCTGCTCCCTGCCCAAAGAATATGGCTATGGTATGCGTGGGCTTAATGGAATCCCTGAGGGTTTCTAAATAACTTTTGAAAATTAATGAGCTTATAGAAACTCATATTTCAATAATTAACATACAATTTTAGAGCTTATTCCACTATGCCTCATGAATGAAATTTTAGGTTAATGAACCTAATAGACTATTATCAATGGGTCAAATAGTTTCACAGATGGTTCAGTGGGAAAATCTATCAAGTGGCTGTCATTTTCCTTATTGTTTGTTACATCAAAAATGGAATTTTTTTCTATATTCAGATGCAAGTTATTTTGTGATGCGTTACCATTTAAAATAAGCAGTAGTGTGTTGTATTTTCACCAACTCTTTTCCCATAAAGCATCTTTACATGTAGCACCAGGCAGAAGAGTTGAGATCAGTGTGTAGATCCATCAACTGCTATATTATTTACACTGACTCCACCAAAGTCAGGTAGAAAACCAATGCATGAAGTCCCCAAGAAGCTCTAGAGAATGCAGATGTAATTTAAACCTTGTATTACTAACCCCAATTTTTCTCTTCATAACCTTAGCTGCTATCTGCAGGACAACCATGCCCACTTTCCCTAAAAACTAACACCAAACCAAAATACCTCTTCCCAAGAACTTCCCTCAAGATGGATCAATCAGTCACAGTCCTGAATATATATTCTCCCTCTCTGGTTGAACCCTGACTGATCTGTCTGTCTTTATATCTATGTATTTATGTATCTATGTTTCTATCTATTGGTCCGTCTATCTGTTTATCTATATCTCTAAATATCTATCTATACACATGCACATACACACACATATAATACAATACACACACATATTTATGAGGAAGGGAGACAGACACACCCAAAAATACTCAATGCAAGCAACTTGCTTACACAATTGTGAGCATCTGAAATCTGTAGGCTTAGGCCATGAGGAAAGAATTAAGGGAATAGCATGGGCAGGTTTGAACTCACAGGCATGGGTAGAAACTGCTGTCTACAGGCTGCATTTCTTCTTCTTGAGAAAGCTTTAGCCTTGCTTTGAAGGCCTTTTAACTGATTGAATCAGGCCCCACATAGTATCCAGGATAATCTTACTTACTTAAAATCAACTGATTAGAGATTTTAATCATATCTGCAGCAACACCTACGTTAGCACTTTCTTGAATAACTGGGTACTGCAGCCTACCCAAGTGGACACAGCAAAAAAGCAATCACAGTGGCCACAAACTGTTTGCTTTATATTTTCCTTTTTTATTAGTCTGACCATAATTATTTATTGGTTATAGCAATGTTTAAAATGTAAGGAAGTCCAAACGTCAAGGCACAAACATTGAATCATGCTTTGAACAATCTCAGTTGGAACTTTTCTTCCATTTAGTTAAACATTAACTCTCTACTTTTTGTAATGACAAACATATTCAGGTTTTTCTATTTATTGTGTCTATTGATTTTAAGGATTTACAGACCTGTATATTTTTACTGACCTTTTCATATTAATTCACTTAATTTTTTCCCCCCTTTGGCTGCATTGGGTCTTCGTTGTTGTGTGTGGGCTTTCTCTAGTTGCAGTGAGCGGGGGCTACTCTTTGTTGCGGTGCATGAGCTTCTCATTGCAGTGGCTTCTCTTTTTGAGGATCACGGTCTCTAGGCGCACGGCCTTCAGTAGTTGTGGCTCGTAGGCTCTAGAACATAGGCTCAGTAGTTGTGGCGCACGGGCTTAACTGTTCCGCAGCATGTGGGATCTTCCTGAACCAGGGATGGAACCCGTGTCCCCTGCATTAGCAGGCAGATTCTTAACCACTGTGCCACCAGGGAAGTCCCTAATTCTCTTAATTTCTAACTTGTCTTTATAATTTTTATTTTCTCATATATGGTAAAGTTCCCTTCTGTTCAAAACTACACAGCCAGCTATAGGTAAAAGATAGACAGGAGAAGTCATCAGGTTGAAATAAAGAGGGAGCTGGAAAGGTATGCTGAAATTTGTAAGGAAATTAAAATGTCAATAGTATCATAAAGATTTATATGAAACATAGTTATTAACAAGACTGATTCATCAAAAAACGGAATCAGAATGTACAGAAAAGCAATGGTAGAGAAATAATGGTTATGAAAGGTAAAACATGAAGAACGAAACTATAAAGATTTTGTATTTGTTTAATAGATATAAGGAAAAAAACATCTGAGAAGACGCAATAGTCAAAGAACTAATGGATTTAATATTACCTGTTTGTGTATAAAAATTGTCAAAGAAAGATTTGTGTATAAAAATTGATAGGATTTATCATCTGCCAAAAAAATCAATAAACTAATATGAACCCGGATATAATTACAAAAATATTTAAAGAGGCAAAGAAAGAATGCTATCAATAGCTAAGTAGTAAAAACAGTTTATACCCAAAGAAACAAAATTAGGCAGGTCTCTCACACTTTTATACATCATTAAAACTTGAAAAGAAAATACAGAGGGAAATTATCTATAGTCTTTTTAGCAAAATGAATTGGAAATCACATTTTATATCTATTGGATTCCTTTTTCTATAAATGCATGGAAAAGAATACTGGAGATATAATACTGTCAACCGTTCCTTAAAATAAATAATCAAAATAAAAATTGGAAACTTCACGTGGAAGATGGCAGAGACAACCCAGAGTACAAAGTCTCCATTTTTCAAACTGATAAAATTACACACACAGAAAGATATAATAAACTTGTAAAAATATACACCAGCAGTAACAGAGCAAACAAAGAATTAAAATCTAATGTCAGATTTCTGCAAGCATACTTGATAGAATAACTGGTACTAGGCTTTCTCTCAGTCTGGCAGAAAATATTATGAAGTAACTATTTTCCGGCAGAGCAAGACTGTGATTCTGAGGAGAAGGAAAACATCTGAGATAAGCTTTGCATCTGACCTGGCTTTGTAACTGGGGTGCTTTCCTGACTACAGCAGAGGATGGCGGAGCCCCACCAGAACATGGTGATCTCACTAGGCTGAGGAGGCAGTGATGAGAGTATAGGGTTCAGGTTGTTGGAAGTCTGTTATGGGATTAAATCAAGATTTGGTGGAACAATCTGGGGACGATGGAGGAGTGGAGATTTTGTGTAGGGTATATCAAGTCTGCTGACCCAGTGAAAATGATTGCCTGGGAAGTTATGATTGACCTGCAAGTCATGGGGGGTGGGTTTTCCTTTTTCATGTTGACTCAGAGGATTAATGATATGAGTCATGGTCAGAACTGGCTGACCTCAAGTTTGTAGGAAAAAACCTACAGCAGTGGTTCTCAAAGGGTGGTCACCAGGACAGCGGTACTGTATCAACTGTGAAATGCTAGAAATGCAAATTAGTGGGTCCCAGCCCAGATTGACTGAAGCAGAAACTCTGGGGTTAGGACCCAGCAATCTGTGTTGTAACAAGCCCCCCAGGTGACTGTAATGCATGCTCAAGTTTGAGAACCACTGGTCTCTGCAACCTCAGGGTGTCTGGGGAGGGGACACTGAGAGCTCTCGATTTATTTGTGGTTCTGAAAGGGACTCTGAGGGACAGTCTAGGAGATGACAGCTGTTGGCAGCAGGTCAGGAGACAAAGCAGTGGATTTTCTTATGATCTTCGAGCAGAAAGTATTAAAATACATTATGAGGGGTCATCTATGTTAAAAAGCTTGCTGACATTCACATTTTGTTCAGCTGTATATATACACTCTCGTCTAATTAAAACATTGCTGTCACAGATTGAGGGCTGATAGCTGTGGCATACAAAACACTTCAGGTTGACATGGAATTTTCATTCATTTATTCAAAACATATTTGAGAACACACTGCATGTCAGATATTACAGGCTTACGTAAGCACTCGAAATTTAACAATAGGTCAATTAAAGAACCCCTTATGTTCTGGAGGACAAAAAAAAGAGTCAAACAAATTATTACAATGCAATAGCAGGGTTAACTACTATTTTAAAAAGACTGAAAGGTCTATAATAAGGAGAGAGCAATGTAAGGTACCTGGTTGAGTGATACAAGTTTTAATACAGTAGGGTACGATTGAGTTGAATCTTTTTTAAAATATTTTTTTAATTGAAATATAATTGATGTACAATATTATATGTTACAGTATACTGTTTGAATCACAGTATAATACAGTTATTCAAAATTTGTGAAGATTATACTCCATTTACAGTTATTATAAAATATTGGCTATATTCCCCATGTTGTACAATATATCCTTGTAGCTTATTTGATACCTAATAGTTTGTACCTCTTACTCCCCTATCCCAATATTGCCCCTCTTCCCTTCCCTCTCCCCAGTGGTAACCACTAGTTTGTCCTATATATCTGTGAGTCTGCTTTTTTTGTTATGTTCACTAGTTTGTTGTATTATTTTTTTAGCTTCCATATATAAGTGATATCATACAGTATTTGTCTTTCTCTGTCTGACTTATTGCACTTAGCATAACACCCTCCAAGTCCACCCATGTTGCTAAAAATGGTAAAATTTCCTTCTTTCTTATGCCTTAGTAGTATTCCATTGCTTTATATACCACATCTTCTTTATCCACTCATCTGTTGATGGACACTTAGGTGGCTTCCATATCTTGGCAATTGTAAATAATGCTGCTATGATCACTGGGGTGCATGTATCTTTTTGAATTGATGGTTTTGTTTTTTTCAGATATATGCCCAGGAGTGGAATTGCTGGGTCATATGGTAGCTCTATTTTTAGTTTTTTGAGAAACCTCCTTACTGTTTTCTACCGTGGCTGCACCAATTTATGTTCCCACCAACAGTGCACTCTTGCACACCCTTGTTCCCTTTTCTCCACATCCTTGCCAACATTTGTTATTTGCATTCTTTTTGATAATAGCCATTCTGACAGGTGTGAGGTGGAATCTCATTGTGGTTTTGGTTTGCCTTTCCCTGATGATTAGTGATGCTGAGTATCTTTTGATATGCCTGTTGGCCATCTGCATTCCTCCTTGGAAATATGTCTATTCAGTTCTTCTGCCTATTTTTTTTTTAATTGGGTTATTTGTTTTTTTGATGTTGAGTTGTATGAGTTGTTTATGTATGTTTGGTATTAAGCCATTAACAGTTATATCATTTGCGAATATTTTAATATTTAATACTTAATTTTAATTGCAAATATTTAATGAGAAAACGTTTTCCAAGTAGAAAAGTTGAAGAAAATCAAGTAAAACTGCACGTGCAAAACAAAAGTTGTATTATAAGATATGTAATATGGGTTGGAAAGCAGGATGTGTGTGTTTGAAGTAAGTTTTAAAAAGTAAATTGGGTCAGTATATGTGCCTAACACATGCTTTAGAGACACTGAAAACCATCTTAGCTGGTGGTGGTGTTTCATTTCTAAATACTCTGGTTGTATTTCCTACAAGCAGGACGTTCTCCTGAAAATACAACCAGAAAAATCAGGAAAGTAACAATCAATACAATAATTGTATTGTAATAATTCTAATCCTCAGAACCCATCCAATTTTCTCCTTTACAGCAAACAGGCCATGGCCAGGAGTACGTGCTGCATTTAGTTGTCATTTCCTTTTAGATGCCTTCAATCTGGAAGAGTTCCTTAGTCTTCCCTTCATTTCCTTGACTTCTGAGGAGCATGGGCCAGTTATTGTATAGAATGTTTCTCAGCTAGGTTCTCCCTGATAGTTCAGTGTGACTATAGTCAGGTTATGCATCTTTGGCAGGAATTTTACTTAAGTTATATGGTTTTCTCATTCCATTTTATAATGTGGCACACATGATTTTTTTATATGTCTCCAAATTGCCAAACTTGATCTCTTCATGTAGGTGGTATCTTTTCTACTGTAAAGTTGCTTTTTTATCACTATGTAATTAATATTTTGTAGTAAGGTATTATTTATAGACATGTATATCTCCCATTCCTTATCAAATTTTAGTATGTTCCAGGAATACTATTTAATGCTGTTTTATTCTGTTGGTTATAATTTCTTCTTATTTATTTAGATGCTCAAGTGGTTCTAGATTTGACCAAAGGGAGTTCCTACAAGCTGGCCCTTGTGTCCTTTTACCTGTTCCTGACATTCTTTGAGCATGCACCTCTTTAGTTTTAGAAACAAGATATTCTGAGATTATCTTACAATTTCTCTTACCCATACCTGGAATCAACCTCGTTCCTTCAGGGGAAAATAATATTTATTACCCAAGATCCAAGCACTAGGTCTGCTAGTAGTTATTCAGGTATTGCTGCTCCCAGACCCTTTTAGTGGACAGAGTTAGAAAACACATGTGTAAATATATCTGTGTATGTATATGCATACATGCACACACATAATACTTTCACACATTTACATCTCTACTCTGGACCTACCCATATATCTTGAGATCACACCAACATCTCCAATTCCAAATTACCATCACAGGGCTCATTCCTTTTTTTGTTGTTTTTGTTCTTTTTCTCTCTTTTCCTCTTTATTTGTAATTCTCTTCTCTGGCACTGATGAATATGACTCTCATTATCCTCATTTACTTATTGGATTAATATTCCTATATGTACCAGTCTCTTTTTGCCATCAAGTTGTCCCCACTAACCCCACCAGTACCCTCTTTTAGCCTACTCTGGCTCCAGCGCCCTGCATGGACCACCACCACCCACGAGCACAAAGCCGTCTCACCCGGCCCTGGGCTCAGAAACACTGGGCCAGGCTGGTCCCTGAGAAGAAAGCCCCGATCACTCTTCCTGGGCTTCAAATCTCTGTGGTGGGCAGCCTTTCCCCAGGTCACTTTCCTCACCTTGCTCTGACACTGGGAAACAGGATCCCCTTCCTGGTCCCAGCCCCATGCAGACTGGCTGGCACCTCTCACCCCTGGTCTGCCTCTGCACACCTTACACGTAAATGACTTATTCTTCATGCTGGGCTCTCGCATCCTGTGGCTGGGCTGCCCCATACTGCCAACAAGCCCTCTCCTGCTCACCCTCCAACACCCACCTCGGGGCCACGCGGATCCTGCTTCCCACCCACCCATCTTCAGGGCACCTCTGCCCGCCAGGCATCCTCACCTTGTTAGCTTTAGGAGTGAATTTTCAAGAAGAGAAATAGATAAATGGGAAGGGTAAGAGGAGGAATAAATAGGAAGAGAACGAGAACGAGCATTAATGTTTGTAAGTGGAGGAAATGATACAGTGGATTGAATTTCAGAGGGAAGAATCTGGTTGAGGATTTGGGGTTGGAAATAACTCAAGGATAAAGTAAACAATTCTTATTGCAATAAACTTTTAACATTCAAAAGATAGTTCCTGAATGCTAAAGAATCCCCAAATTAATAAATATGAAAATGTTTGCAGAGACTCCTACCTTCTCCTGCTGGACAGTATAGAACATTGCTTAAGTACCCTGGCTTTGGAGGCAGGCTTGAGGAGAAATCCCCACTGCCACTTACTAACAGTGTGATCTTAGACAAGTCACATAAGTTCCCCAACTTTCAGTTTTCTCATCTGTAGAATGAAGATAATATCACCTATCTTATGTAATTATTATAAGGACCAACTGAAATAACATCTGTAATGTATGCCAAAGCACTTTGCACAATCTTGGCACAAAAACTCAATAAATTTTAGCTGGTAAAAAAGAAAAAAGAGACAGATGCATTTGGAAATAATAACAGGGCTGGTTCTGAAGCCATAAGGCTAATCAGGTCAGTTTTGACAAATCTGCGTTACTGTAGTACATCAGGTGATGCTGACAGGAGTCTGAAATATGATTGTGACAGCAGGATCATTAAAAAGGAAAAAAGAAATATTTCTGAGGTTGAAAGAAATCGATAATTAATTAGGTAATCTTTAAGTAAGGGATATGAAAGAGTCATACTGACATTGAGTTTAAGCTCCAGTTTGGAATCAACAGAAGGTGATATTCAATCATTTGGGGATCTTCACCTACATAATCCTTTCTTTCACCCTTCTCCAATGTTCAGTCTAGCCTCTAACTTACCTAAGAGTATTCTTTTAGATTTGTGCTCTTTTTTAGATGCACACCTACCATGTGCATCTCAAATTTTAGTATGTCCTCTAAATTTCTCATTATAGAAGTCTCAGATCAGTAAAAATTCATCAGATATCTATCTTCTCAAAAGATATAATCTTTTTTATAAGCCAAATCTTTCATTTTGTTCTTAGAGACCTTATCTGCTGTCATATCTTTTCTTCAATATCATAGTAATGATAAAACATATGTAGTAATGATCTTGACAAAGTATGTGTCTACCTGACTTTATAGCACTATCAGAATCATGAATCACCAGTAGATCACAATATCAACAGAAATCAGGAAAAGTAACACCCCTAAAGTTAGTTAAATTGCAGCAGAGTCAGCAATCATGAACTTGAATGTTATTTAAGCTACCAAACTAAGCATTTCTCTCAGAAATGGCTTCTATCCAAAAAAAAAAAAAAAAGGCTAAAGTGAACATCAAAGGGTAAAATAGAAAACAAAAAACAGACCCTGATTTTTAATCAAAGTTTTGAAACGTGCAAGGGAAGACAAGTCTATACCACCAATTTCTTTTTAATTTCTTGTTCTTGTTACAATATCCATACATTATTATCAGCAGAGGCAAAGCCAAAACCTCTAAGTCATGGAGGACTCCTCCTCACTGGAAGTAATAAGACACACCCAATTCCTTCCCAAGTGACAGTGCCTTAAAAAAAAAATCAGTTAATACATTTTGGACAGAGGAATCTATAGAATCTAGGGAAAGCTTGGGGGAAAAAATGAATATTTGGAACTTCTTGGGCTATAACATTGGCCTGAAATATCAATAGATATCTTTTCATATGGTTTCATCATTCCTTGCTTTATTTTCAATTTTCTGCCATTAAATTTTTATTTCCCAAGTCACATTAATACCTGACATATATGAAATGCTCCTTAAGTGTTTGCAGCTTAAACAAATTTGGCATCCTTTCCTCTCTCTCCATAATTGTCATAAAGGCAGTACAAAATTCTGTTAATATAGAGATAGAAGGTTCTAATATGGTAGATCCCTCCTTATGAAGTCATTTATTCGTGAGCTTATTGAGGGTCTGCTGTCTTCAAAGAACTGGGCATAAATTTGGACAAGAATAAAATGATTGGTTATAAAGGGTTTTATTTTCAAAGAATATTTAATATCATGACAGTGATAAGACATGGCAATTCACCTGTGTATTAGAACTATGTAAATGTTAGAAATTTATGTTAGGATGTAGAGAAGGAAGAGAGGAATCAGTATAAGTTAAACTGTCATGAAAAGAATCATTACTGAGTGATAATCACTTTAAAATACCTGCATTTGCTGATTTGGATTTCTAAAAGAAGAGATAATAGCCTCACATACTCATACGTTTCACATATTATTCTTTCTTAGACTTAGTTGTTACATGAAAAATTTTCTAGCAACCTTGAAATCATTACATAATGATTTAAGTCAACAATGTTGTGTGATGGGTAGAACCTATGTAGTGCAGCAGAAACAGAAATAGCAGAAATATTCAGACTTGGCATTCAGGGCCTTCCATGATTTCAATCCATCCTCCTTTTCTAGCTCTATCAGCCAGTATTCCCTGTGGCTGAGATAATGCTATGTGTTCAACACAACATTTGCTTTTACTCTTGCACACACAGGAAGATGTCATTTCCCTAACCTCCTGGCTTCTAGATGGTACCGTGTGTTAAGTCCTGGTCGATGGAATATGGTCAGAAATGATATACAGTGCATCCAGGCCTGCTCTCTAAGACCTTATGAATGATAATTTTTTATTTTAATCCCTTTGACTGTGGGCCAGCTGAACTCTTTGCAGAGACACTAGAAAAGGATGTCATATCAGAACTGAAGGCCAGGTTTCCTGGGTCGTCATGTGTAATGCTCCCTGCAAAACAACTCATGGAACTGTGATGTGAACAAGAAATAAATTTTAGTTTGTTAGGCCACTGAGATTTGGAATTTTCTGCAAAAACTAACATTGATTACCGTATTAAACACATCTATGTACGTACTGGACTTTTTCTGTTAATATGGCATGCCTCGTGTATTCCTATTCCCACATATTCCTCTGATGTTCAGCTGGGTTATGTTCCCCAACATATCCACTTCCCAATATTTTGCAGATACTTCAAGACCCAAATCAAATATTAGCTTCCCATAGATTCCTTCTCCCTCATTTCCAAAATGATTAAATCTCACACTCCATTGAACTTCTGTAATCTTTCTTCTAGCACTTATAGTAAAATTTGTCATATGCTACTTATGTACACATTACCCGAGATTCTAGATCTGTTTGATGGTGTACATTCAGTGTCACATTATTTATTCTGTATTTCCACAAATAGGTTCTAAAATGCAAATATTTGTTGAATTTGTACACAATGTTTTTTTGACTTAAAAGTATGACACAATGGGTAGCCCTAGGGTTTTAGCCCTATTAAGCGAAGTTAAGATATTTAGGCTACTGTATAATTGTATTTCTGGTTGTACACATTATTACAATATTTTCTAAAGCATCTCCCTATAACAAAAAGAATGAAGCAAGACTAGATCTAACTGGATGCTTGAAGGTAAAATGAAGGATATGAAAACTATTATCATGATCAGAGAGCTACCACCATAAAGTTTATAGGGGGATCTGAAACAAACCCGAGGCAAGTGCTAAGAGAATATTAAGTAATTCAAACACTAGCACCATGAGTGGTTAAGGCTGCAGTCTCCAAAAGTGTGAAACTGGAATTTTAAAATAACTTTTTAAAAAGAGAAAATGTTCTATTTTTAGATTAAAAAAAATTGAATAGTCACTTTCTGCAAACTGTTTCTTTTAGGTAAATCCTTGGTGCTGTCCTTAGATTCTTATCGTAAAGCACCTTCCCTGCCATTCAGGTCCTGATTTCTGTCTCCTGGCAAAACTTCAACTAGACCCAGGGACATTTCTGACCCATAACCATAGGAGCATTTCTTTGTATAGTATCTATTAGCTAATAATTTTTCTTGGTAATCTCACTTGATCTTTTTCTCCTCGATAAATTTTGTCCTTGATTAATACAATGTTCTCAATACAATTTAAATTAATACAATGTTTAATACTAAATTCATCTGAAAGAAGTTATTTTTTTCTAATTGACTTCTCAATTCAGAAAAAGGAAGTACACTGGATTTATTGTTTTTTTGTAACAGGAGTAATTCAGTCTCTTATAACTAAAGCAATGGGTCGAGGACTCCACATCCTCCTCGCTTTCCCAACAGACGCAAACACAGAAAGAAGACACATGTCTGAGATAAGAAAGCAACTTGGGACACTTGGTATATTTCTGAATAACTGGATGTACTAGGTTGGCCAAAAAATTCATTCCGGTTTTTCCATACCATCTTACGGGAAAAACCCCAACAAACTTTTTGGCCAGCCCAACGTCTCTGCTTCCCACTTGCCATCACCCACTTACAATTTAGATGCAAATACACTGGGTGAGGTGGCACGTTCCTTTAAATGCACATTTTCCAAAAAAAAAAAGGTAAAATGAAAGAATTTATCCTTGTCAAAAGAATTTCAGATAACAGTGAGGAGAGAGGTAAAGTGGGCAAAAAGATGCTGCTCTTGGAATTTCTGCCATTAGAACACAGGAAGCTACCAATTTTTCAGACTCTCCATTAATGCATATATTGGTTTCCAAAGTCTTATTTTACATGTTTACATAGTATAGAGAGTGCATAGCAGCACATATTGATAGCAAAGAATATGACATTGTACATGAGTTTTGTGATAGCATATTTGTATTAATTTTAGGTGCTATGTTTTTACTTTAGCTATGGAAAAATGTCTTCCCATACATAGTCTTAAATTTGTATTCTTGCATTCACAAAATAACTTCAGGGGGCTTTCATTGCCCCTACACTGCCACTACAAGAGACATGCAACACCCTTTAAATTATACGATCTCTAAATCTTGACAATGAAAGGTTATAACATGAATATATTTTTTCCATTCAAAGACTGAGAATATGCTGCCACGGATTGACCTAAGTAACGCTATTTCAAACTCCTTACAATGGCATTAAATTCTATAAACCTTCTCCTCCTAAAGAATTTCAACTACGCTAGATTAAAAAAGCCCATTTCTATGTGGGATGAGAAGAGGCATAAAAAATTGCATTCATCTCTGAATTCTGGGGAAATGTGGAAATCAACACAAGATTCTTTGTCAGCAAAGAACTCACTGTATATCCTTACGTTTAGGATTGTGAACACCAAGCATAACTAGTCTTCAGATGGATTCTTACCACAGATACAGTATTTTATTCTCTTCTCTTTCTTTTTTTTTTTTTTTTTTTTTTTTGTGGTTTGTGGGCCTCCCACCACTGTGGCCTCTCCCGCCGCGGAGCACAGGCTCTGGACGCACAGGCCCAGCAGCCATGGCTCACGGGCCCAGCTGCTCTGCGACATGAGGGATCCTCCCGGACTGGGGCACAAACTTGCATCCCCTGCATCGGCAGGCGGACCCTCAACCACTGCGCCACCAGGGAAGCCCTTTCTTCTATTTCTTAACGCCAGGACCCACAAAGGCTTGGTTTGGTTATGAGGGACCTACTTTATTTCTAATTAGAATTCTATATCAAGAGTGAAATACTAAAAAAATACACCCAAGTGCTTGAGAACCCAGATTCTGAAGTATCATTGATCTGGGCTGGAATTGAGACTTGTCCATCCTTCTGATAACCTTGATCAAGTTAACAGTGTGTCCTTCAGTAAGTTGTTTGATTTCTCTGAGGATATGTTCTCAGCCATAAATGTGAAGAACAACAGTATCTTTCTCTCAATTTACTGTCAGAATAAAAATGGTATAACAGAACATTTACTTCTGGCTAGGATATAGAATTTGGCAGGAGAACAACTCCCCCATTAGAAACAACTTGAAAAGCCAGATAATACACAGCAATCATCTGTAAAGTCACCACAGACTGTGGAGGTAATGAGGACTAGAGGGATTAAGCTACAGAGTGGGGAAAACCTCTGAAGGCAAGCTGGGAGTATAGAGCTGATGTTCTCTTGGGGACATATCCTGATTCTTTACGTGGACTAGAGTTTGAGAATCTACATTTCTTTGTACACAATGTCCAATATTTAATAATCACAAGATATACAAAGAACTCATACAACTCGACATCAAAAACAAAGCAAACCAAATCAAACAACCCAATTTAAAAACGGGCAGGGCTTCCCTGGTGCTGCAGTGGTTGAGAGTTCACCTGCCGATGCAGGGGACACAGGTTTGTACCCCGGTCCGGGAGGATCCCACATGCCGCGGAGCGGCTGGGCCCGTGAGCCACTGCTGCTGAGCCTGCACGTCCGGAGCCTGTGCTCCGCAACAGGAGAGGCCACAACAGTGAGAGGCCCGCGTACCGCAAAAAAAAATAAAAATAAAAATAAAAAAATGAGAACGGGCAGAAGACCTGAATAGGCACTTTTCCAAGGAAGACATACAGATGACCAACAGGCACATGAAAATATACTCAACATTGCTAATCATCAGGGAAAAGCAAATCAATACCACAACAAGAAATCACCTCACACCTGTCAGAATGGCTATTATCAAAAGACAACAAATGACAAGTGTTGTGAGGATGCGGAGAAAAGGGAACACTTGTGCACTATTGGTGGAAAAGAAAATTAGTAAAGCCACTATGGAAAACACTGGAGATTCCTCAAAAAATAAAAAAAAGAATAGAACTACCACATGAGCCAGCAATTCCACTCCTGGGTATTTATGTGAAGAGAACAAAGCCTAATTCAAAAAGATGTATGCACCCCTATGTTCACTGCAGCATTACTGTAAAATAGTCAAGATATAGAAGCAACCTAAATGCCCATCAATAGATGAATGGATAAAAAAGATGTGGTATACATATATATTATATACCTATATATAATATATATAATAGAATATTACTCAGTCATTAAAAAAGAAATCTTGTCATTTGCAACAACATGAATTGACCTAGAGGGTATTGTGCTAAGTGAAATAAGTCAGACAGAGAAAGACAAATACTGTATGATTTCACTTATATGTGCAATCTTAAAAAAATCAATAAACATAACTAAACAGAAACACAGTAATAGATACAAAGAACAAACAGGTGGTCTCTAGAGGGATGTGAGGATAGGGGAAGTAGAGAAATAGGTGAGGGAGGTTGAGAGGTACAAACTTCCAGTTACAAAATAAATGAGTTACAGACATGAAACGCACAGTGTGGGGAATATTGTCAATAATTACATAGTATCTTTGTACGGTAACAAATTACAACTAGATTTATCATGGTGATCTTTTTTTTTTTTTTTTTGCGGTACGCGGGCCTCTCACTGTTGTGGCCTCTCCCGTTGCGGAGCACAGGCTCCGGACGCGCAGGTTCAGCAGCCATGGCTCACGGGCCCAGCCGCTCCGCAGCATGTGGGATCTTCCCGGACTGGGGCAGGAACCCGTGTCCCCTGCATCAGCAGGCGGACTCTCAACCACTGCGCCACCAGGGAAGCCCCATGGTGATCATTTTGAAATCTATAGGAATATCAAATCACTATGTTGTGTACCAGAAACTAACATAGTGTTATAGGTCAGTCATATGTCAAGAACAAACAGACAAGCAAGCAAGCTAATGGAAAAAGAGGTTAGATTTGTGGCTACCAGCTGCTGCTGCAGGGGGGTGGGAATTAGATGAAGGTGGTCAAAAGGTACAAACTTCCAGTTATAAGATAAATAAGTCCTAGAGATGTAATGTACAACATGATAAAGATAATTAACACTGCTGTGTGTTATAAATGAAAGTTATTAAAAGAGTTCTTACCACAAGGAAAAAAATATCTTTTTCTTTCTATTTCTTTAATGTTGAATCTATATGAGAAAATGGATGGTGGTCATCATTTCAGGATGTATGTAAGTCATATCATATTATATACCTTAAACTTATACAGTGCTGTATGTCAATTATATCTCAACAAAACTGGAAAAAACCCACATGGTTAAAAAAAAAAGAAACAGGAAGGTAAATGGAGTTAATGTGTTCTAAGGTTCTATCATTACAGAAATTATAAAAATATTGTAATATTCTAAAAATATTTTTAAAGAATATATCAAAGATACATGTTGTAGGGCTTCCCTGGAGGCGCAGTGGTCGAGTGTCCGCCTGCCGATGCAGGCGACACAGGTTCGTGCCCTGGTCTGGGAGGATCTCACATGCCGTGGAGCGGCTGGGCCCGTAAGCCATGGCCGCTGAGCCTGCGTGTCCGGAGCCTGTGCTCCGCAATGGGAGAGGCCACAGCAGAGAGAGGCGCATGTACAGCAAAAAAAAAAAATACATGTTGTAATCTCTAAGTAAGAACTAAGGAATGATTGAAAAATATTTACTGACCAAAGGGAAAATAAAATAATTATAAAAGTTTCATTAGCCCAAGGAAAGTAATGAAAGATAAAGTGAGTCTACAGCCAGTGGGTCAAATTTTGTAAAAAACAGTGAAATGACAGATATAAACTTAACTATGTCAGTAATTACATTATATTAAATGGAATAAATTTTTCAAGAAAAAGACCAATATTTTCAGACTAGATTAAAAAGCAAAACTTAATTATATGTTGCTTACAATATACCAACCTTACATATAAAATAGAGAAATGTTGAAAGTAAAAGGACAGAAGTAGAAGTATATAAACACTAACCAAAGAAAAACTGATATGTGCATATTTAGTAATATAAAACATAGTAGATGTTCAAGCAAAAAGAAAACAATACTAGAAATAAAGAGATACCTTTCACAATGATAAAGAATTTAGCCTACAGGGAGTATTTCAAAGTTCAAAATCATCATTCACCAGTAATTCTTTTAAAACATATTGAACAAATTTTGGTGAATTAAATTGAGAAACAGAAAAACTCACATTCAAATAAATCTCCCAATCATGGAGATTTGAATATATCTCCTTCAAGGACTAGCAGGAAAAACAGAAAAACATCAGAAAGAATAGAGATCTGAGAAATACAATTCAAAGTGTCTATCTAATTGACATTTATGGAATCTTGCACCCAACAAATAGAGAATTTAATTCTTTTTTAGCATACGGAATACTTACTAAAAATTTATGAAAATTATATGCTAGATCATAAAACAAACCTTAACAAATGTTAAAAGACAAAAAAATTAGATTACATATTCTGTCTTTAGTGGAATTGAGCTAGAAATTGTTAACAAGAGAATGAATGAATGAATACAGATAATTCTCAATTTCTTGGAAATTAAACAATACACTTACATATAACTCATGGATTAAGAGAAAAATAACAAAGGAAATTCAGAAATTTTTTGAACTAATGATAAAGAAAAATACATCAGTGCTCAGAGAGGAATTTATAGCCTTATATTCATATATTAGAAGCAGTGACAGTCTAAAAAACCAATGATATAAGTTTATATATCATGAAGTTAGATAAAAGAACAGCAAATAAACACCAAGGAAAGTAGAAGTAAGGAATATGAGGAGAAATTAACAAAATAGAAACTAAATGTGTAATAGAGAAAACCAACAAAGCAAAAGTTAGTTGTAGGAACCTATAGAAAAAAAGCAATAGCCCCTTAGCAAAACTGACCAAATAGGGTGATGGGGGAAAATAACAGATTAGTGATTATAGGTTAAAAGAGGGGAGGGGCATCTATAATCAGGAATGAAAAACCGAGCATCACTTCATCAGACATTAACTAGATAATAAAAATAATATTATAAACAATTTAATGTAAATTAACTTGAAAGTTTAGATAAAATTTATAAATTGTCTTAACAAACAGAACTTACCCTAGCTGAAACAAGTTTCAAGAAATTGAAATTCTGAATACTACAAAACCTATTAGAGGAATGGAATCTGTTACTTACAACTTTTCCATAATGAGAATCCCTACGCTAGTTGACTTCACTGGTCACTTATCCATCATATTTAAAGAAGAGGTAAGTCCAAACTTATCCCAGTTCTTTCAGAGAATAGATGTGTCAGTTTGGGGTCCCTTAAAAGCACTTTTGTGGATGATGGTCTGCTCTGTGAATGATAGATCTTAAAAGAATTGTTGGTTTTCAGGGTTTTTTTGTTTTAGTTTTTTCTCTTGTTGTGAGAATGAGGGTGATGACTTCCATGTCCTTAACATGTCTGACCAAAATCTACAAGTTGTTTTTTTTTAAATTATGTAAACGTATTACATAATACACATATGCACTTGTATTTAAGGTGTATATATAATAAAACGAAGACTTCTTTTAAGAATTCTGAACCAATACAATTAAACCTAGGTATAAGTGAATCTTAACATCTCTTATTTTGGACATATGAAAACAAATTAATTCCATTTTTATAGTAATGTTTACACGATGAGTATTTCTTCCTAACTTACACTAAATACCTCTCCATGTTCATAATCAATCAAAGTCTTGGAGGGATAAATATATTTTTCCCTGGAATGTATAATATATATATAATATTATGTACTTTGTTCTTCCTTAAGTCCATTATTTGCTCTGAGTTTACTAGCTTTTAAGTGTGTTAGCTTGCTGTGCTTCTCCTCCACAAAATAAGGTTAGACACCTACCTTGCCAGACTCACTCTGCCCTCTCCAACAAAAGAAAGATAACTTCCTTCCAATATCTTTTCTGTCAACTCTGAAACTCCTGTTATCCAGCAACAACCCCACTTTTTCCATTCATATCAAGACCCTTATGGTTTCTAGGGAGCATCAGAGGGGTTTCCTTTCCTTCTGATTATAACTCAAAACCCTAAACAATATACTATTTCTGGCTCTATGGAGACCCAGCAAAATGTCTTTCCTTTGTGCATCTCAGGCCCTTTTGTATATTCTGTTGTTTTTGCTGTTAAAAAATATATCATGGTGTTATTTGTCTTTCTACATTTATACACATTCAGATATTTATGTGTCATGTAGCTGCAATGGGGGACCATTTTACCCTAATTACATTGACAAGCCTCTGTCAAATAAATTAGCAGAGGCAGCTCAACTGATTGATTTGACAGTAAGTAAATACACATACTAGTGTGGATGTTGACCCAGGTAACCCCATTTCTCAACATAGGGTGGTTATCAATGTGTTTTGGTGTAAATAAGCCTTAAGAAGTGGTTAATTTTCTGTATTTCTCTTGTGTTAACTGCCCTTCTTAAGTCTGTTCTCCATAATATATTCTCTGTAACACAAGTGTCTCAAAATTTGCAACAGTGGAGGAGGAACCAAGATGGCGGAGTAGAAGGACGTGCTCTCACTCCCTCTTGCAAGAGCACCAGTATCACAACTAACTGCTGAACAATCATCAACAGGAAGACACTGGAACTCAACAAAAAACATACCCCACATCCAAAGACAAAGGAGAAGCCACAATGAGACGGTTGGAGGGGTGCAATCACAGTAAAATCAAATCCCATAACTGCTGGGTGAGTGACTCACAGACTGGAGAACACTTAAACCACAGAAGTCCACCCACTGGAGTGAAGGTTCTGAGCCCTACATCAGGCTTCCCAACCTGAGGTTCCGGCAATGGGAGGAGGAATTCCTAGAGAATCAGATTTTGAAGCCTAGTGGGAAGTGACTGCAGGACTTGGACAAGACTGGGGGAAACAGAGGCTCCACTCCTGGAGTGCACACACTAAGTAGTGTGTGCATCGGGACCCAGGGGAAGGAGCAGTGACCCCAGGGGAGACTGAACCTGACCTACCTGCTAGTGTTGGAGGGTCTCCTACAGAGGCTGGGGAGGGGGTGGTCTGCAGCTCACCGTGGGGACAAGGACACTGACAGCAGAAGTTCTGGGAAATACTACTTGGAGTGAGCCCTCCCAGAGGCTGTCATTAGCCCCAACAAAGAGCCCAGGTAGGCCCCAATGTTGCGTTGCCTCAGGCCAAAAACCAACAGGGAGGGAACTCAGCCCCACCCACCAACAGTCAAGTGGATTAAAGTTTTACTGACCTCTGCCCACCAGAGCAACAGTCAGCTATACAGACCACCAGTCCCTCCCATCAAGACTCTTAGATAGCCTCATCCACACCCCCCACCAAGCCTCTTAGATAGCCTCACCCACCAGACGGCAGACAGCAGAAGCAAGAAGAACTACAATCCTGCAGCCTGTGGAACAAAAACCACATTCACAGAAAGATAGACAAGATGAAAAGGCAGAGGGCTATATACCAGATGAGGGAACAAGATAAAACCCCAGAAAAACAACTAAATGAAGTGGAGATAGGCAACCTTCCAGAAAAAGAATTCAAAATACTGATAGTGAAGAGGATCCAGGATGTCGGAAAAACAATGGAAGCAAAGGTCGAGAAGATGCAAGAAATGTTTAACAAAGACCTAGAAGAATTAAAGGACAAACAAACAGAGATAGCTTCCCTGGTAGCACAGTTGTTGAGAGTCTGCCTGCTAATGCAGGGGACAAAGGTTCGAGCCCTGGTCTGGGAAGATCCCACATGCCACAGAGCAACTAGGCCCGTGAGCCACAACTACTGAGCCTGCGCATCTGGAGCCTGTGCTCTGTAACAAGAGAGGCCGCAAGAGTGAGAGGCCCACGCACCACGATGAGGAGTGGCCCCTGCTTGCCACAACTAGAGAAAGCCCTCACACAGAAACAAAGACCCAACACAGCCAAAAATAAATTAATTAATTAATTAAAATGTGAACAAAAAAAGAAAGAAAGCTGGAGTAGCAATACTCTTATCAGATAAAATAGACTTTAAAATAAAGAATGTTACAAGAGACAAGGAAGGACACTACATAATGATCAAGGGATCAATCCAAGAAGAAGATATAACAATTATAAATATATATGCACCCAACATAGGAGCACCTCAATACATAAGGCAACTGCTAACAGCCATAAAAGAGGAAACTGACAGTAACACAATAATAGTGGGGGACTTTAACACCTCACTTATACCAGTGGACAGGTCATGAAAAATGAAAATAAATAAGGAAACACAAGCTTTAAATGACACAATAGACCAGATAGATTTAATTGACATTTACAGTACATTCCAACCAAAAACAGCAGATTACACTTTCTTCTCAAGTGTGCATGGAACATTCTCCAGGATGGATCACATATTGGGTCACAAATCAAGCCTCAGTAAGTTTAAGAAAACAGAAATCATATCAAGCATCCTTTCTGACCACAATGCTAGGAGATTAGAAATCAATTACAGGGAAACTAACGCAAAAAACACAAACACGTGGAGGCTAAAAAATATGTTACTAAATAACCAAGAGATCACTGAAGAAATCAAAGAGGAAATCAAAAAATACCTAGAGACAAATGACAATGAAAACACGACAATCCAAAACCTATGGGATGCAGCAAAAGTAGTTCTAAGAGGGAAGTTTATAGCTATACGAGCCTGCCTGAAGAAACAAGAAAAACCTCAAGTAAACAATCTAACCTTACACCTAAAGGAACTAGAGAAAGAAGAACAAACAAAACCCAAAGTTAGCAGAAGGAAAGAAATCATAAAGATCAGAGCAGAAATAAATGAAATAGAAACACAGAAAACAATAGCAAAGATCAATAAAACTAAAAGCTGGTTCTTTGAGAAGATAAACAAAATAGACAAACCATTAGCCAGACTCAAGAAAAAGAGGGAGAAGACTCAAATCAACAGAATTAGGAATGAAAAAGGGGAAGTAACAACTGGCACTGAAAAAATACAAAGCATCATGAGAGATTACTAGAAACAACTATATGCCAATAAAATGGACAACTGGGAAGAAATGGACAAATTCTTAGAAAGGTATAACCTTCCAAGACTGAAGCAAGAAGAAATGAAACTGAAACTGTGATTAAAAATCTTCCAACAAACGGAAGTCCAGGACCAGATGGCTTCACAGGTGAATTCTATCAAACACTTAGAGAACTGCTAACACTCATCCTTCTCAAACTCTTCCAAAAAACTGCAGAGGAAGGAACACTCCCAAACTCATTCTATGAGGCCACCATCACCCTGATACCAAAACCAGACAAAGATACTACAAAAACAAGAAAATTACAGACCAATATCACTGATGAAAATAGATGCAAAAATCCTCAACAAAATAAGAGCAAACACAATCCAACAACACATTAAAAGGATCATACACCATGATCAAGTGGGATTTATCCCACGGATGCAAGGATTCTTCAATATACACAAATCAATCAATGTGATACACCATATTAACAAACTGAAGGAGAAAACAAAAAAGGATCATCTATCTAGATGCAAAAAAGGCTTTTGACAAAATTCAACACCCATTTATGATAAAAACTCTCCAGAATGTGGGCATAGAGGGAACCTACCTCCACATAATAAATGCCATATATGCCAAACCCACAGCAAACATCATTCTCAGTGGTGAAAAACTGAAAGCATTTCCTCTAACATCAGGAACGAGACAAGGATGTCCACTCTCACCACTATTATTCAACATAGTTTTGGAAGTCCTAGCCACGGCAGTCAGAGAAGAAAAAGAAATAAAGGCATACAAATTGGAAAAGAAGAAGTAAAACTGTCACTGTTAGCAGATGACATGATACTATACATAGAGAATCCTAAAAAGCCACCAGAAAACTACTAGACCTAATCAACGAATTTGGTAAAGTTGCAGGATACAAAATTAATGCACAGAAATCTCTTGCATTCCTATACACTAATGATGAAAAAACTGAAAGAGAAATTATGGAAATACTGCCATTTACCATTGCAACAAAAAGAATAAAATAGCTAGGAATAAACCTACCTAGGGAGACAAAAGACCTGTATGCAGAAAAGTATAAGACACTGATGAAAGAAATTAAAGATGCTACCAACAGATGGAGAGATATATCATGTCCTTGGATTGGAAGAATCAATATTATGAAAATGACCATACTACCCAAAGCAATCTACAGATTCAATGCAATCCCTAACAAATTACCAATGGCATATTTTATGGAACTAGAACAAATCATCTTAAAATTTGTATGGAAACACAAAAGACCCTGAGTAGGCAAAGCAGTCTTGAGGGAAAAAAACAGAGCTGGAGGAATCAGACTCCCTGACTTCAGACTATACTACAAAGCGACAGTAATCAAGACAGTATGGTACTGGCACAAAAACAGAAACATAGATCAATGGAACAAGATAGAAAGCCCAGAGATAAACCCACGCACCTATGGTCAACTAATCTATGACAAAGGAGGTAAGGATATACAATGGAGAACAGACAGTCTCTTCAATAAGTGGTGTTGGGGAAACTGGACAGCTATATTTAAAAGAATGAAATTAGAACACTCCCTAACACCATACACAAAAATAAACTCAAAATGGATTTGAGACCTAAATTTAAGACCAGACACTATAAAACTCTTAGAGGAAAATATAGGAAGATCACCCTTTGACATAAATCATAGCAAGATCTTTTTTGATCCACCTCCTAGAGTAATGGAAATAAAAACAAAAATTAAAAAATGGGACCTAATGAAACTTCAAAGCTTTTGCACAGAAAATGAAACCATAAACAAGACAAAAAGACAACCCTCAGAATGGGAGAAAATATTCACAAACGAGTCAACGGACAAAGGATTAATCTCCAATATATATAAACATCACATGCAGCTAAATATTAAAGAAACAAATAACCCAGTCCAAAAATGGGCAGAAGACCTAAATAGACATTTCTCCAAAGAAGATATACAGATGGCCAAGAAGCACATGAAAAACTGTTCAATATCACTAATTATTAGAGAAATGCAAATCAAAACTACAATGAGGTATCACCTCACACCAGTTAGAAAGGGCATCATCAGATAATCTACAAACAACAAATGCTGGAGAGGGTGTGGAGAAAAGGGAACCCTCTTGCACTGTTGGTGGGAATGTAAATTGATACAGCCACTATGGAGAACAGTATGGAGTTTTCTTAAAAGACTAAAAATAGAATTACCATATGATCTAGCAATCACACTACTGGGCATATACCCAGAGAAAACCATAATTCAAAAAGACACATGCATCCCAATGTTCACTGCAGCACTATTTATAATAGCCAGGTCATGGAAGCAACCTAAATGCCCATCGACAGACAAATCAATAAAGAAGTAGTGGTACATATATATGATGGAATATTACTCAGCCATAAAAAAGGAACAAAATTGAGTCATTTGTTCAGACGTGGATGGATCTAGAGACTGTCATACCGAGTGAAGTATGTCAGAAAGAGAAAAACAAATATCGTATATTAACGCATGTTTGTAGAACCTAGAAAAATGGTACAGATGAACTGGTTTGCAGGGCAGAAGTTGAGACACTGATGTAGAGAACAAACATATGGACACCAAGGGGGGGAACCTGTGGCAGGGTGGGGATGGTGGTGTGCTGAATTTGGCAATTGGGATTGACGTGTATACACTGATGTGTATAAAACTGATGACTAATGAGAACCTGCCGTATAAAAAAACAAACACACAAACAAAAAATAACAACTAATACTAAACTTTCTTTGGGTTATTTGTATGGAAATATGTTAATATAAATATTTCAGACATTACATGAAATTTCTAAAAATCTTATATGTTCTGGTATAATGTCATAATTCTAGTTATTACTTTAAAATGTGTATCTCAGAAATAACTAAATTTCCTTGTCAATTGCATTATTATGAACTTTCATCAAATCTTTAACCGTGGTCATTTTTAAGGCTTTTGTCATTACAGACAGTTCTGGGTGTACTCTGATGCTTTTGCAAAAAAGTTCCTATAAAAGGGTTTCATCTTCAAGGAATTCATGGAAAAGACTCTGACAAGTACAGGTTTCTGGTAACTGACTATACTGCTGAACTGAATGAATAAGCATTTTCAGAACTCTAATGGAAAACTGATGAATTCATAAAAGTGCTAACAAAAGATCAAGATGAAAAAAAAATTAATTACATGGGACTGACTGAACTGATGAGGATGATTATAATTTTTGTGACTTTCTGTTTGAATAAAAAAAATCCCACAAGGACTGAGAGGCAAAAAATATACAAATCACTTTTCACTGCAAAGTAAAGGAGCTGTTACAGTGGAGGATTACTGGACTGAATGTCAATATTATGACATAGTATGAGTGTGTTTCGTGTTTGGTAATTGCAATCATTGTTGCTTTTGTTGTGGTCTTCCATTTACAATGCTTGGTGTCAGTTTATTTACCTGTTGTAAAAATAAAATACAGTGTGTGTGTGTGTGTGTGTGTGTGTGAGTTGTGAAAAAAAAAGAAAAAGGAAACTTAAAAAAAAAATTTGAAACAGTACAAAAAGCCATCTGGTATTTAACGAGTCTATGTTATATTGTGAGAGATTGTTGGTGAATGGAAGTTTACTACTCTGACTAAGGGTAAGAGTTGAGTTTGGGATGTCCATTTTAGCAGATGTGTAGGGTTTTTGAACAGATGTATAATTTTCAGATCTTTTTTTTCAGGACAGGTCAGGAATATGATACGAATGTCACAAGATCTATGTTTAACTGAATGTGTTTTATTTACTTCAATCTAAATCCTTCTCACATTGAAACATTTCAATTATCATAACTTTCAAAAAGAAAACAAACTTTATTTTTATGTAATGGGGAAAAAACCCTAGAACTAGAACAACGTTTTTTTCTTTTTATCACTTAATGTTTATAAATTCAAAATTGAAATAAGGTCAGAATACATGGAGAATAAAAAGGTAGAACATACTTTTTAATTTGGCAAGTTTTTTATAGACTGAGATAGTCAAAGACAGGGATTATGTCTTATTCATCTTTGAAACCCTCACCCAGGTTAGTTACAGCAGATAAAAGTTTCTAAATATATGTTAACCTAATCACTGCATTTGTATCTTTCCTCTGATTGAACTGAGGGCAAACACTGTAGTCCATTGATGTTCTACTATACATAGCAGCTAGACAAATGTTTTGTGTAAAGGTTTAAACTTATTGCGGCCGGGGTTAAACACATCTTCTTTCCTCTATAACCTTTCCCATATCAGCACTTTCTTCTTATTGAGGGGCAGTGAGGATGGGGTACAAAGTGGAGGCTCTGGGATCAGAGATAGCCTGAGGTCAAGTCCCAGCCCTATTATTTACCCTGTGTGTGACTTTGGGTATATAGCTTATAATTGCTCTGCTTTAGCTCCTCATGTGTAAAACTGGAATTATACTAATAGTGCCTGTCTTATGTGGTGGTTGTAAAATAATATATTTTTGGATGTAAATCACTTGGCAGTCTGCCTGGCACATAAACGTATTCCATAGGAATTAGCTATTATAAATTCCCATTTTGTTAAAATGATCCTAAGTCTCCCAGTTAGCCAAGAACCAAATGTTAATCATTTATTAGTAATTTGTCAATTGAGTATTAGCTATGTAACAGAAATCCTACTAAATCTGAATTAGTTAACATTAGGCTAGCTAAAAAGGCAATTAAGCAACAAAATGCGAGGAATTTTGTAAGAAAAATAATAGGAAGATATAGAAACAGAAAGTAGAAATACTTAACATGCAGGAAGGGTCAGGGAACTGTGCTCACTGAGAATTTTTATCATGAATAGATGCTAAATTTTGTCAAATTATTTTTCTGCTCCTATTAGGGTGATAACATTTTTATTAGACTTTTGGTATGGTGTATTACATTAATTGATTTTCAACATTGAACCACCATGAATTCCCTACTTAGTCATGATATATTATCCTTTCTTTATATGGTTTAATTTGCTAAAATTTTAGGAAAATCATGAAGGGAGTTGGCCTGTTGTTTTCTCTGAATGTCTTCATCTGATTTGGGTATCAAAGCAATGCTGACCTGATAGAATGAGCTGGGAAGTGTTCTCTCCTTTTCAATTTTCATGAATAATTGGTGCAGAGTGGCTGTTACTTCTAATATTTGGTAGAATTTAAAGGTGAAGACTCTTAGCCCTGGAGTTGTTCTTGTGAGAAGATTTTAAACTATAAATTCCATTTATTTAACAGATACAAAGTTTTTCAGTTATCTATTACCTTTTGCATGAACTTTGGTAGTTTGGATATTTCAAGGAATGTATCCATTGCATCTAAGTTGTTGAACTTACTGAAATTAAATTATTCATTATATTCCTGTACTAATTAAAAGGAAAACCATATTTCCTCTGCTCACAATACTTCAGACACCAAATATGTGGGATTTTTTTTTTCCCACATCAACCAATTCTTCAACTCTCTGGACACCAATTGAGTATCCTACCAAAACAGGAGAGAAGAGGGCAGGGCACAACCTCTAAAAGAATGACATAGCCCTTGAGTATAGACGTAAACTGGCTAGAACCAACTGGGTCCAAGATGGCAGAAGATTCCATTTCCAGTGGATCTTGAGCCTCATTATACACTCATTTTAATACATTAGCTAAATGACATGCTCACCAGCACCATGACAGTTCGGAGGCTTAGCATAAAAAGTCAAAAAGTGGGCAGTGAGGCTTCCCTGGTGGCGCATTGGTTGGGAGTCCGCCTGCCGATGCAGGGGACACGGGTTCATACCCCGGTCCGGGAGGATCCCACATGCCACGGAGCGGCTGGGCCCGTGAGCCATGGCCATTGGGCCTGCGCGTCCGGAGCCTGTGCTCTGCAACGGGAGAGGCCACAACAGTGAGAGGCCCGCGTACCGCAAAAAAAAAAAGAAGTGGGCAGTGGCCCACTTGGAATTCCAGAATTTCCAGAAATCTCCACCCCCTTCCCCAAAATAGTTGGAATAATTCTCCCACTCATTAGCCTATGAAATTACCCAGCCCATAAAAACAAACCACCCCATATTTCAGGGCCTCTCACCTTCTGAGATGGCCCATACTCTGTCTGTGGAGTGTGATTCTCCCAAGGCTGTTCTCACCTTTTGAGATGGACTGCATTCTGTCTATGGAATGTGTACCTCTCTAAATAAATCCACTTCTTACCTATCACTTTGTCTCTCACAGAATTCTTTCTGTGACAAGATAGAAAGAACCTGAGCTTCTTTAAGTCCTGAGGCCAGGTGCGTGATCTCCATTAAAAGACTGTGGGTTCAAGTCCCAACCTGAATTTTGGCCAACTGGCTATAAATTGGGGGGTTCCAACAACCCACTCCTCAGGTTTGATAATTTGCTACCAAGACTCTCAGATCTCAGGGAAACACTTACTTACATTTACCAGTTTATTATAAAGATATGATTAAGGATACAGATAACCAGCCAGATGAAGAGATACATAGGGCAAGGCCCAGAAGGGTCCTGAATTCAAGAGTTTCTGTCCCTGTGGAGTTGAGATGCGACCACACTCCCAGCATATAGATATGTTCACCATCCTAGATGCTCTCCAAACCCCACAGTTTAGAGATTTTTATGGAGGCTTTATCACATATGCCTGATTAATTAATAACTCAATATCCAGCGCTTCTCCCCTCCCTGGAAAATAGGGGTGGGCTGAAAGTTACAAGCTTCTAATTGTGGCTTGGTTTTTCTGGTGACCAACCTCTGCCCTGAAGCTATCTGGAGGCTCCCAGCCTTGTCATCTTATTAGGATACAAAAAGACACTATTATTACTCCAGAGACCCCCAAGTGTCTTAGAAGTTTTTATGTCAGGAAACAGAATCAAAGATCAAATATTAGAACAAAACATACTCCTAGCACCCCTATTACTAAGGAAATTACAAGGGTTTTAGGAGATCTGTACCAGGAACTGGGGACAAGACCAAATATATTTCTTATTATAATACCATTTGGAGAATAAGTAGAAATATCACTTTTCTCATTCCTGGTACTGGTAATTTGTGTGTGTGTGTGTGTGTTTTCTTTTGGTCCTGATGAGTCTCACTAGACATTTATTAATTTTATTGATCTTCTCAAGAAAAAAAATATTAACTTTCCTATGTGTTCTCTATTTTCCATTTAATTTGTTTTCTCATATTTATTTCCTTTTAATATACTTACTCTAGATTTAATTTGCTCTTTTTTTTCTAGTTTTTTAATGTGGATGCTTAGGGCATTAATTTGAGACCTTTTATCTTTTTCAGTGTAAGTCTTTCGTCATATAAATTTCCCTATAAGTATTGCCTCAGTTTCATCTCCCAAATATTAATATGCTGTATTTTCATT
Source organism: Neophocaena asiaeorientalis asiaeorientalis (assembly GCF_003031525.2). Classification (NCBI taxonomy): domain Eukaryota; kingdom Metazoa; phylum Chordata; class Mammalia; order Artiodactyla; family Phocoenidae; genus Neophocaena; species Neophocaena asiaeorientalis. The sequence goes on from NW_020185322.1 coordinate 2,783,726, forward strand.
TATTTCTGTTCAAAATATATCTGAATTTCCTTTTTTTTTCCTTTGACCCATGGATTATAAAATAGTTTCCAAATATTTGGGAAGTTTTAAGGTATCTTTCTGTTATTAATAACCAATATAACTTTGGTCATAGCACATAGTTTTATGGTGGAATTCTTTTAAGTTTATTGAGATGTTTTATGGCTCATAGAGTATGTTCTCTGTGTGTACTTTAAAAGAATGAGTATTCTGTTGTTGTTGAGTAGAAATGTTCTAAAAAAATTCATTCCATTCAGTTGGTTGATAGCATTGTTCAGGTCTTCTGAATACTTACTGATTTTTCTGTCTAGTTGTTCTATCAATTATTGAGAGACAGATTTTGTAATCACTGACAATAATTTAAAATGTCTCTATTTCTTCTATCGGTTCTATCAATTTTTGCTTCAGATGTTTTGAAGCTCTGTTATGGGATACATAAACATTTATGATCATTATGCCCCTTGATGCCTCCTGTATCATTATGAAGTATCCCATTTATCCTGGTAATATTATTTTTTTGCTCTGAAATCTATTTTTTCTAAATATTAATAGTTACTCTAGCTTTGTTTTTATGTGTTAGTATTATATACAGTTTTCCATCCTTTTAAACTATTTGAGTTTTTATATCTGTAATAGATTTCTTACACATAGCATACAGTTGGGACTTGATTATTTTTTAAAATCCAATCTAAGAATCTCAGCCTTTAATTTGGGATATTTATAACATTACCATTTAACGTGATTATTAATATGGTTTGGCTTAAGTCTATCATCTTGTTATTGGTTTTCTATTTTCTCCTCAATCCTTTGGTCCTTTTAACTTCTTTTCTGCTTTGTTTTGAAGTGTTTTTATAATTACATCCTGTCCCCTTTGTTTATTTATTAGCTATATCTTTGTTTTTCTGATGGCTCATTAGGGTTTACACAATATATTTTTAACTTATTGTAGTCTACCTTCAGGTAACACCACACCGCTTCATGGTTAGTAGAAGAATATACAACAGTGTCCATTTCCTATCTGCCGATCTTTGTGCTATCTTAATTCTACATTGTACTCCAACATTTATTACAAGCTTAAAAAATATACTGCTATTACTTTGCATTATGTAATTCTTTTAAATTGATTTCAAAAACAGAAACTTTAAAAAAATATTTAGTGACAAATTTATCATATTCAGTATCTTTATCCCATTGTGTAGATGAGCATATTTCCATCTAGTATTAGTTTCCATATCTGAAGGAATTCCTTTATCATTTTTTGTAGTGCAAGTCTGATGATGACAAAATTTTTAGCTTTTCTATGTCTAACAATGTCATTTCATATTGATTATTGAAAGATAATTCCATGAACAGGAAATTTAGTTCGACAGCTTCTTCCTCTGGTATTTACAGACTCCCTTCTGTCTTTCAGAGGTTCCTAATAGAAGTCTATCCTCAGGCTCATCTTCTTTCATCACTTGTACATAATGATATTGTGCCTTTCTCCTCTGGCTGCTTTCACACTTTTCTCTTTAAAATTAGTTTTAACCAATTTCATTAACATATGCCTTGTTGTTTTCTTCATGCTTCTTTTGTTTGTGGCTTATTGAGCTTCTTGAATCTATGCATTGGTGGTTTTCACTAAATTTGGAAAATATTTGGCCATTAGTTTAAAAAATATTTTTCTCTCCATTCCATCTCTTCTTTTTCTGAGAATTCAATTTGCATATGCATTTAGTGACTTGAAGTTGTACCACAGCTAAGTTCTGTCCTTTGTTTTGTTTTGTTGTTTCATTTTGGATAGTTTCTATTTATGTCTTCAAGTTCAACAGTGTTTTCTTTTGCATCTAATTTTTTTGTTAATTCCATCTAGTATATTTGTTCATCTCAGGCATTGCATCTACAAAAGTTAAATTTAATTCTTTTTTTTATAACTTGCCATGTTTCTACTTGACAAAATCAATCTTTATGAACATATAAAATACAATTGTAATATCTGTGTTAATCTTTTGTCTACTAATTCTGTCATCTGTGGTATTTCTGGGGCAGTTATTTAAAAATTAATAGACTACTTTTGGAGCAGTTTTTGATTTACAAAATATTGAGCAGAAAGTACAGAGAGTGTCCATATATATCCTCTCCACATAGATGCCTCTACTATTAACATCTTGCATTAGTGTGGTACATTTGTTACAACTGATGAGGCAATATCAATGCATTAATGTTAACTAAAGTTCATTTTTTTTCATTAGAGTTCACTCTTGTTTGTACATTCTATGGGTTTTGACAAATGTAAAATGACAGGAATCTACCACTAGAGTGTGATGGAGAATATTTCACTGTCCTAAAAATCCCTCCTAAAAATCCCTCCCTCCCTTCCCAAATACCACTGGCAATCATTCATCTCTCTACTGTCTCTGTAGTTTTATCTGTTGCAGAATATCATATATCTAGAATTATATAGTAGGTAGCCTTCTCAGTGTCTTCTTTCACTTAGCAATATGCACCTAAGTTTCTACCATCTCTTTTTGTGGCTTGATAGCTCATTTCTTCTTAACACTGAATAATATTAAATTGAGTGGATGTACCACAGTTTGTTTACCCATTCACATTTTAAAGAACATCTGGGGCTTCCCTGGTGGCACAGTGGTTGAGAGTCCGCCTGCCGATACAGGGGACACGGGTTCGTGCCCCAGTCTGGGAAGATCCCACATGCCACGGAGCGGCTGGGCCTGTGAGCCATGGCCACTGAGCCTGCGCATCTGGAGCCTGTGCTCCGCAACGGGAGAGGCCCCAACAGTGAGAGGCCCGTGAACTGCAAAAAAAATAATAATAATAATAAAGAACATCTTGGTTGATTTCAAGTTTTGGCAACTATGAATAAAGCTACTATAAACATTTGTGCTCATGTTTATGTGGACATAAATTTTCAACTTGGTTGGGTAAATACCAAGGAACATGATTTCTGGGTTGTATGAAAATTTGTTTAATTTTGTAAGAACTCATCAAACTGTCTTCCAAAGTGGTTGTACTATTTTACATTCCTACTAACAACTAGTGAGAGTTCCTGTTGCTCCAATTTCTCACCAGCATTTGGTATTGTCAGTATTATGGATTTAGCTATTCTAATAGGTGTGTAGTAGTATCTCATTATTGTTTTAATTTGTAATCCCTGATGGAATATGATGTTAAGCATCTTTTCATGTGCTTACTTGCCATCCGTATATCTTTGGTGATGTATCTTTACAGATGTTTATGCCATTTTTCACTTGTGTTGTTTGCTTTCCCCCTCCCCCCAGCCCTGGGCAACCACCATTCTATTCCATTCTATTTTCCGTTTCTGTGAAATCAACTTTAAAAAAATGTTTTTTTACATTCCACATGTAAGTGATACCACATAATATTTGTCTTTCTCTTTCTGGCTTAGTTCACTTAGCATCATGCCCTCTAGATTTACCCATGTTTTCATATGTGGCAGGATTTCCTTCTTTTTTATGGCAGTCTATTTATTTACTTTTTTCTCTTTGCTTTTCAGTTTTGAAAGTTTCTGTTGACCTCTCTTCAAGTTCACTGATTCTTTCGTCAGCTGCTTGAAGTCCAGTGATGTGCCCATCAAAAACATTCTTCATTTGTGTTACTATGTTGATTCTTAGAGTTTCCATCTCTCTGCTTACATTAGTGTTCTTTCACGTTGCTTACCTTTTAAAATTAGATGCTTTAACATATTAATCATAGTCATTTTTAAATCTTAATTTGATAATTTCAAGATCTCTGGATCTGTAAATGGTGTTTTATCTTTAGTGTCTTGTAAGTTTTGTGGAAAGCTGGACATGTCTTGGGTAAAAGGAATCTGGTACTAGCTCTAGTGGTGGGCTTCTGTTCTGCAGTTCTGCTCTAATAAGCTTTAATTTTCTGTATTCACCTGTCTCTCAAATTTGGAGGCAGAAGTTTGCCAGTGACCTCAGTTCACTAGTGGATCTAAGAAGAGTTATTGATTTTCACCTTCTTTAGCTCTTTTCTTGTTTTGAGGATTAGAATGACTTCCAAGATCATTACGTATTAGACCAGAAAAAGGCTGGTTCAGTTTTCATCGATTTACTTTTCTCTTCATTTTGTATCTTTTTTTTTTCTTTCTTCTCTGCATGCTTAATTTTTGAATAGATGAGAGACATTGTGCATTTTTTATTATTGGGTTCCAGATAATTTTGTATTAAAAATATTCTTGGACATTGAAACCAGCTTGATATTTTTGATGTTTGCTTTTAATCTTCATCAGATGAATCAGAGAAGATATTAGTCTATGGCTAGTTTTGCCCCACTACTGTGTCACTACTTAAAAGTACTCTACCTGGGGTCCTGTCTATTATGCAGTTTAACTCTTGCTGGTGGTTCAGTATAAACTCCTTTGTGAAAGCCTACTCCTTTCAGATGGTTCTTATCCTATTTTAATATGGTTTCTTTGCAACATACATTAACCACTACTTATCTGAACACTTGAGGGTGATCCTCTGCAGATCTCTGGAGCTCCTTCTGCAACTCCCTCTCTGTGACTCTGCCTTGCAATTTCCGGCTGCCTTGCCCAACATGATTCCCAATTTTATGTCTTCAGCTAAGGGAGGATGCTGAGATCTGCTTCTGTTTCCCCTCCCCTCTGCTGATTCCTGGAAACTCTCTAGGCTGTAAGCTCATCTCATTTTTTCTCTTCTCATAGGAATTAATTATTAATTCTAGTAATTTCCCTAATGTTCCTCTTTAGGGAACTTGATTCATTGCTTCTGCCCTCTCAATCTGTCATCTTTTAAATGATTTTTCTTGTCCTATAGTGCTAGCTAGATTGTCCCAGTAAAATGTTGAAAAACAATCGTGATAGCAGGCACCTTTTTATTACCCAGTTTTTAAAGAGAATGTTTCTAATGTTTTACTGTTAAACATGATATTTGTTGTATACTCATCACATTGGTCATTCCCAATTTAAGCAATTATCTTTCCATTCTGTATTTTCCAAGAAATTTCAATACATACGAGTTGAGTTTTATATACAAGCTTGTATTAATAAGGTCATATAGTTTTTCTCCTTCAGTCTCTTAAGACTAAACTCTTCCAATATTCCTTTGATGGACTCCACTTAGTTATATATAATATTGTTATTATTTGTACAGTGTTGACTGTAGTTAAGGATTTCATTATTCTTGTCTCCGCATACCCCATCATACCTATGCCTTGCAAATAATGGATACCAAAGGAAGTTAATGAATTAAGTCTATCTGAATTCATGTTATTTGAAATCTCTGAAATAGCATGTAACAATTTAAAACAATTTTTCAAATTCTTCTAATCTTTACTCTTTATCTTACTTAACAACAGTCTAGAGTATCTACCATATGTCAGAGAAGAAGAAAAGAACATTCTGAATGAAGGAAACTAAAAGGAGATAAATACTGTTCATGGAATCACTGAGGCATATACAAGATGGAATACCAGGGGCTAAATTTGTGTTTAACAAATGTAAGTTTCATGGGTCAGTATGTTGGGCCTAACTAGAAACTACTGTGACTACGGAATATTACATCAGTTTTATTGATGTTTTTTTATGGTTCTGCATGATGAGGCTTTTAAGCACTTAAGCTTTATACAGTAACATTATTGCTTTCACAAGAGTTCAAACACACACACATACTCCACAGGTTTTCAAGAATAAGTAATTCCCATTACTCTAGGAAGTGGATCAAAAAAGATCTTGCTGTGATTTATGTCAAAGAGTGTTCTTCCTATGTTTTCCTCTAAGAGTTTTAAATGTGTATAAAATTTATGACTAATAAAAACCTGCTGTATAAAAAAATAAATAAAATTCAAAAAAAAAAAAAAAAGAAGAAGTAATTCATTGTGGTGCACAACTTCTAGAGAGACCTTGAAAGCCAAAATTTGTCCTGGCTGTTCTCTTTCTGCTTTATTTTACTGTGTTGATTTTTTACCCTGGGTGGACTCTTCTGTATTCAATTAGCACCACCTTCCACCTGAATAATAAAATATCTCTACATTCCTGACTAATTAATGGAAATATTGGGCAGTAGTGGTATGGGAGTTGGGATGGAGGGTGAGCACGGAAAACATCCTCAGAAAATGGAATAGATTGCTAAGGAAATCAGACCTTTACAATTTTATGAGACCTAGTCTCTAGGTTTGAGCTGAACTCAAGAAATCATGGAGAAAATCAGCTAGACAATAGCATATTCAATAACTTAATACACCGTTAAATATTCAATTAAAAATTCTCTTTACAAAGCATGGGTTAGAAGCATTATATACAAAGTGCCACACCATATAATAGAATTTACTGAAGGCTTACTTCTTGACAAGCTCTGAGCTTGATGTTACTCAATTCACCTCAAAGATTCTCCAAGTACTATGGTCAGTAGGTAGCATTACTCACATTTTACCAGCAAAGGCAATGAAAATATGGAAGTTTAAGAAATCTGCCTGTAATTACAAAGATAGAAGGTGACTGAGCTAAGATCAAAATAAAGATCAGTCTTATTCTAATATTAATGTCAATATATAATTGTTAAAATAGATTCTTAAATACATTCTTGGCAACAACAACAAAATCTTCAAAAAATTATACTGTATAGTTGTGTTCTTTGGTCCCCAGAAGACTTGAAGAATTTTCACAGTGGAGATGCATATAATTTTAGCCTTTTAAAAAAAACATTCCTAGGATTTTGTTTTTCTAGGGCTATGGTTCTTGTCATTGTAAAGCTGTTCTTTTTTTTTTTTTTTTTTTCCCCCACAATAGTAGCTTAAGTCTATGGCTCTTACAATAACTTTGCCTCCTTATGCTGATGGTGGATGCCCTGTTGGCATTTCCTATTTGTTCTTCAACCTACAAAGGTCAACATACTGAGATGACTGCTACAGATCTGAGGCTCACCCTTCATTCTGCAATAAATCATTTTCTATGTGTGATTGCTCACATTTTTATTAAGGGAACTTTACTTTTTGTAACTGCATATGATTTTTTCTCCTTTATTCCCACGTACTTAAAAATGCTTTACTGTAAAATCACACGTTTCTCCCACTCGATTCATGCAATTTTTCTCTTTGAATCATTCCTCTTGCACCCACTTGCTTTCCACATATAATTCAAGCTTCTTGAGCTTACCCTTAGTAATTTACTTCACTTATTAATTTATTTCTATAAACATTTTTTCCTTTTTCCATATAGTCTATGACTTTAGTGCTACCTTACCTGCGCCCCCACCAAATTTCCCTTAATGCTCCTCTCTTCGTGTAAATTCCCATCACAAAAATCATTAGTAAAGTCTTGATTGGCCTAAAACCTCAAAAAAAGGTCTCTTTCCTCCCTGTGTTTTCTGGTGTAGTGTGAGACACCTGAAAAATATCAAAATAGGTGCCCCAAAACGTATGTCCTTGTATGTGAACAGAGTCAGTTTAACACTGTGTGTGTGTGTATGCGCAAATAATAAAGATTTCTTTAATTCTCTTCTAATTGTTCATTCTGTTTCTTTAAAAATCTTGTGTATAACCAAGGCAACTCAAAAGCTATTATATACAAAAGTATATAATAGGGCTTCCCTGGTGGCACAGTGGTTGAGAGTCCGCCTGCCGATTCAGGGGACACGGGTTCGTGCCCCGGTCCGGGAAGATCCCACATGCCGCGGAGCGGCTGGGCCCGTGAGCCATGGCCACTGAGCCTGCACGTCTGGAGCCTGTGCTCCGCAACGGGAGAGGCCACAACAGTGAGAGGCCCACGTACCGCAAAAAAAGAAAAAGTGTATAATATAAGTTCTGTTCATATTAAATCACCAGTCTTTTGTTCCATAATAGGAGGAAGCCATATGCAGTGAGTTTTAATGGAATAGAGGAAATCAAGGTAGGTAGCTTGGTCTGTGCTATAAGATGTTTTCAGTTTAAAAGAAAGTAAAATGAGACTATGAAAATAAATACAATCCTGGGCTGTATATGAGTGCCAGTAAAAGAATGAACAAACCAAGGTAAGCATTTAAGAGAGGGAAGGATCCCAAACAGCAGTGGGCATCAGGGAATATTTTATGTAGGTGGCGATGTCTGCGCTGTACCTGAAGTATAAGTGAGATTCTGACTGGCAGAGAAAGCATGGAGTATACAAGCATGGTAAATGCACAGAGTCTGGGAAATATTGGGTATGTTCAGAGGACAGAGATGGAAGCCATATTTACTGGCGTACACAGTGCAGTGTGGGAGGTAAGTTTGAAAAGATAAGACAGAACCATAGGATAAGGGGTCTTAAACAAACGACCAAGTTTATAGCTGTGATGTTTAATAAAATTGTTTGAAAATGTGAATGAACATTTATTGTGTCTTTTTTCATCTTTTCTCCTTCTGGCATTAAAGAAGGGAAGGGTCGCTATAACAAGAATCACAAGGTGCCTGATTGTAATTTTTCAACTAAGAGGAAAATGGAGGCCAACCTTTTTGACACATTCTGAGCTCTCTCTGAGAGCTGAGAGATACAAAAAGTGACACATGTGGACTGTACACCTTAGGTGGCCAGGATACAAAAGTGGATGTGTAGGAATAGAAAAGAGTGTCTCTTGCAACCTGAGTTGAGGATATCTTGAGTACTTCTGGAATTTAGAACAGAAAGTAGCTAGATAAGAATCTGAAATTACATGTGTCTATGTTTTTGTAATTTTACTATTCATTCAAGTGTGTTTATGATTTACCATTTGGGAATGCTCAAACTATGCACCTCTGTGACTTTGTCACCACCTGGTGACAGGATGCTAAATTTTTAGATTTATTTATTAGATATTCATTTAAAAATTTGTGTATAGGGCTTCCCTGGTGGCACAGTGGTTGAGAGTCCACCTGCCGATGCAGGGGACACGGGTTCGTGCCTGCGCCTACGCGTCTGGAGCCTGTGCTCCACAACAGGAGAGGCCACAACAGTGAGAGGCCCATGTACCAAAAAAAAAAAAAAATTGTGTATAAAACTGTAAAACAGCATCACATATATGAGAATGAAATCTGAAATTGGTGGACCAGGCGTTCCTATTACCAATGGAACATGAAGGAAGAGAGAGCATAATTTAACATGACACCCTTTCTGCATCCTCTGGATCCATTTTCCATTGTTTCCTTCCCTTCTATTGTTAAGAAATTTGCATGGCAAAAATCAGGCTTACAGTGAAGCAGAAGGTATTATTTCTTCTTGTAAGGAATTAATAATAAGTTTGTAAAGATCAGGTTTATACATAAAAGATAAACTCATGCAGAATAGAGTGATCTCAAAAACAACTGATTATTGTTGAAAAAAGGAAGAGATCACTATGGGTGGCACAGGAAAAAAAAGTTTCATAGAAAGGAAGAGACGTCAGTTGGCACTTGAAGGAATAGAACTTAAGACAAGTTTAGGCAATTTCCAGGGAGCATGAATAATAAAGTCATGGATGTGGAGGTGGAGATGTATAACTGGACAAATGTGAGATAATTGAACAAGTTGTGTTAGCACGGCTGTTATCCATAGTGGAGGGAAAAGAATTCACATGTACAGCCCTCCAATGAACGCCTTCCTAAATCTTGTTTAAATCTTATTTAATGATACTCCATGACATAATTTAAGTATAAATATTATAGGATGGCTCCTTTTTATAATTGTTTTAACATTTCTTTAATGACATAGTTTTATGTGTATTAGCTAATTGAGCAATATTTGTTAAATTCAAGAAGGAAGGTAGCACAGGAATGAAGAGGAATAAATGAAATGTGCCATGTTTTAGAGGATCTGGACTAGCAAAGATAAAACAAAAATACTGACTCACCAATCCTTTCCTTCTCAGGGTGAATCTTGCTTTTGGTAACAAAGACAGATATAAGTTATGGTTAGGCCTCGGTTTACATTTTAATGGCTATTAACTAGCACTAATTAAGTAATGTTAATTAAGTAATAGCCATTTTGATGGCTAGAAAGCCACTTGCAATTCTCCACTATTTGTATGTTCATTGATATATGTGATTGTGTCAATACTTCTCTGCAGAAACAACCCTACACATGTCCCACTCATGATATAATGCCCACCAAAAAAAGGTCATCCATAAAAAGACCTTTTTATGGAGAAAATTCATAAAGTGCAGTGGGTTTGCATGAACATGTTAGGACCAAGGGCAAATAAGACTAAGTTTCCTCTCAAAAATCTTGCAAGTCAGAATGAAAGGAGTTTTTCCATTCCTCTCTTAAGCTCCACGTTGTAATAAGCCAAGCTAGGTGAGGCTGGAAGTAGCCAATAGGACTTTGCAAACATTCTAACAAATATTCTGAATCCTCGTTTTAAGGTTACAAGTAGTGAAGTCTTACTTTCACAGCTTAAATTTTAGTAAAGAGTAGTACTTATGAAAGAAGACACTCAGGGATGATTCCTTCATGAGGAGGACATTTTGTTTTGGTTAGTACCAAAAGGTCACTACCGCATCTCACAGCAGTCAGCCGGGACAGTCAGCCTTGTACCCCATCGGGGAGGACTCTACCAGACCTTCCAAGGCGAAGTCTGAAGGAAGATCTAATTACATGTCACCCTGCTCTCCTCCTCTTCCTTCCTCAGGAGTGGTGAGGATGACAAAAACAGGCAAAACATGAACTTTATATAAACTGCATGGGCATGTGACATTCTTGAGGAGGAAAGACATTCAGCTAATCAGTCCCCAGCTTTCCAGAACACCAACCTTCCAAGCGAAACACATGAATTTTCTCTGGCATTTTTATTTTTACCATAACAATTGAAAAAGAATTCCAACCACAAAGGGAAGAAAAGCCACCTGTTTGAAAATACTTTTGCCCTTCAACAGACTGTTCCTGCACACCCATCAAATCCTTCACACCCAAAGGATTTGAAAGCCTTTACTAAGCTCAATTCACTGGGTCTCAATTCACTGGGTCTCAAACTGGGTCTCAAACCATTAAGTTGAAGCACAGTTGCTTATTTTAAAGTCCAAAGACAAGTTGAATCCCTACTCTTTTAGAAGTACTCTTCCACAGTGATATAAAATAGGACAAGGCAGTCTTTCAACTTTCAAAGTTGAGCTCTTAAAGTTATGTTTTTGTGCATTTTGCTTCACACTGGGACAGACTGTCTCATAAAATATCATTCTTTTCATAGAAAATAATTAGGAAGAATAATACAATTGTCTACAATTATTATCTGTTGAGGGGAAAACCAACAAATACTAGACTGCAAAACTAAATAGAAATAGTAGGTGGGACATTTTCTTTGGCATTTCCCATGAATCTACCATCTCTGCTAAACATGAAAAATAATCAAATTTGGTATCAGATATTGGATGTGTGACATTAAAAGTCACATATCATAACAATGTCTTTTTTTTTTTTAAGTATAAACATTTCTTGTGTAAATCAGAGTCATTCACCAAGACGGAACAGTAATACCCTTGAATGGACAGTAAAAGAGAGAAAGGTAGCCAAGAGCCTAGCAGATTGAGGTTTTTGGACACCCTAAACATGCGGACCAAGTCAAAAGACAAGTTAAGGGGTGTCCCATTACCAAGTTTTGCAAGAAACATTGTTATTAAGAATGAGGTCATGACTAATAATATAAATGACAATATCCTTCTACATTATTGTTAACAGAATTCACATGCTAATTTCAGCTCATAATTAATGAGAAAAGGGGATAAAAAGCGTAACAGTGGTTCATGCAGATAAAGAGATTTCTGTTTCCTGTTGAAAATGACTCATTGGGAATATGATGCAGAAACCATGCTATTTAAATAAATGTAGAGCTAATGCCTTCAATTCTTTTAAAATTCATTATTAAGTGTTTACTTCCATCTGTGGAATGGAAGACTTTCCAGAGAGCTCTCGGTGTAACTTTTCAAACTATGGTTCTATTACACAACTTCATTTTTAAATAAAAATAATAATTAAATAATTACAAGAAGTCAAAGATAATTCTGGCAAAACTTTGGAAAGCATATGCTGTGCAATATAATGGAAAGAAATAGACTTTTATAACATTAATGTAGAAATATAAAACCAGCCTCCATAAATAGATACTAATTAAAAACTTGAGGAATTGTTAATGAAAAGACACTTCATTTACTAAGACTCTATTATCTAATAATCTTAACTGTATTTCTCTTTAACATAAAATAGGCTATTCTTATCATTTGCTTTTTTTTAAAATAAAAAACTTTTTAACATCTTTATTGGAGTATACTTGCTTTAAAATGGTGTGTTAGTTTCTGCTGTATAACAAAGCGAAACAGCTATACATATACATACTTCTCCATATCTCTTCCCTCTTGCATCTCCCTCCCACCATCCCTATCCTACCCCTCTAGGTGGTCACAAAGCACCGAGCTGATCTCCCTGTTCTATGCGGCTGCTTGCCACTAGCTATCTATTTTACATTTGGTAGTGTATATACATCCATGCCACTCTCTCACTTGGTCCCAGCTTACCCTGCCCCCTCCCTGTGTCCTCAACTCCATTCTCTATGTCTGCATCTTTATTTCTGTCCTGCCCCTAGGTTCTTCAGAAACATTTCTTTTCTTCTTTTTTCTTTTTAGACTCCATATATATGTGTTAGCATACGATACTCATTTTTCTCTTTCTGACTTACTTCACTCTGCATGACAGACTCTAGGTCCATCCAACTCACTACAAATAACTCAAATTCATTTCTTTTCATGGCTGAGGAATATTCCATTGCATATATGTGCCACATCTTCTTTATCCATTCATCTGTCGAAGGACACTTAGGTTGCTTCCATGTCCTGGCTACTGTAAACGGAGCTTCAATGAATATTGTGGTACATGACTCTTTTTGAATTATAGTTTCATCAGGGTATATGCCCAGTAGTGGGATTGCTGGGTCATATGGCATTTCTATTTTTAGTTTTTAGGGAACCTCCTTACTGTTCTCCATAGTGGCTGTATCGCTTGACATCCCGACGAACAATGCAAGATGGTTCCCTTTTCTCCATACCCTCTCCAGCATTGTTTGTAGATTTTATGACTGGTGTGAGGTGATATCTCATTGTGGTTTGATTTGCATTTCTCTAATGATTAGGGATGTTGAACATCTTTTCATGTGTTTGTTGGCAATCTAAATATCTTCTTTGGAGAAATGTCTATTTAGGTCTTTGGCCCATATGTGGATTGGTTTGTTTGTGTTTTTGATATTGAGCTGCATGAGCTGTTTGTATATTTTGGAGATTAACCCTTTATCCAACGATTCAGTTGCAAATATTTCTCCCATTCTGAGGGTTGTCTTTTCACCTTGTTTATGGTTTCCTTTGCTGTGCAAAAGCTTGTAGGTTTGATTAGGTCCCATCTGTTTATTTTTGTTTTTATTTCCATTTCTCTAGGAAATGAGTAAAAAGGATCTTGCTGTGATTTATGTCATAGAGTGTTCTGCCTATGTTTTCCTCTAAGAGTTTTATAGTGTCTGGCCTTACATTTAGGTCTTTAAACCATTTTGAGTTTCTTTTTGTGTATGGTGTTAGGGAGTGTTCTGATTTCATTCTTTTACATGTAGCTGTCCAGTTTTCCCAGCACCACTTATTGAAGAGGCTGTCTTTTCTCCATTGTATATTCTTGCCTCCTTTATCAACTATAAGGTAACCAGGGCTTCCCTGGTGGCACAGTGGTTGAGAGTCCGCCTGCTGATGCAGGGGATGTGGGTTCGTGCCCCGGTCTGGGAGGATCCCACATGCCGCGGAGCAGCTGGGCCCGTGAGCCGTGGCCGCTGAGCCTGCGCGTCCGGAGCCTGTAAACCTCAGTGGGAGAAGCCACAGCAGTGAGAGGCCCGTGTACCCAAAAACAAATATATATTATATATATAGTGACAATATGTTTGTGGGTTTATGTCAGGGCTTTCTATTCTGTTCCATTGATCTATATTTCTGTTTTTGTGCCAGAACCATAAGGTCCTGATTAGTGTAGCTTTGTAGTATAGTCTGAAGTCAGGGAGCCTGATTCCTCCAGCTCCATTTTTCTTTCTCAAGATTGTTTTGGCTATTTGGAGTCTTTTATGTTTCCATACAAATTGTGAAATTTTTTGTTCTAGTTCTGTGAAAAATGCCATTGGTAGTGTGATAAGGATTGCAATGAATTTGTAGATTGCTTTGGGTAGTATAGTCATTTTCACAACATTGATTCCTCCAATCCAAGAACATGGTATATCTCTCCATCTCTTTGTATCATCTTTAATTTCTTTCATCAGTGTCTTATACTTTTCTGCATAAAGGTCTCTTGTCTCCCTAGGTAGGTTTATTCCTAGGTATTTTATTCTTTTTGTTGCAATGGTAAATGGGAGTGTTTCCTTAATTTTTTTTTCAGATTTTTCTTCATTAGTGTATAGGAATGCAAGAGATTTCTGTGCATTAGTTTTGTATCCTGCTACTTTACCAAATTCATTGATTAACTCTAGTAGTTTTCTGGTAGCATCTTTAGGATTCTCTATGTATATATATAGAATCAAGTCATCTGCAAACAGTGACAGTTTTACTTCTTCTCTTCCAATTTGCATTCCTTTTAATTATTTTTCTTCTCTGATTGCTGTGGCTAAAACTTCCAAAACTATTTTGTATAATAGTGGTGAGAGTGGGCATCCTTATTTATGGCTGTTAGCATTTGCCTTATGTATTGAGGTGTTCCTATATTGGGTGCATAAATATTTATAGTTGTTATATCTTCTTCTTGGATTGATCCCTTGATCATTATGTAGTGTCCTTTCCCTTGTAATAGCCTTTAAAGTCTATTTTGTCTGAGATGAGAATTGCTACTACAGCTTTCTTCTGATATCCATTTGTATGGAGCATCTTTTCCCATCCCCTCACTTTCAGTCTGTAGGCATCCCTAGGTCTGAAGTGGGTCTCTTGTAGACAGCATATGTATGGGTCTTGTTTTTGTATCCATTCAGCCAGTCTATATCTTTTGGTTGCAGCATTTAATCCATTTACATTTAAGGTAGTTATCAATATGTATGTTCCCATTGCCATTTCCTTAATTGTTTGGGGTTTGTTGTTGTAAATCTTTTCCTTCTCTTGTGTTTCCTGCTAGAGAAGTTCCTTTAGCATCTGTCGTAGAGCTGGTTTGCTGATGCTGAATTTTCTTAGCTTTTGCTTCTCTGTAAAGCTTTTAATTTCTCTGACGAATCTGAATGAGATCCTTCCTGGGTACAGTAATCTTGGGTGTAGGTTTTTCCCTTTCTTCACTTTAAATATGTCCTGCCGCTCCCTTCTGGCTTGCAGAGTTTTTGCTGAAAGATCAGCTATTAACCTTATGGGGATTCTTTTTTATGTTAATTGTTGCTTGTCTCTAGCTGCTTTTAATATTTTTTCTCTGTATTTAATTTTTGATGGTATGATTAATATGTGTCTTGGTGTGTTTCTCCTTGGATTTATCCTGTATGGGATTCTCTGCACTTCCTGCACTTGACTATTTCCTCACCCATATTAGTGATGTTTTCAACTATAATATCTTCAAATATTTTCTCAGTCCCTTTTTTTTTGTCTTCTTTTTCTGGGACCCCTATAATTCGAAAGTTGGTGCGTTTAATGTTGTCGCAGACGTCTCTGAGATTGTCCTCAAGTCTTTTCATTCTTTTTTCTTTATTCTGCTCTGCAATCATTATTTCCACTATTTTATCTTCTAGGTCAGTTTCCATTTTTCTGTCTCAGTTATTCTGCTATTGATTCCTTCTAGGGAATTTTTAATTTCACTTATTGTGTTTTTCATCATTCTTTGTTTGCTCTGTAGTCTTCTAGGTCCTTGTTAAATGTTTCTTTTATTTTCTCCATTGTATTTCCAAGATTTTGGATCATCTTCACTATCATTACTCTGAATTCTTTTTTAGGTAGATTGCCTATTTCCTCTTCATTTGTTTGGTGTGGTGGGTTTTTACCTTGCTCCTTCATGTGCTGTGTATTTCTTTGTCTTCTCATGTTAACTTACTGTGTTTGGGGTCTCCATTTCGCAGGCTGCAGTTTCATAGTTTCTATCGTTTTTGGTGTCTGCTCCCAGTGGGTATGGTTGGTTCAGTCGGTTGTGTAGGTTTCCCACTGGAGGGGACTGGTGCCCGTGTTCTGGTGGATGAGGCTGGATTTTGTCTTTCTGGTGGGCAGGACCACGTCCAGTGGTGTGTTTTGGGGTGTCTGAGAACTTATTATGCTTTTAGGCAGCCTCTCTGCTAATGGGTGGGGTTGTGTTCCTGTCATGCTAGTTGTTGCATATGGTGTCCAGCACTGTAGCTGGCTGGTTATTGAGTGGAGCTGGGTTTTAGCATTGAGATGGAGATCTCTGGGAGAGCTTTTGCCATTTGATACTACATGGGACCTGGAGGTCTCTGGTGGATCAATGTCCTGAACTCAGCTCTCCCACCTCAGAGGCTCAGGCCTGACACCCGGCCACAGCACCAAGACACTGTCAGCCACATGGTTCAGAAGAAAAGGGAGAAGGAAGGAAGGAAGGAAGGAAGGAAGGAAGGAGGAAGGAAGGAAGGAAACAAAAAAAACAAAGAAAAGAAAGAATGAAAAACTAAGTAAATAAAATAAAGTTATTAAAATAGAAAAAAGTTATTAAAATAAAAAAGTAATTTAAAAAAAAGAAAGAAAGAAGAGAGCAACCAAGTGCTTTAGTGCTTGATGAAACCAGAAACAAATTAGATGTAGAAAGCAAACCCCAATTCTACAGTTGCTCCCAAAGTCCACTCCCTCAATTTTGGGATGATTCGTTGTCTATTCAGGTATTCCACAGATGCAGGGTACATCAAGTTGATTGTGGAAATTTAATCCGCTGCTCCTGAGGCTGCTGGGAGAGATTTCCCTTTCTCTTCTTTGTTCGCACAGCTCCTGGGGTTCAGCTTTAGATCTGGCCGCATCTCTGTGTGCAGGTCACCTGAGGGCGTCTGTTCCCACCCAGACAGGACAGGGTTAAAGAAGTTGCTGATTAGGGGGCTCTGATTCACTCAGGCTGGGGGAGGGGAGGGTACAGAATGTGGGGTGAGCCTGTGGTGGCAGAGGCTGGCATGACGTTGCAACAGCCTGAGGCACGCCGTGTGTTCTCCCGGGGGAGTTGTCCCTGAATCATGGGACTCTGGCAGTGGTGGGCTGCACAGGCTCCCAGGAGGGAAGGTGTGGATAGTGACCTGTGCTTGCACACAGGATTCTTGATAGCTGCAGCAGCAGCCTTAGCATTTCATGTCCATCTCTGGTGTCCGTGCTGATAACCGCGGCTCACGTCCTTCTCTGAAGCTCTTTCAGGCGGTGCTCTGAATCCCCTCTCCTTGCACACCCCAAAACAATGGTCTTTTGCCTCTTAGGCAGGTCCAGACATTTTCCCGTACTTCCCCACTGGATAGCTGTGGCACACTAGCCCCCTTCAGGCTGTGTTCACGCAGCCAACCTCCGTCCTCTCCCAGGGATATGAACTCTGAAGCCCGAGCCTCAGCTCCTAGTCCCTGCCCACCCCAGCAGGTGAGCAGACAAGCCTCTCAGGCTGGTGAGTGCTTATCAGCACCAATCCTCTGTGTGGGAATCTCTCCACTTTGCCCTCTGCACCCCTGTTGCTGTGGTCTCCTTTGTGGCTACCTATCTTGAAGGTACACACACCCCCGTTCTTATCATCTTCAAAAGCATATCCCACCCTATAAACAAATCCATCTACAGTGTCTGCTTTGTCACAATTATCATGAAAATGGATTAATAGAAATTTCCTCTTCTGACAGTAGGTAAAAGGAAACTGAATGAGCTGACTGTAACGTTAAAAGCACATAAATGGAAATGTTTGTTATGATTATGCATAAATCCAAAAAGACTAATAAACTCTACTGACCCAGCGTCTTGTCTGATGAACTTCCCCGAGTCCTTCCAATGCATTCATCTTTTTCCACAAAGACGTGCCTTTTGTCCTTTCCTCTCTTCCCATCGACACACACCAAAAACTTCAGGTTTAGCTTAGTTTACGTAATCTATTTGGCCCTTGAAAAAGGGAATATAGACTCTAACCTTACAGTGAGGAACTGTCCATCAACATTTTTTGCTAAGTTCTTGCCCAGACTGATTCCAAGTCTATCGTGTTTTGTGACCTTTAATACTTCTTTGATTGCCTTGCAAGTGATAACCATGACCTAGAAGTAATGGCACCACTTCTTGCCTTTTTCCCTAGTCTTTTCAAAGTCTGGAGTCTGAGCTGGATCTCTACTACCTGATGCTAACTTTGGTTAGCTTTGCCTGTGCAACACAAGGACAGTGAATTATCTCCTATGTTATTAAACTCTGACACTGTCCATGGATCCTCCATCTGGGGCCTTCACTCACATTCCTCTCACATCATACTTTTCCTTCTTCTTTGCTACTAATACTATTTTTTATAGCAGCATATGTTCTGCGAATCTCAGTGGGCCCTTCTTGTCCCCGGATCTTCAGTTTAACTTAATTTGGCACATTTACCTCTGATAAAATAGCTGTGCTAATGGCTAATATAATCATGTAATATGGCCAGAAACTGAAAACATTATGACAGTCTCTGAATTAATTCTTAATTAATTCTTTGACCAATTTGGTTTCAACAGCAATTACAAAGAATAGCCTATGTCATATTACTTAGGTGATCAGAATCTTGATATTCAACATGTCCTTAACTTTTCTTTCAGCAACAATATACTTAGCATTAATAATTTGGGTGGCATTTCTAAAAAATGTCAAGAGACATACTGAATCATTACACAGAAGTTGTGTTATAAATGTACTCTCCTGAATTTCAGATGAAGAAAATAGGAGGTTTTATATAAGACAGCATTAAATTTTTCAATCATACTAATGTAGTACGTAAATGAAGAAACCTAATTTTCATTATATGTGTATTAAAATTTTACTCCTTTCATTATGTCTATGGATGCAGCTATCATATCTATGGATGCTCCTTTTGTTATGGACCAGGGTTTAACTAAGGATAAAAAGGGGGAAAAAAATCCATCCACATAGACTTATGATGTACATACTTCTTGGAGCTACAAAGAATGGTGTTTTAGGAGATGAGATGACTAATGAGGACATCAGGCTATGAGAAGCTTAATATATAAGAATGATACCAGAGTATTCCTAATAAAGAATATGTTTTTGATCATGACAATGTGATTTACTATATAAACTGAAAAAAAACTCCAATTACAGGGCAAAGAGAAATTCTGAATGAATATAACAAACATTCATTAAGATGCACAGTTAAGCTCCTGTGGAATTAAGAGGAATCTTCTAAGGTAAAAAGAAAAATTAAAAGAAGAATAGCAAAATGGGTTGACAAAGAGGTTTTCATGGGAAGACAGCCAGATCTTGATAACCAATGAGTTACAATTTTAATGGCCATGGGGAACAGAGATGAGTACAATTGATTCTTGAATAACTGACCCACAGGTTTGAATTTCACACGTTCACTTACACATGGATTTTTTCAATAAATAATGACAGTACTACATAATCCAAGGTTAACTGAACCTGTGGATGTGGAACCATGGATACGGAGGACCTACTACAGTTCTGGAACATCCACAGATTTTGATATTTGGGGCAGATCCTGGAACCAATCCCCCACAGACACCCAGGGACGACTGTACTTGGTCCCAGGTAAGGTAAAGTTGACATTTAGACCCACCACAAAACGGCAGGGTTTTGATGGCTACAACCTCAATGAAGAGATAGACTAGAAAAGCTGTCCATCAGTCCAGCAGATAAAGACAAAAATGAAACTTGACTCTCTTGGTCTGCTCACTTGCTTGAAATAATATAGTCTATCTTGAGAATGTGTGGTCTTAGACCTACTATCACAAAGTTGGGGTTTCCAATGTGTGCTACCTAAAAGTTATACGAAACATTGGGCTGGAAATTAACATTAAAAAGTGATCCCAGCCTGACAAGACCTCTGAATTAATTTGTAGAAGTCAATAAAAACTTTTTATAAGGTAAACACATTTAATCGAAACCTCATAGTTAGCTAAAGCTGATCTCACACAAGAAACAACATGTATACCCCAAGAACTTCATATACACAACCATTAGATAAGGATTTTAAATATGAAGATTATAAATAAACATGTTAAATGGCAAAGACATGAAACATTACAATATGAGAAAAAACAAGGCACTTACCAAAAGGAGAAAATTACTTCAAAAGACCAAAATTACTTCAGAAAAGAACACACAGACACAAAGAAATGAAAATTTTAGTCAATAAAATTAAAACCTCAATGGATAGTTATATAACAGACTTAAAATATTTTCAAAAACTAGAAAAATAGATCTGATAAAACTCTAGAATTCATACAGTAACAGAGTTCTAGTATACCGAGGAAAAAAACGTAGAATTTACAGAAGGAACAGGAACACTTCTATTCATCAAAACTGTGGTCTATGTAGTGGCATCATCATACATATTGGTAAGTGCAAATGTCCCCAGCTCTAGAGTTTTCAGTATAATTTTCAGTATAAGGTGCTGAAACACAGAGAGTATTAAATCTAAAACTATCTGACAGCAACATTAGCTCCTTAAGTGATGCTTAACTGGGGAGATAACTACTTAATGTAATTATCAATTATCACTCCAATTTTAATATATACAGCTAAGATTCTAGAGAGACACAAGAGGTGAGAAAAGACAATATATGAGAAGGGAAAGACCATTTCTTAGTACTTGGGATTGTTTTTCAACATAGGAAATAATGTGTAAGGCCTCTTGGAAGATGTGTCCATGAATATACAACTAAACAAATGGACACGTTAGTCTACCTTAGTATTAATGCCACTGAATTTTTTTCACCAACAAAGTGAGCAAATATATATGTTCTTACTTATCATAATGGCAGTCATGCTGAAGTAGCAAATCTCACCTTAGTATTATAATTTCTTTATTTTAAAAGGAAGGAAATGAACCCATGAAAATAAAACCATTATTCTTACCTCTTTGGCATAAATTACAATTCCCCAGAGGTGAAGTCACAAAGCCTGATGGGATAAAAAAGGATATAAGTAATTTGTTATGAATCTGTGATAAATGTGTTCTTTGACCCAGTTATTCTCTGAGACTTACATTGGTATACATTCCTTTACGTTTTCCATTAGAAAAGAGTAGACACTTGCCAAAAAGTAAGACCAAAGGCTGATATTTTCCTTAGTGCAATCATGGCTTTCATGTCAAAACATAAAATTGTGTCTAGCTTCGGAGGAAGGTTTTAATTCCAAGGAAATACCCTGACACTCCCTACCCCTGATGATATATATAACCAAAGTAATGCTATCTGTCTCAATATTATGCACAAGCAAATAGTACATTGTCTTTTTTTGCAGATTTATTGAGGTATTATTGACAAAATTCTAAGACATTTAAAGTGTACATGTGATGATCTATGTGTACGCTGTGAAAGGATTCCTTCCACAGGAGTTAATTAACACATCTATCACCTCCCATATTTACTTTTTTTGGGTGATAATATTTGAGTTCTACACTCTTAGTAAATTTCAATTATACAATACAGTATTATCAACTACAGTTGATATGAGTTCAGCTTTTTAACTTATGTTTTTCAATTCCACATGTAAGTGCTAACATGGATTATTTGTCTTTCTCTGTCTGGCTTATTTCACTTAGTATATACTTCAATATTCTCCAGGTTCATCCATGTTGTTGCAAATGACACGATTTCTTCTGTTTTTTTAAGGTTAAATTATATTCAGTGGTGCCCAGTTTAAAAATGGGCAAAGGCCTGAATAGATATTTTTCTAAGTACAAATGACCAACAGGTACTTGAAAACATGCTCAATATCACTAGTCATCTGGAAAATGCAAATCAAAACCCCAGTGAGATCACCTCACACCTGTTAGGATGGCTATTATAAAAAAGAGAAGAGATAACAAATGCTGGTGAGAATGTGGAGAAAAGGGAACCCTTTTGCATTGTTGGTGGGATTGTAAATTGGTACAGCCACAGTGGAAAATAGCATGGAGATTCCTCAAGAAATTAAAAATAGTGCTACCATATGATCCAGCAATCCCATTTCTCAATCTATACCCAAAGGAATTGAAATCATTATCTTGAAGAGATATTTGCACTCCCATGTTCATAGCAGCACCATTCACAGTAACCAAAATATGGAAACAAGCTAAGTGTCTGTCGATGGATTTGTGAATAAAGACAATTGTCCATTGTCTTGATAGAGGCACTTTATTTCAGGAATTCAGAGAAATGAATCAGTGACGTTATTATGATAAACTGTGTGAATTATGTTAGTATTTTGTAAGTCAAAAAACAAGGATAGAGATATTAAATGTCTTGCTTCATAAGGCTTCTCCTAATAAACATGATAGGGTAAAAATTGTTAATATGGAGTCCAGAAGTTTAAGCTCCGCTCATCCAAAGTGAACTCTGATTCCTTAGTTTCTTCTCCTACCTCACCAGTTAATGTTCTTTGGGCTTGTGTCGCATAGAATTAAGAAACATTTCTTTATATACAATAAAGAAAGCATTTGGGGAGAAATGACTTATTGAATAGGCTGGCAAGGGAGGATTTCAGTGAGTTAGAAGAGAGAGCTGAAATATATGAAGAGAGATTCCAGGGTGCTTGCTCTAGGTTATACAGTCTTTTCTGAGTGTTAAAAAAAAACATGATTAAGGCACTTACGGAATTTTATCAAATCTGTGGTCCCTGATTAAAAGATATAACATTTTATGTCACTAAGAAAAGTAAATGCTGCCCTTTAAACTAAGACACACTATTAATTAAGAGATGTAAAAGTGTGGGAAAATGTGTGTCTTAGAGTAAATGAAATTCAGTAAGTTAATCAAAAATTGCTTTTTGATTGTCATATTGTGTTTCTTCCACAAGAACTTCATTTTGAAAGTTGGCTTCCCAGGAAGTGGCTTCATTTTCTATACTCCATAAACTCTGGGAAATCCAGTCTCCTGAGAAGATGCAGAATTGCAATGGGAAGTGGTAAAATGAACTAAAGACACCCAGGAAGAATTCTCAGAAGAAAAACAAAGACACAAAATGAGGAACAGTCTCTAAGGAGTCACAGTCAGGACTATGGCAAGGCATGGTGGGAGGAGAGTATTTTTGCCACCATTCCTTGCCACTGCAAAGTAGGCAGTGGTGAATGGGAAAGAATACTGTGGGGATTTGGTGAGTCAGAGAGTCCATGGTATGTGGGGGTAAGGGGGGGTGGGGATGAGAGAAATATTGCTAGGGGTTAGAACTTGGAACTCCTTAATATCATTCAAGAAAAAACAATGAATTGTGCATTCCTTTAAATTATTTTGTATGTGTTTTGGACTGTGCTTTTAAAACTGTGACCTGAATTTACAAAAAAAAAAAAAAAAGTAACCTATTGTATCTATATACAGATACAGATATATTTTTTAACCTCAGAAATAAAGTCAAAGAGAAAAATATGGAAATCAAGGAGAATTTGTATAGTAAATTGTTTAGTTCCTTTTTTATTTTAACACCCTCTTTCTACCACACCAACTTCCCTTTTGTATTAGGAACTGTCCACATTTGCAAGACAAACTCATTGGTTTCAGGTTTAGCCAGGCCATCACATCTTGGTGATGTGATGGTTTTGTTGTTGTTTTATTTTGCCATCTGTATTGTTTTGTTTTAGATTTCCTGTGTGTGGTGGAAGCTGGGCTCCGTATAAAGGATCAGAAGGGAGTGAGAAGACTGGAGGGGTTGTATGAAAGGGGAGGAATCCTCTCCCACAGAAAAAAAAGGCTGAATTTGCACAAGACCTGGGCCTGATCATCGTGGATTTCTGGACCCTGAAAGCTTTGTGCCCAGAAAACTCCCTCAGATAGCTCCATCCTTCATTTGTTTTTCCTTCCTGTCCTCTCCTTCTTCTTCTCTGACTCCTCATCCCCCTCCTTCTCCTCCTCCTTTTCAGGTTTTCTGAGATATAATTGATATATAATAAAATTTACCCTTTTTGTGTAAATTTTATGAATTTTGATAAACATACAATCATATGACCACTACCATCACCACAAGAGCATTTCCACCATCCCAAAAAGTTCTACCTCATTCTTTGTATTTAACCTCTTCCTCCCAGGCCCAGGCCCAGCCCCAGGAAATCTCTAATTTGCTTTCTGTTCCCTTAGGTTTGTTTTTTCCAGAATGTCATATAAATGAAATCATACAGTATTTATACAACTTTTTGAATTTGGTTTCTTTATCTTAACATGATGCATTTGAGATGTATTCCCATTACTGAAAGCAGAGGTAGTCAATTCATTCTTATTGCTGAATACTATTTCATTATATGGATATTCTATTTACCAGCTCATGAACATTTTGATTGCTTCTAGTTTGGGGCAATTATGAATAAAGCCACTCTAAGTGTTTGCATGCATGTTTTTGTGTGGACATCTGTTTTATTTCTCTTGGGTAAATATCTAGCAGTGGAATTGCTGGACCATAGTAGGGTGCATGTTTAACTTTATAAGAAAGTTCCAAACTGTTTCCCAGAGTGGTTGCACCTTTTTGCATTTCCACCAGCAATCTATGAGAAGTCCACTTGCTTTGCATTTTTTCCAGTATGCATGTGGGATCTTCCCGGACCAGGGCTCGAACCCATGTCCCCTGCATCGGCAGGCGGACTCTCAACCACTGCGCCACCAGGGAAGCCCTTCAATTTTCTTTTTAAGCCATTCTGGTAATTCTAACAGGTACGCATTGTCAACAGGTTTTTGATGATTATGTCTTGAGCAGAGTCACAGGAAAGTAAAATCTTATCAATAAATGTGTGTTCTGATGAAGTCTGTGCTATTGAGTTATATTACTTTATTATCATTGCAAAAGATTATAAAGGAAGAAGTCGAAATGAGATGAGACATATAGGTTATTATTGGATAATACTGAATAAGTGTTTCTGCAAAAGAAGGAGGAAAAAAATTAAAGATTCTTTTGTATTTTCATTAGAGCTATAAGATATCTGTGTATTCCATTGTGAACTTGGTTGCACTTTAAAAAAGACACTGAATTTAAAAATAATAATAACCTAAGAAAAATGTTTCTCCAGGAGAAAAAGAGTCATGTTGAAATTGACTCTAGTATACACTAGCAAAGGTGCCAAATAGAATAATTTACATTTCTCCCTATGTTTTGCATTTATTAACTGAATTTAGGAACTACCATACATATAGATTTCTCAGAATGGTGTTATATTTATGCCAAAATTCTCAGTTTTCAATAGCATTTATTTCCAAATAAGGGGAAAGGTCTAATACCCTACTTGAACCTGAATATTATAATAGAATAAAATTCTACTTGTATAGAACAAAACATTATTGAATGGCCACAGAATATACTCTTAATTCTGGCTAGTCATCTTGCAAATTGCAAATACTATTCTAACTGGAAAAAACAAATTCACCATGAATTAATTAGCATCAAGATCAGGCTTGTCACAATTAAAATTTTTTAAAAATAATAATTTTTAAATGCAAACTAGGGGATGAGTTTGATAGATCAGAGACAGAAAACAGAAAGTGAGATAAGAAATACAAATCCCAGAGTTAGGTTTTCAAGCCCCTGTCAAACACCAGATCAAGAGAAGTAAAAGAATGATTAGGCTCATGGGCTCATTGGCCCCACAGTAATAAAGGCAAAGTGCTGTAAGAAAAAAGAATTCCTGGTGATCTTCAATCTGACTGTGATGTAGCTGAGAATCCACGAAAGAACAGGGTGTTTGAAACTGGATGGATCCAAGTTCAAATTCTGACTATATCACTTATCATTTATGTGACATTGGGCAAATCATGAAAATATTCCACGATTCAACAATGTCTTACTTCAGTAATAGGGTAATGCTGGCCTCATAGAGTGAGTTAGGAAGTGTTTTCTCTGCTTCTTTTAGAAGAGATTGCAGAATTGGTATAATTTCCTCCTTAAATGTCTGGTAGAATTCACCAGTGGACCCATCTGGGCCTAAATCGTGTCTGCTCTGAAAGGTTATTATTAATGAGATTTATTTAATAGTTATGGGCCTATTTGGATTGTCTATTTCTTCATGTGTGATTTTTAGCAGATTATGTCTTTTAAGGAATTGGTCCATTTCATCTAAGTGATCAACTTAGTGGGCATGGAGTTGTTCATGATACTCCTTTTTTTATCCTTTTGATGTCTGTGGGATTTGTAGTAATGTTCTTTCCTTCATTTCTGATATGAGTAATTTGTATCAATTCATATTTTCTTTAGTTTGCTTGGCTAAAGGCTTATTGATTTTACTGATCTTTTCAAGAGCCAGCTTTTCATTTTGTTGATTTTCTCTATTGATTTCATTGATTTTGACTCTAATTTTTATTTATTTTCTTCTGCTTATTTTAGATTTATTTTGTTCTTTTTTCCAGTGTCCTAAGGTGAAAGCATACATGTCCTAAGGTGAAAGCATACATACATAGATCTTTCTTCTTTTTTAATATATACATTCCATGCTATATTTCCCTCTAAATTTTTACATTCTATTTTCAATTTCATTTAGTTCAAGTTATTTTAAAAATTTCTTTTTGACTTGTGCATTACTTGGAAATGTGTTGTTTAATCTCCAAGTATTTGGGGGATTTTCCAACTATCTTTCTGTTATTGATTTCTGCTTTAATTCCACTGTGGTGTGAGAATAGACACTGCATAATTTCTATTCTTCTAAATTTATTAAGGTGTGTTTTAAGGTCCCAAATGTGGTCTACTGTGGTGAATGCTCCAAGCTGGAGAAATATGTGTATTCAGCTGTTGTTGGATGAAGTTGTTGATAGATGTCCATTGTATCCAGTTAATTGATGGTGCTTTGAGTTCTACTGTGTCCATACTGATTTTCTGCCTGCTTAGATCCACCCATTTCTGATAGAGAGATGTTGAAGCCTCCAACTACAATAGTAGATTCACCTACTTCTCCTTGCACTTCAATCAGTTTCTACCTCAGGTATTTTGATGCTCTGTTTTTCGGTACATAACACATTAAGGATTGTTATATTCTCTTGGAGAACTGACTCCTTTATCAATATGTAATTCTCCTCTTTATCCTTGAGAACTTTCCTTGCTCTGACGTCTAAAGCAGCTAC
Organism: Neophocaena asiaeorientalis asiaeorientalis; assembly: GCF_003031525.2. Classification (NCBI taxonomy): domain Eukaryota; kingdom Metazoa; phylum Chordata; class Mammalia; order Artiodactyla; family Phocoenidae; genus Neophocaena; species Neophocaena asiaeorientalis. The sequence goes on from NW_020185322.1 coordinate 2,810,845, forward strand.
TCCTGCTTTCTTCTGATTACTGTTAGCATGATATATCTTATTCCATCCTTGTATTTTTAACCTATATGTGTCTTTATATTTCAAGTGGATTTCTTATAGACAGCATATTGTTGGGCCTTATTTTTGACCCACTCTGACAATCTCTGTCTTTTAACTGGTATTTTCAGACCACTGACATTCAAAGTAATTATTGATATAATTAGATAAATATCTACCATACTTGTCATTATTTTCTACTTTTTGCCCTTGTTTTCTTGTCTTGCACACTTTTTTTTGCCTTTGTGATTTTTTTTTTTTTTTTTTTTTTTCTTTGCGCTCCGACGTGGGATCCTCCCCGACCGGGGCACGAACCCGTGTCCCCTGCACTGGCAGGCGGACTCTCAACCACTGCACCACCAGGGAAGCCCTGCCTTTGTGATTTTAATTGAACATTTCATATGCTTCCATTTTCTCCTTTTTTAACTTTTTTAAGTGGCTGTCCTAGAATTTGTAATATACATTTATAGCTAATCCAAGTCCACTTTCAGATAACACTCTACCGATTTCCAAGTAGTGCAGGCACCTTATAATTATAAAATATTCCTAATTCCTCACTCACATCCGCTGTGAGTTTCATTTATTACTTTGAGCATTAAAATTCTATTTAATTTGAAAGTTTTTCCAAATTCTTTAAATAAAATACTGTATCTGAAATTAAGTCTGTACCTATAATTAATTCTGTGGTGTTATTTAACGTGTTTGAAATTTTGGCTTAAAGATTTATTTTAAATGCAAAAAAATATGTTTTTTAATTTTGTCTGTTTCTTTCTCACTATACCCTTTCTTATCTAAAGTTTTAGGCATTTCTTCCACATGATTGCTTGTAGCTCCCAGGCAGGAATGAGGTTTAGAGATCCTTCTCTGCAATTATCTTGGAATATTTAAACACCTCTTCATAGAGTAGATGTTATTCTGTCCCACCTCCTTGGCATCAGAATTCATCTTTGTCTTCTGGCCTTCCTTGGCCCAGAGTTTCCTATGAAGTCATGGACCCATGCAGTGTAGTTGTTCCAGTCTTTCCTGTATATTGTTAAGGACCAATTTCTCCAATCCCTGGCTTTAAATGTAGGTATTCATCTTCTCAGCCCTTCTTGCATGAGCACTCTTAGGCTTTGTTCCCTGGCAGGAACCAAGACCCTAGGTACCACTGCCTGCCTCCCTTTTAGCTTTCAGTTTTCTGTACTCTTAGCATGGATGGAAATATCTATCTTGTTTATGAGGCTAGAGACAACCTATCAACTATATCATTTACATTGTTATTTATTATTATTCTATATTTATATCATTTGGATATAAATGATATACAAAGCATACATTTATTGTGCCATACTTATAAAGTATATTTCTTGCCAATTCATTAATCTTACAATATTCCCTACCTCTAAAAATGTTGTAAGCTGACAAATTGACTGATCTAAAACTCCCTTGCCACAAATTTATAGATTTTTTTCTTTATGGTTATCTTGATAACACCCATGTGGCTTCCAGAAAGAATCTATTATCAATAAAAGAATTATAAATGCCATACTAGATGGCAATAAGTCTTATTCCTTAAAAAAAAAAAAAAAAAAGGAAAAAAAAGCGAAAACAAAAAATGAAGAAAAAGTTCCAATTCCTAAATGTAGCAATTTTGAAGAACCATCCAGCCTGGTAAAATGGGATCACTGCATTGCTATTCATTTTCCAGATTTGTAACTTTTATTGTCACCCTCATTAAGTTGCATATAATTGAGTGTTCCTTTGGTATTTGGCACTGTTCTAGGTGTTGTAGTATTTAGCTAAGGAATTAATGAACAGTGGAAGCAAATCAGTATATGAGGTTTTTATCTCTCCAACAAATAGCCAAAATACACCCAGGGCAGCTTTTTGGAATTCAGATAGCCCAATAGAATGTAAAATACTGTTAGCTCCGTCACCTCTGTGGTAATTATTCCAGCCCTCTAACAGTGTATTTTGCAATGTTGGATTGATCACTTATTGAATAATTATTTTAACAAATGCTTAGAGAGCACATATTTTGGGACAAGCACTCTACCAGATGGAGAGACAAATTATTGCATATCAATATCTCTGATTTGTGTCTCTTTGCAATCACTCCTAATATTATGCCTAGCTTATGTTAAGTGCTTAGTGGATGTTTGTTGAAATTAACAAGGGAGTGAATCAATCCATGAATAAAATTAAATGCCTTTAGAGGATAAAAGTGATAGAATAGGCAGTTTTGTTCTTCTAATAAAATATGTTAGCCCCTTAAATTTTTAGCACAAAGTCATCACACGTCCGCTGGGATAAATTAACTTACCCATTAATTTTCTCATATAGCCCAGTCTGTTTACTGATCACTTTCTATGTTTCTAAGATGCAAACACAACCATATTGCCAAACTTCCTTCATACTTTGGAAATTCCAGCTCAAGCAATGTGGGCAGAAACAATGTAGTGTGAAGAAGTGACCACCTACGCAAGATTTTACCTTTTCTTTTCCCACGCAGCTAGAATAGTGAAAAGGCGAGCCTAGGAACCATGTATTGAAAAAGGAACCTTAAGACAGAATGAGAGGGATCTCCAAATAACTCCTCGGAAGAGAACTGTTCAAGTAGAAAGGCTCGCATTGGTTTGATAAGTACACTAGAAACAGACTTTTATTGTGCTAAGCAACAGAAATGTTAGAGTTGACCTGTTACACCTGTTAGTAATACCTTAATGAATCAACTCTTTGCTCAAGTACAAGTTCACGTGACAGTGTAAGAATTAAACAATATGATCTCTTCATTATTATATGTAGATATTACATCCTTGCATAGTTTAGTAAGTGAGGGTTAATATTTTTATAAATATTTTTCCTTATTTTTTTATAATAAATACCCACCAGAGATTGAATTCTGTAGAGAATCCAGAGGAAGCGTGCAAAAAGAGAAGAGACTGACAATTTTACCAAGTTACATATATTGGTCATTTTGTGTTTTTTCTTTTTTAAAAAAATAAACTGAAGCATTACTAATAGCCCAGTCATAGAAAGGATTTTGGTATTACATAAGTGTCTGCCACCAAATCAAATCTGAGGACATTTTAGTCCATCAAATTGCCTGTCATCTCTATAAAGTTTGGTCACTGATTGAAGGAAACTTTAGCAACAGCGAATTGCTTATAGTTCATTAAATCCAGCATGGTGTTTCTTGTCTATTTCTTCTGTCTGGAATGACCTTGCCTGCTTCTTCACTGGGTTACTGACTTTTCATATTGCCTAAGGCATCACCATCTCAAAGGCTGACCCTCCAAGTCTGAACTAAGTGACCTTTATATACTGAAATTATCTTTTTCTGTCTCTTCCACACATCTATAGGCACATCAATGGCAGGGACTGTGTCTGACTCATTGTTCAATTCCTAATACCTAGTAAAGTGCTTGTTACAGGTGCCTGGGCCTTAGTAAAATCTGTGCATGACCAAAAGAGCTACAGGATAGGAGGGATCACTTTTGACTAGGGAGGAATCAGAAAGCATGACCAGAGCAATGTAACATATCACTTGGCTTTTAAAAGATGGGATGGCTTTCCACTGTGCCGTGAAGAGGTGCAGTATTCCAGACAGAGGGGGAGCTATAATTAAGGATGTGAAAGGAGCAATATAAATACTTAGGGAGACGCTGGAGAAATAAGATGTGAATGGATAAAATGTTTATGTATGTTAACAGGACAGTTAAGTCTAGAAAGATAAATTATGAAGAGATTGTGGAAGACTGAATTATTTGCCAAGTTAGGCCATTGGACCTTCATCGGATTAGACTGGAGAATTGTTTAAAAAGGTTTAAAGAGGAAACTGGCATCAATCATTTCACCAGGAATTATAGGTATCTAGGGGTTGTACTATGGTGTCGAGAATGAAATTGAAAAGGTAGGAGTGCATGGGACAGATAACAAAGGGCTCGATGACAGATTTCAGGTTTTGGTGAAGAGGAGGCAGTCAACAATGGCACCCAGGTTCCAAGTCTGGACACCCTGGGAATAATGGCTTTGGTTCATCAGTTGGGAATATGTTCAGCTGCAAGTAACAGGAAACCTAATTTACAGAAGTTTATACAACAAGCAGATTATTTCACATATTACAAAAAGTCTGAAGTTGAGTGATCATTGACATTAACTTAGTAGCTTAACGAAGATAGACACACAGGATCTGTGTCATTCTCTTGGCCTTTCCTTCCCAGGCACAAGTTGGATGCTTAAGTGTCAGCAACATACATGCATTGGAGACAAAAAGAAGTGGGAGAAGGGATTTTAGGAGCTGCAAGTGTCCTTTCCTCAGTAGGCTTCAGCCAAATCTTATTGTCAAAAACGGTATTATTTGGGCCTATTGAGCTCCATGGGGAGACAGAGTAGAAGAGTTTTTTATACGTACAACTTTCAAAGTGTAAAGCATCATGGAAGAAAAGAGTTGAGAATGCAAGTTAAGTTAGATACTCTATAGTGTCTGCCATAGGTAGTAACTTAAGTAAAGGGATTCAGGTTCAAGACGTTTTCATGGAATGAAGATAATTTGAACTAAGACTTCTGTGGACTCTTGCAGGTTAATTAGAAATGCTGACAGGAAATCCAGGTCTAGACTAAAGTTATTTTTCTGTAAATTATCCTAGATGTTCCAATCAATCAGCTAGTAAGAGCATTAGTAAAGAGAGCAGAATACAGTGGCATTCCCAGGCTCTCCAAAGCATTGCTATCCAAAATAAGTATAATGTGAGCCACATAGGGAATTTTATATTTTCTAGGACCCACATTAAGAAAAAGTAAAAAGCAATGGGAAAATAAATTTTAATAATATGTTTTCTTATATTGACATATACCAAATATAGTCATTTCAACATGTAATCCATACAAAAAACAATAATATAGTTTTCATTATTTTTATCTTTGGTCTTCAACATCCTGTGTGTATTTTATATTCATAGCAAATATCAATTTGGACCAGCTATATTTCAAGGGCTCATTAGTCACTTGTGACTCATGGCTACTGCATTGAACACCACAGCTTTAGTCATTGTAAAAAATCACAAGAAATCTCAATCAAAATACCAGCAAGTTATGTTATGGATAGCAACAAATTGTTTCTAAAGTTTACTTGGAGAGTCAAAAGACCCAGAATAGCCAACACAGTATTGAAGGAGAAGGACAAATTTGGAAGACTAATGTTACCTGACTTCAAGATTACTATGAAGCCATAGTAACCAAGAAAGTGTGGTATCGGTGAAAGAATAGACAAATAGATCAGTGGAATAGAACAGAGAGCCAAGAAATAGACCCACATAAATATACTTAACTGTTCTTTGACAAAGGAACAAAGGTAATCTAATGGAGCGAAGATGATCTCTTCAACAAATGGTACTGGAACAAATGGACATCCACAGGTAAAAAAGAATTTAGACACTGATCTTACACTCTTCACAAAAATTATCTCAAAGTGGATCATAGACCTAAATGTAAAAATGTAAAGCTATAAAACTCCTAGAAGATAACATGGGAGAAAACCTAAATGACCTAGGGTATGGTAATGCTTTTTTAGATACACCACCAAAGACATGAGCCATAAAAGAAACAGTGGATAAACTGGACTTCATTAAAATTAACAACTTTTGCTCTGTGAAAGCCAATAACAAGAGGATGAGAAGATAAGCCACAGACTGGGAGAAAATATTTGCAAAAGACACATAGAGGACTGTTATCAAAAATACACACAAAAAAAAACCTCTTAAAATTTAACAATAAGAAAGCAAACAACTCAATTAAAAAAATTGACCATAGATCCTAACAGATACCTCACCAAAGAAGATATACAGATGGCAAATAAGCAAACAAAAAGATGCTCCACATTATATGTTGTCTGGGAAATGGAAATTAAAACAACTGTTAGATATCACTATATACCTGTTAGAATGGTCAAAATGCAGAACACTGACAACACCAAATGCCAACAAGGATGTATAACAACAGGAACTCTTATTTATTGATGGTATGAATGCAAGATGGTACAGCCATTTTGGAAGACAGTTTGCTGATTTCTTACGAAACTACATATACTTTTACCCTATAATCCAGCAATACTACTCCTTAGTATTCACCTAAATGAACCTAAAACATGTCCAAGCAAAAACCTGCACATGGATGTTTATAGCAGCTTTATTCATCATCGCCAAAACTTGAAAGCAAGCAAGATGTCCTTCAGTAAGTGAATGGATAAATAAGCTGTAGTACATCCAGATAATGAAATATTATTCGCAATAAAAAGAAATCACCTATCAAGCCATGAAAAGACATGGAGGAAGCTTAAATACATATTACTAAATGAAAGAAGCCAATCTGAAAAGGCTATATACCCTGTGATTCCAACTATATGACATTCTGGAAAAGGCCAAATTACGGAGACAACAAAAAGATCATCAGTTGGCAGGGACTGTGGTGGGGGAGGAAAGACGATTAGGAGAGCACAAAGGACTTGGGGTGCAGTGAAAATAATATATTTGATAGTATAATGACAGATATATATCATTATACCCAAACCCATAAAACACTAACAAGAGTTACCCTAAGGTAAACTACAGACTTTGGACTAAACTGACACATAATCATGATGTTCAATTTAGGTTCATCTTCGGCAAAAAATGTGCCTTTCTGGCAAGTGAGGTTGATAATAGGGGAAGCTATGCATGTGTGTGGGCAGGCGTTATATGGGAACTCTCTATACCTCCCTCCTAATTTTGTTATAAACCTAAAACTGTTGTAAAAAATAATTTCCTTTTTAAAAATTCATAAGAAAACAAAAATTAGAGAGTGGATTGAGTCTACTTTAAAGAAATCCAGTCTTAGCTTTTCTTATGCATTGATATCTCACAAAAACAGAAAGTCAGGAGGGTAGCAATGTTCACGATGTTTTTAAAAGAATTCCAGTCGGGTCTTCCTTTATTTCTGCTTCTTGGAGAAGGAAGAGTTGGACAACGCTTTGGAGACCATGATGGGCAGGACGTTTCAGGGATAAACCTTCTCTTTAACAGGCAGCAGGATGGGCTATTGATAGTACTCTCTTGGATTATCAGGTAAATTCAAATATTTTAGGCTGAAGATGGATATAAAAGGAGCGTCACTGATATTAAGAAGGAAAGAATGGAAACTGACTAACTCCTGAAGAAGGCAATGCTTGATGGGCTTTAAAGTTTTTAAACACTGAACCTGTATGACAAGTGTTACATACTGTTTTGTTTGAGGTCACTGAGGTTACTCTCCCCACCTTGCTGTCGCTTGCTGGGATAGAAGTGAGCATAAGTATTTTTTCCTTGCAGCAAAGCATTAGAGGGGCTACAGAAATGAAAGTGGCTGCTCCCTTAAGTGATAGGGCTCTGTCTGCCCAGGACCACAAACATAGTGCATTCATGGGGCCTTGAGAACACTATGATTGGGACACTAAGGGAGCAGGCTCTGAGGGTACATTTGGTCTCAGCATTTCCAGAGATGACAGGCATTATTTTAAGCAGATAGGATAGGGGGTCCCTGGAGAAAGAGAACCAGGAATGGCTTTCTGGACATAAGAGAACCCATTTTGGCCTAAGCCATTTTGTGATCTAAGCCTGGTTACAAAGCTTGCCCTTGAACAGGTCTTGGTAATGAAGGATCTTAAGGAAACAAAGGAATGCAGGAACAGACAAAAGGCAGTCAAACAATAGTGCAGTGATAAAGCAGAGCCCTAGTTCCTCCTCAAGGGATATACATAATAATGTATCTTTGAGTTCTGCAGGGACTAAGGCCCCCACCAGGCGGAGGATGGAATGATGATGTTGACTCTCCTGACTTCAATCAACTAAGGCTTGGGCTCTGTCAACCTTTGCCCCAATTCTATGCTGAATTCTCCTCTACTCCAGCCCCTTCATGAATATGCATGTACCCTTAGCTTAAAACTTCCCCAATTTTGCTGTTAAGGAGACTGCCTTGGGAAAGATTGCTGGGGTCCTCTTTACTTGCTGCAAGTAATAATAAATCCTTCCTTCTCCTGATCTTTGGCTTGGTTGTATCTATTGGCTCAACAACCACCAAGAGGTGAACCCAGGTTTGGGTTAATATTATTAACTGACGAGAATAGACTTGTTATGAGAAGAAATCTAGCTAGAAGTCACCAAACGTCCTCCTGGAATGCCATTGCTTCTTTCCTCTTCTAGAGCAATCTGACTTTTCCTTCAAAGGCCATCCAAAAATATCACCTCCTTTGTGAAGCCCTTCCTGATTTCCCCAGGCAGAAGTCCTTACTCTCTCTCCTATACCACCATAGCTATAGTAAACAACTTTTATAGCACATGGATTTTAATTAAATATCTGCTCACATTATGTATTCCTAATTAAGTATACAATTCTTAAGAGCCAAAACTACAGAACGGCTTCTTCAGCCATTATCTTTGGACTTTGAAGGTCATTCCTGACCAATTGTAGGCACTCAATAAACGTGAATATTGGTATAATTTTCCTTCTATCTAACGTCATAGCTAACAGTTAGAAATATTAAGTTTTTCATCAGTAAAAAGGGGCAAATTTATCTTTCCTACTAAGAGCACAGAGTTGTGGTACCAATGGAGAGAAACGTCTAATCATGATAGATATTATATAAAGTACTGATTTAAATGTCACTTCTGTCCCTAACGAGTAAAATGTTGATGTATCACATACTAATAATAGCAAACATGTATAGAATGCTTACCATGGGCCAGGCACTGTTCTAAACACTTTGATATTTTACCCCTTTAGTCCTCACGGCAGCTTTGAGATAGTTTCCATTATTATTCTGTCCATTTTGGACTTTAGAAAATTGCAACACAAAATATTCAAGTCTCCCTCCTGAGCTAGTAGGCAGTTGAATTAGAGCCAAACCGGGCATCCAGAATTACACACAAAGCAATACCTACCAAGATAGACCATCTTTCCATCAGCCTGATGGGATGAAGGGGAGGTGGCAAGCAGCCAGCCCTACGTGATATCACCACTAAATGCGGCTCCAGAAGGACCATCCCACTCTGCCCCCAAACACAGGAAATGAGGATGGACTCTACATTCCCATCCCAGAGAAGCTGGCTTCTTGTAAACACATAAGGGCCAACTCAGATGACTATCAGAAGAACAGTGACTTAAAAATGCAGATGACATATATGCACTACTATATATAAAGTAGATCACTAATAAAGAACTACTGTAGAGCACAGGGAACTCTACTCAGTACTCTGTAATGGCCTATATGGGAAAAGAAGCTAAAAAAAATGTGGCTGTATGTTTACGTATAACTGATTCACTTTGCTGTACACCTAAATCTAACACAACATTGTAAGTCAACTAGGCTCCAATACAAATGTTTTTAAAAATGCAGATGAGAGGGCTTCCCTGGTGGCGCAGTGGTTGAGCGTCTGCCTGCCGATGCAGCGACACGGGTTCGTGCCCCGGTCGGGAAGATCCCACATGCCGCAGAGCGGCTAGGCCCGTGAGCCATGGCCGCTGAGCCTGCGCATCCGGAGCCTGTGCTCCGCAACGGGAGAGGCCACAACAGTGAGAGGCCTGCGTACCGCAAAAAAAAAAAAATGCAGATGAGAAAGCATAGGACTGTCAGAGGCTTCCAGGGTGGGTGTGGCCTTCCTAAATGGGATGTGAGTCACCAGGAGTCACAGTGCCCAAGGTGAGTCAGTATCTCCTTGAAGAATCTCTTGGGAGACTGGAGGGGACACCAAGAAGCCTGAGTTTTGTTTGTGTTTCCACAGGTAGCTGAATAGGATTTTTACATGACAGTTTGTTTTGTGGAGAAGCTGGATAATCAGAGAATACTAATGCCAGCTGCAACCTGAGCTTGGAGTCGAACAGCTTCGCCAAGAGCCCATGCCTGGGAGCTTCCCTGGTGGCGCAGTGGTTAAGAATCTGCCTGCCAATGCAGGGGACATGGGTTCAGGCCCCGGTCCGGGAAGATCCCACATGCCGCGGAGCAACTAAGCCTGTGTGCCACAACTACTGAGCCTGCACTCTACAGCCCACGAGCCACAACTACTAAGCCCAAATGCCACAATTACTGAGCCTGCGAGCCACAACTGCTGAGCCCACGTGCTGCAACCACTTAAGTCCGCACGCCTAGAGCCAGGGCTCCGCAACAAGAGAAGCCACTGCAATGAGAAGCCTGCATACCACAACGAAGAGTAGCCCCCACTCACCACCACAACTAGAAAAAGCCCACAGACAGCAACGAAGACCCAATGCAGCCAAAAAAAAAAAAGAGTCCATGCCTGGAGGGACAATGTATCTTTTCATGTCATTTAGGTTTTTATTTTTGCAATAACAGCATGTGGTAGAAATTTACAGTATCTCTGGGCCTCATAATTTTGAAAACTTTGCTGCATGCAAATTTACTGCAACAATGCTTTCCTCGATGCACCCTATTGAAATAGGCATTTGATACATATTGACAATTTAAAATAAATAATTATATATATTGGGAGCAGACATAAGGGGAATACAGGTCACAGCCCTCAGTGGAGTGGACAGGGGATGGAGCAGGAGAGATACAAGGGTCGCTGAGTGACCAATTTCTCCCCCAGACATATTGCTATGGTTCTATCTTTATAATTTCCCTTTTGAGATCATGTGGATTTGGGGATAAAAATACCCTATGCCATATGTGAGAGACATGTTGTAATTTAGAAATATCAAGGGATATAGGTTTGCTTGTCAAATGAATGATATAAGGAGTTCTAATTGGCACGAGAAAGAAGTCTTTCCTTAAATTTTCTTCTCTAACTTGAGCACATATGCTCAGAACTAGTCACATATGTCTCATGCCTTTCTCTGCCTTAGCAATTTTTGAGACTCTGAATTTTCTGCTTGGATGGTGCCCAGTTCTCTGCTCCTTATCAAGTTGGCAGCTGAGCGCAGGTGCCTTCGCCTTAAAGCAAAACCAGAGGTGCTCTAACTGAAGCCGGTGCCTCTCCTCCAGGAAGCTAATCAACCAAAGCTGATCAGGAGCTTCTTACAATGACATCAGGGGCTTACATCATAATCATTGATAGAGCAAAGTAATAAAAATGGAGATGATTTTCTGCAGAGCTAACAAAAAGAGAAGGAATTTCTAAAGATAACAGCAAGTCTCCCCTGTGTCAAAGCTAAATGAGGCAGCGAGCAGAAGGGGATTTCAGAAGTCATCGCCTGAGTTCATAACACTGGCTACTTAGAAACAGACCGAGGCAGTTCCAGAATGGAAATCTCAAATATTTACCTGGTTTTAGTTAATAGACAATACTCCTCCGAAGGGGGAAATCTAGAAAGAAATCACCTTTATAATTCACATGGGGGGAAATGAACATCAAAAAATAGGATTGAGACATGATGTTTTTCAAAATCAAACCAAGTTTCATCTCAGATTCATGAAGAGTTTCTGCCTTCACCATACAGGGTATATAGAGGTTAATTCCTAGAGCTCAAAGAACAGGGATATCAGTACTATGGGACTTAGAGATAATTTTATCTAATATTCTGTGGTTGATAGTGGTAAAGTGACTTCCCAAGATCGTACATTTAGGTAATGGCAGAAATGAGAATCCATTTATGGATTCAGTCCTGGGTCTTTGAACAATACACTTTGTCTTTTGGTCGAATTGAGACTCCAAAGCCAAGATCTAACTGCTTCAAGCAAATGATCATTTACTCAATGATATGGTGTAAGCTATATTTTATGCCATTTTAGAAGAAGGGTGTGAGAACTGTCTTACCCAGATACCCTTGGAAATTTTGCCTGGTGTCCCAGAATCACTGAAACTTGCCTTGAGGATGTTTTCATGTTTTTGGACCCTCTCAGAGACATCAGGAAATACTTTGAATTCCCTTAAGGTAAATGGTAAAAACCCCAGACATTGACATTTGTAACGCTGCCCAGTGCATGTCAAAGGCACACACCATAGAGGCATGCAGAATGCATCATTTCAACAAAAAATTGTCATAAATCTGTATATGCTGAAATGGTGATTTACTCAGTAGGACCTCTACATCACATATAATGTGCAGTTTGATTGGTCAGAAAGTGGTACCTGCAGAACAATCCACCTACATTGAGAATACAGTTTAGAATTGATGTGGTCTTTTATATTTTCAAAGTCTTTCACAATCATGCGTTACTTAGATTCAGGCTGAGCTTGGGAGCTGACGCCCCCGTGTTGAGCACTCTTTTGGGAAAAATGAAAGCCAATAATAATACACACCAGAGTTATGGGAGGTCCCTGTATCCCAGCTCTGTCCAAGCCTCAGATTCCACAGAGGTCTTCGCCTACAACAGACTGGAATCTTGACTAATTTATTTTTTCCACAAATACTAATTGAACTCTGATATGTGACAGTCACTATTCTTGATGCTGGGGATTCAGTGGTGAAAGCAAAACAAATAAGGTCACAGTCGAGATCCTTGAGTTCATGATACTTACATTCTAGATGGGAAGGACAGGCAGTAAGCACTTAAACACCTACATGAGATCATTTCAGATAGTGAGAAGGGATGCAGAAAGGAAATCTGAGTAATGGAGTAAAGAGTGATTGATGGAAATGGATGAGGCCAGCCACTTTCCTTTAGATAGGGTAGCTGAGGATGGCTATTTTAAGGAGATGGCGTTTATGGGAGATGTATTATGAGGAGAAGCTCGTCACAGGAAGATCCAGGGAAGAGAGTCCCCAGTAGGAGGATCTTAAAAAAAGAAGGTGCTTGGAATGTTCCATGAAATGAAGAAGGTGGCCAGTGTGGCTGGTGCAGAACATGGGGGTAAACATTGGCTGATTTTTGGCAGCCCTCTTCCCAATGTTTAGAGGATTCCTCACCTTTAACAGTCTGGCAGGAAGCAGAATTTGCCTCCTAATATAGAAACTAACAACCTGAGTCTCTTGCTTTTGCAGCTTCTCTATGCAGACACCAAACAAGGTGGGGGGTGGAAGGCCATGAGCATGCGTCCTAGGTTAGACCAATTGGACAGGCCTAGAATTTGGAGCTAGAAATGCATGACAACAAGATATAATAGTGGCAGGGGTGCCAACAGAGGCATCCAAGGTCTAATCTGGGACCTCAGAGAGACAGAGAAAAGTCTGGTATCCCATACTTAGAGAAGGCAGCAGATGCATCCCATAAGAAGGGATCTGGAGGGGCTTCCCTGGTGGCGCAGTGGTTGAGAGTCCGCCTGCCGATGCAGGGGACACAGGTTTGTGCCCTGGTCCGGGAAGATCCCACATGCCGCAGAGCGGCTGGGCCCGTGAGCCATGGCCCCTGAGCCTGCGCGTCCGGAGCCTGTGCTCCGCAATGGGAGAGGCCACAACAGTGAGAGGCCCGCGACCGCAAAAATTTTAAAAAAAGAAGGGATCTGGACATTATTTTCATCGAGTCCATTTCATCGAGTTCATTTGTTTTTTCCAGTTTTCTCTGTCTAGTTCTCTAGCGTCCCCAGTTAAGTCTATGAACACCCTAATGCCTTCAAAACCTTTATTTTCTGCTTGAATCATTCAGAGTTTGTTTGGTTGCTAGCAACTCAAACTCTTTCAGATTGATACAGAAAGTGGCTCCAGGAGTGGATACCCACAACAAACCATCACAGGGGAGAGCTGGAATTGGTTTTCCAGTTTGCTTAGAGCTAAGGCAATAAAAATCAGCTGGTATTAGGGAATCTGACCTCAGCATTTCATAGCAAGCAGTGGTGAAGAAACTAACCTAATTCTTACCTGTGGTCACCTGCTATGAAGTGCCACTGAAGGCTAAGCTTTGGGGACCTGAGAGGACCCTTCTAGGAAGAGATGGCTGAATTCGAGGACTGTGATATGGGTGCCTATTTCTAACAAAATGCTGGGAAGCTAAAAAAAAAGGACTGCCAATCTGAAGTTCTTAAATCCTCCGAACAAGTTATAGACTGATTTTTTGTGACTGTGCTAAAAGGGATTTTTTTATGACTGTGTTCAGAGAAACTCTAATTTTAGCCTTCTCACGGAGGCTGAGAGAACTTTTTTCTTGCTGCACCAAGAGGGCTGATCCAATGGGTCCCATGATTGTGAGCTCACTTAAATTTACAGTCTAGGTCTCCCATGAGAATTTTAGGACATTTCCTAAAAAAGTGTATGACCTTGAGAATTGGAATGATAGCCTAAGGTAATCAAGAACATTCAGAGTTCCCTGAATGATTCCTGTCCCCCTAACTGGCAGCACCGAAACCTTCCTTAAGTCTCTTTGAGAAGTGAGCACCCTCCATTCTCGTATCTGGAGGGACTTATCTACCCTTCCAAAGACGCAGGAACAGCCTTACTCACTGTCACATGCAAGGGGATGGCAATTCCTCTCATGCTCTACCACCAGCGATCAGTTTCAAGACTGCTGATTATAACCAGATCCTGGCAAACCTCAGGAAGATGCAAGTACAAACTTCGCCTTGGAAGGAGAAAGTCGACAAATCCCCCAAGTTGTAAAACTTTTATTCCTTTTTTATTTCAGTAAAAACCTGGGGAATAGATGTGGAACCAGATTCAAACAAAGAGGGTAGAGAATTCTTTTGGATTAGGCTGAATTTTTCGATAGATGTGTCTATCAGGGATCCTTGATTAAGTGTGCTAACTGGGGTGGACCAAGCTGATAGTACATTTTTGCATGGTTACTTGAATGAATCCTGGATGTAAAATGACTGTGTTTCTAAGGGCCAGGCTGAGGAATATCCCTAGAAAGGAAGCAAGGTTAAAGACAGAAGCAAATACATCCTCTCTAGATGGGTGTCCTATCAATAGGGACCCAGAGGTAAGCACAGTTGTAGGTCTATTAGTCAAATATGCTTGCTAATACTGAATCCCAGACTTGGAAAACATTCCTATAATCACAGGAGTGTTGGGTCAGGGAAGATCTCCACCAAATTCCCCCACCCACTTTTTCTCCCCAGGCCCGGAATTAGTCATTTACAACTACAACTCTACCCATATTCACTATGCCACCCACAATCTAGCCACATTAACTTAGAAATAGCAAATATTTTTATCATTCCTAATGCTTAAAAAGCATATAAAAACATTGTTTTCCCTACCATGGAACTCTTAACCAATGACATACCAAGAGCAGGGTGTGGGGGGTGTCAGTCTGCCTGGTTTCAAACATTAAGAAGACGCCTTAAGAAAATTAAGAACCATGGTAAAACTTATTAAAGTTGGTCTGCTTTTTATTATTACCATTTACCAGCAATTCTAAACAATGTCAGTGATAAAATAGTCCTTTCTGATAAAATCTTTTGTTGGTCTAAGTTCAAAACAATTGCCACCATTAAGTTTTAATAATACATAAGCTTTAAATTCACACATTTTTACTTATCCTTTAATAAACATTGCATTTTACCTGGAAGGTAATTCTGAGCACCACCATGTAAATGGTTAATCCCTGACATATACAGACGCATCTACATACATTTGTTTCAAAAGCAAGTATGTAAATGTTGGAAACTGTTCAAGTTTGTTTCAGGTGCAGTTTGTATCCCCAAATGCCCCTGTGGTATTACATATTCTTGCATTTAAACTGTAGTTCGGATAAACAGGATGGCACAGTTATTGCAAAGGCAAAGAAACTAATTTTGTTTTCTTTTGTTCTGTCTTTGTATACACTGAAGTTTTTATTTGTTTAACCTTTGCAAGAGTCAAACAGAATGCCAACTGTGAGATGTAGTATTTTTGTTTGTCAAGTCTAAATTTTAGTTCATACATGAAATATTTTATTGAATTTCAATAATACCTTTAAAACAGAAATTTATTCTTCCCTTTTGTTTTACAACTAAAGAACGAAAATAATGATAATACTGATTATTACATGGTTATTTTGAAAAATAATTTTATCATATAGAGGAGTGGGTATTAATAGAAGATCCAGTCTGGATACCAATACCTATTAGCTCTAACCATGTCTTCGTAGAGAAAACTAAGGCAATAAACTGAGGCAGCCTTCATCCTGAGTTCCTGACACTGAAGGAAACGTAAAGCTTGCTAATGATCCACGTGGCTAGCCTTTTCTTTCTAGGTCCCAATTTTTGGCCTTTCTAAGCCTTTTCTCACCTAAGTCTTTATAGAGGCATGTGGCTAAAACCACCACTACCCATTTGACTCCAGTTTCATTGGTACATGAATAAGTTCAGAATGACACAGAACTATGGTTCACTTAATCAAATCATTATTCCAACCCTACATGCTTTTCCAGATATGTCTCTTCATTATACGTCAAGAGACACCCTGGGATTTACTATGCAGTCCTCATGTCAGGTCAGGTCAGGCTTTGCTGCCAAATAAGCTACAAAAACTTAATTTTTAGAAATTAAATTTGCAGATAAAAACTCTCTTCCGATTTATCCAGTTACCCGGTTACTTCACATCCTTATTCAAAGACATGACCTCCTGCCTGGACCTTAAATGCTGTCATTCCCTACCGCCGAATTCGAAATCCATTTCTCTTCTAACTCAGTGCACTCCCCTTGGTTATTTTTATCCATTCCTCTGGATTCAATTTCTGTCTGACTCATGAATTCAAGTCTGTATCTCCTGTCCAAGTATCTCCCATGAACACCAGTTCCATAGACCCGATGGAATCCCATTTAACTCTACCTCAGACAGGTCAGCCTCATCATATTCAAAATTAAGCCTGTAATCTTCTCCTCCAAACCTCCCTTATCTCAGTAAATAGCATGTATATTCACACCAAAACAGTTCCTTCAGCCAGAACACAGAGAGGCATGGCTGCCTGCTTGGGATAAGGAAGCCCAGGGTTCCGGTGCCTGCTCTGCCTCTAATTTTAGGCAGAGATCTTGTGCAAGTCACTGAACATTCTGGAGCCTAAATGGTATTACCTATAAAATGGGATATTTTTAATTGGAAGGCGGCCAAGGTTTGAAACCTGACTCTACCACTTCCTAACTATGTGACTTTGACCATTTTGTCATCTGTACAATGATAATAACAACACAAAGTTCATAAGGTTGTTGAGGGAAAAAGAACACCCCCCAAATCGAAGGAGATACAGATGAACGCATTCTGTAAAATGTACGACATAACACAAATACTTGCTATTACTATTATTATCTCTAAATTTTTTTAAAGTTCTAAATCAGGTTCTATGAGTGTAGAAAGGAACAGACCAGAATATGCTCTCGAACACAACAAACCAACTGGCTATGTTATAAAAATCAGGAAGTGGGAAGGTATCTGTTTCCGCTCTCTTTTTTTTTAATTTAAAATTTGTTTATTTAAATTTATTTTTAAAATAAGAATTGTGTATCTCTAGGGAACACAACATAATGTTTCTATATATATAATACAAAGATTACTATAATCAAGCTAATTAACATATACATTTCCTCACATATTTACCTTTTATAAATTTTTCTGGTGAGAATACCTGGAATCTACTCTTTTAGACAATTTCCAGTACGGAAAACAGTATTATTCACTATAGTCATCATGCTGTACATTAGATCTTAACAATCTTAAGACTTATGTTTCCTATATATCTGCAGCCTCTGTTCTGAATGAAAAACTTGAAGAGGTCAGGAATTGTGACTGGCAGCTCAGAGGCCATGGCCATTCAGACCTAAAGGAAAGAATCCTTGGGTCTTGACTTTCTTTAGCCCACAGTGAAGCTTTGTTTGGACCCAGCTGAATTCAGCACCAGCTCCCTGGGCAAAGCTCAGAGGCACTTCCGAAAGTCAAATGTGCAAGGAGAGATCTTCCTGAGCAGTGTAACCCCTTCATCTACCTCCTGCCTCCTCTTTAGGGCTTTCAAAGAGAAAGAGCCATTTCTTTTTCTTATTTCCTTAAAGTCTTTCGTTTCATCTCCAGCACGTCTAACTCTTGTCTCATTATAATTTCACTTATTTCTATAAAAGAAACCTGACAGCTACAGAACATTTGCAGCGGGAGTGGAAGGAGGGTGGGGATGTGGGGGAGTGAAGCAGGCAGAGAGAGAAAAAGGGATGTGCCCACGGCTCAGAGTCCTCTGCGAACTCCTCTGGGTGACACTTTCAGAAAGGCCTGCCTCTCAGCCATATGGCAGCACAGTCCCATGGTGTTATTTTCAGAAGCACCTAGAGCATTAGTAGAAAAAGGGATGAAATCAGCGAAGCTTAAAAAGCAGAGAAGTAGCCTGATTTCCGCTTAACTAAGAACACTTAGTTCTTTTATAGGGGCCCTTAGCAAGGATGCTGGGCACGTATATCTCCATCTGTGTTCACAGCAACCATGATGTATGTTCTTGTTAGGGGCAGCAAGTCCTGACTCATTCATTCATTCATTGATTTGTTACCTCATTCCAAAAAGTGAATCGGAGGGTGTTATGGACTGCATGTCTGTGCCCTCCTCCCGCAATTCATGTGTTGGAATCTTAACCCCCAGCGTGTTGATATTTGGGGGTGGGGACTTTGGGAGATGATTAGGTCATGAGGGTTGGAGCCCTCCTGAATGGAACTAGTGCCCTTATAAGAATCCTTCCACAGTGTTAGAGTACAGTGCAAAGCCAGAAGTCTGGGACCATAAGAGGTCCCAGACTTGATCTCAGACTTCCAGCCTCGAGAATGATGAGAAATCAAGCTTGCTGTTTATAAGCCACCCAGTCTATGGTACTTTGTTGTAGGAACCTGAACCAAGCAAAGGGATATAAACTTCTACTGCTTATTACATACCTATCTGGTCTAATGGTAGGTTTCTAATATGGCAGATTTTGCAACTAATCTGAAAAGAGTCGTTGTCTTCCTATGGAAACTGAGAGCGAAAGACAAGAGAAAAAGACTTTCATTCCTGACAATATATCTCACTGCTTCAATAAGCTTACAGACTTCATAATTTCTGTGATATACCCACCATTTAGACTCTAGGACTGTACTGGTTATATATGAATCTTTTTTGCAGACTTAATAGATTGTAAATTAAACCCTACTCTGTTTTGACCACCATAATTGACATGGAATATGTAGTATAATTTTGAAGTAAAAAACTGTCACTTACTGATTTATCAAATATTTGAGCAACAGACAAAAAGAAGAACCTAGATGATTTTCCGTGTTACTGTTACTAATGCAGCAAAATACAAGTCTTCCCTGCGTTTAGAAGTAAAATAGAAAGAAACGTATGTTTATGTACATTTGTAGATAAAAGCATTAACCTATGACTCATGGTTATAAAAGCTGTAACTTTTACTAGCTTCCTAAAGATAAACCTCTTGAATGAACAATATATTTCCTTTTATAATTTTCATTTCCTCCAAGCTGCTGCTGATCATTTTTTTACATAAATTTTGGAGTGGGAAGAAGATAGAGTTTGACAGCTACAAACAGGAAGCTGGCAGTAGTCCCCATGTGTGGGAATAACTATGATGATACAAATGCTGGCTCACCCACCTCCAAGAGATTGACTAGGGATAATTTGATCCTTTCATACATTTTTAATTATTATTCTTTCCAAAAGGAAAAGTCTATGCAGATTCAGGTTCATAACACTGGAAATCATTCTTTTTTTTTTCTAACTTGCCTTTGTGAGTCTTATCTGTACTTTTGTCTCCTCGGTTCTTTTAAGAATCATAATTGGTGTGATTATCGTTGCTATGAGAATAATTAGCCATAGCTTTTTGACACTCTAAATTGGGAATACAGCATTTTCAAGCAGTGGGGACTGAACAGCTAAACCATATTCCACTTTGAAACTGCAAAGGGCCCTGCTGATTGAACTCAGGTGCCATGATTCTGAGTCTTTTGCAGTTTTTACTTAATAAGGCAGAGGGAAGAAATAAGGCAGCTCACATCTTCACATGAGAAACTGAATGTAAATCTTAGTGGGCTAGTTGCCTGTTATGACCAATAAATAAAAAGAAGTGAGTGATCAGTATACTGAGAACCAGATTTTTCCTCACTGACTTACTCCATTGCCTTGGATAATGACTGCAATGTTTTAAAAATTCAGACAAGAAAGCTATAATCATCATAGCAGACTTGAACATTTGCCTCTCTCTTCCACCATTGAGAACGTTCTAATATCTGAATGAAATGGAATTTTTGTTCTGAGGATAGGTAAGTTGAGGATGCTGTGAAATACCTAGAGGGGTAGCACATTCATTTACATAATCATAGGGTTATATTTCATGTTTATTTTGATAATCTAATGTAGTCAACTTTATTTTCTCCACCATTTAGATTGCTTTTTTATCTGAATCCAAAAATGATCCAGGAACATGGCAAAAATCATCAAACAATGAAGAACATATAAAGAGGAAAACAGAATTTCTCCGAAATTCTTCCTTCCAGAGATTACTGAAATTTGCACTGTGGTTAATATCCTTCCATAAATGAGGCCATGCTATACATGATTTATAAACTGTTTTTACATCCAGTAGTGAATGTCAGCTCATAAATACTGTAGTCACTAAAAATAACATGTTTAGTCCATCTTAATAATATGCCATAATTTATTTAGCCAATCTTCTATTGATGGATATTTAATATTTGCTTCTATGAACAATCCTTAAGAGAACACATTCAGGGCACATTCTTTGGGGAATTTTCTGATTAGCCTCTTAACTTTTACAGTTAGATGGGAGCTTAGAGAAGATCTAATCCAACAAGGGTTCAAGAGTTTAAAATTTCTGCTCAAGGTTATAGACTTTATTAGTGACAGAGCCAAAATGATCTATTTGCTGAACGCAGAAGGTGAGCCTCGTATCGTGACAACTACTGAGGTGAATAAAAATGTAAATTTCAATGCAAGAGCCTCCAACTTGCCATTGGGAAGCTATCAAAGCTGGAGCAAGTAAATTATGAGCCGTGTAAAAGGTGCCTAATAATTGTGTGGTTATAAAATTAGACAATCTCACTTGATACCAGAACTTTCACAACCTGTCCTAACTGCTTCTGCTCAGTTTCTCATTATGTCCATCCAACTTGCCTTCTGCTATGAGTAATCAGTTTAAGAACCAAAGCTCTTTATGTGATGTCCTAATACAACCCTTTATCTTTGTAAATACTGCTGAAACTTGGCACAAAATTATCACTCCTTGCTGACAGAATAACGAGTAAATAGTTTAGATACAATTCAACAGAAAATTCAAAGCTGTTATTTTTATCGAATAGATTATTAATGAATTAGAATCCATTTGCCCTTAGAGGTTATATATATGATGATTTATTGACACAAGGTAAAAAGGGAAGCAGTCTTGGACTTAGCTAACAGCTTTGGACTGGTGAGGAAAGGCCAGCTCATCGAGATAACGTGAGGGCCAACCAGAGAATCAAAGCATTGGGTGTGTGGGGACTCCCCTGGGGGGACAGGAAAAGGAAGTGTTTGAAGCAACACTACAGGGATGATTCTGGGGACCTGAAAAATGAACATATTTTTATTTTACAAATTATGAAAGCAGAATAGGAGAAGTGCTTAGAGTAAAAGTAGATGACTTCATGTTTTATGTGGGGAATCTGACTCCATCCTTTCTTAGTAACTCTAATTCAACCTGTTCATTGGGTAAGAATGCCTGGGCTTGGGCCAGTGAAGACAGGATGCCCTGAGAGTCTTTGGCAAGTACATGGATGAAATCCTGGTATCTTCTGAAATTCTAAGACTTCATTTTTCATGACCATCAAAAATTGAAAAAAGTATTTGGCATTCATGGAAGTAAACACATATTTAGACTATTGGCTATTTAATATTCACAATCTATTTGTTTAATAATTTATCTTAACATTTCACTGATGATGTGGTTGTGGATCACCAATCTGTAGTTTATTGTAGGGATTCTGTGTGGTATGACATAAAATATGTTTAGAACCAGATCTAGAGTAAGTGCTTGTATATTATAGCTATTTTTTTCAGGATACAGAAGGATTTATTACTTGCAGCAAGTAAGGGGAATACCAGGGATCTTCCCCAAAACAGTGTCTCCATATTATAGCAGTTTTAAAATTCATTCAAAAGATATTAAGTACCCATTACGGATCAAGTGAGCACACAGAGGAAGTGGCCAATATATTGTAGCTACATATGAATCCAATGTTCTCCTTTAAAAAAAGAAATTCCTTTCTTTCCTTTCTCCTTCTCTTACTTTCTCCCTTTGACTTGGAGGTAATTTTGATTTGAACTCCAAGCTAGAAAGCACTGTCCAGCTTCAGGGCTTTTGTATCTTTGCTCCTGTCCACCTAGACTGCTCTTCCCTGGACATCTGGGGAGCTCGCTCCCTCCCGTGCCTCAGGTCTCTGCTTAATTGACACTGTCATGGAGAATATGTCTCTGACAATCCTAAAAAACAGCAATGAATCCCTCCCACCACTGCCTGATTCCTTCATTTTTGTTTCATAGTTTTTTGTTGTCATAGCGTTTTCAGCACCTGACATATTATATGTATTTTCACTTATTTATTTAGTTTACAGACCCACCCCCTTCCCACCAAGAGCATGGAATTTGTCTATTGTAATCCATGTCATTTGCCTGACACCCAACACCCAGCAGTAAGGAGACATTCAGTAATTATCTGTTGAAGGAATAAAGAAGAAAAAGAATGACAGCCCTCTGTTAAATGTTGTGGTATGCCAGGCAGTATGCTAAGCACTCTGTATACCTGTTTCATTAATACTGAGAATAACCCTATGATAAAGGCTTTATTATTGCCACTTTAAAATGTGAGGAAATGACTGTTAGAGCTCCAAAAAGCATGGGGAGAGTACCCTATGGTCAGGAGGCAGGGATGAATTCTCACAGGAGGTGAGTTTCTTACTAAAAATCCAAACACTGAGAACTCTGTACAATTTGTATATGTTTGATTTCAATGCAAAGAGATCCGTGCCACAGTCCCTGGGGATGCTTTTGTGCTGGAACCTACACAGTCTCCCCTGATGTGATTTGGTTTGAATTGTGTACTTGTTAGTCAGTTGGAACTTTTACATTTCATCTGGTGCTTTGCCATATAAATAACCCTGTCTTTACTCAACACAAGATTATGTACTAGCCTGACTGCCCTTTTAAATTAAACATTACAAAATCAATGAGGTATCATTAAGGGTACACTGCCTGAATGAAAAAACAAAAACCCAAAAATTCCTAAGCAAAATTCTTTCATGGCTCTTTTTGGGTAGGGACTGGGATGGGTACTAGATGTTGGGAACTACCAGATCACATAGGCTGTGTTTTTATTTCTCCCTACACTGATTTGACATATTGATGAATCACTCCAGAATGGCAAATAGTGAACTGATATGAATATCCCAACTTTCCCTATTACTATAAGAACATCCATTAAAATATGTCAAAAGTCACCAAAGTTAGGGAAGTTAAGCAACAGTGGGAGAAGAAAGGAGGGAAAACACAAAAACACATTCACTTTACAACTGAAATATAAATAAACTCTAGATATAATATGCTTCTTCTGTAAATTATAAGCAGTTGAATTAGAGTCTCTTTGTCCATGTAGAAGTTTCTTTCCTAATGTAGAAGTGAGAGAGGACAGCTCTTCCTCTACAGGGTTTGGCTATTTAGCTTTATATATATATGTTGGAAGGAAATCTCTGGTTAAAGCAAATTTCTATACAAATTCACTCTAGTGGAAAGACGCTCAGGAGCATATTGGGCCATCCAATAGGTATGACCAGAAAGCCCCTTGAGATTCTTTGTACGGTTGAAGAAGCACTGGACCATCAGTCAGTGGCAGATTTGAGATCGTAATCTAATTTCCTTACTGTGTGTCTTTGCACATCAGATTGCCTTTCTCTCAAATGAATAGTATTTTAGAAATAGGAACATCAACAGAAAGTCTGCTCCCAACCATATAAATGAATGAATGAATGAGTGAATGAATAAATGTTTATATATATGTTTATATGTATAATACATGCATACCTAGGCATATATACATGTGTATATACACACATACATGCATATATAGATGTACATACATCCATATGTATATACTATGAATGAGGAGGCTACATGCTGTTCTTCCTGATTCTAAAACAACATAGTACATGAAAATACATTAATTTCTCCTAATTCTGGGACTCTGTTTACACATTATATGATCACTCCCAAGGATCACTGGCCAGGTGAGGAAAGAGATCATGATGTGAAAAACAAATCAGGAAACTAAGTTAACAGAAGTTTTTGAAATAGTAATGCCCTATAAATGGCCCAAGAGCAAATAAATTTGATTTTTTTTCTGATATAATTTACAAACAACTATCAACACCAACCCAAAAAGCTACAACCAACCATGGATAAAACATTTAATAAATGAGTATTCGAAGATGTACCCTAAGACATGTAAAGTTGTGCAACAGTTGGGCAGACACAGACCTATATGTGGACAGGCTTTTCAGATACCAGCTGGCTGGAGATTCCAAGACTGAAGCACCAGAATTAGTGGAGTTACAGCCAAGTGCTAGAAATTTTATGTGCTTTTATAATTTCTGTGTTTCTATAATAATTAAAAGTTTGTGACTTTTTTTATTGTTAAACTATGTGCTTGGTACATGTGGTTAAAAATATCATGAATCTGTCAGCTAAAATATCAAGTTTTCCACTGGCAATTCTGCCTACCAGTGGGACATATGCAATTTGTGAATTTACTCTCTTTGGCTCTAAGATGAGGGTAATCCCTAAAGACTCTTCCAGCTTTAACATTCTTTAATCCAATAATTCTATTTCTGTACACTTCATCTAGATGAGAGTAAAGAGTGAGGAACATTATATGGGAGAGAAAAATGATGTGAATTAAGGAATCTGTGCAAGAAAGAAAACACAACATCCCAGGGAGAATATGGGTTTAAGGATCAATCATCATATTAATATTTTTTAAAAGCCTGGATCCAATTATATTCATCTCTAGCTCACTCTCACTATGTCCCTAGAACAGTGACTAATAAGACATGTTACCTCTACCCAGAAGGTTTTTTGGAGATTTTTTTTACTGTTCCAATGTTTGTGGTGGATGCTAATTACATTGACTAGGCCATAGTGATGCTAGATGTCCTTAAATACATGGTTTTCCATATCACACAAGACTTTCTCATGTTCTCCTAGATAGTTATGAAGATGAAAAGCCCAATTACAGTTGAGAACCTAACTCCATGTTATGTGTAAATACGGTAAAATTGTACATCTTTCATATACACTAAATTTTACAGGAATGCAACTAACATGTAAAATGAGGAAAAAAATATATGTTTTTCCTTTGGAACTTTTTCAAGAGTTGTTCTGCATTTTCAAAAAATTATGCCAACTATGACAATTATACTCAAGGCACTTAAGTAACCAATATAATGTGCCTGTATTTTCCTGCTTTCGAAGCTACCACATGTCTGTTTATTCTACAAATAGATGCAAACATTTGAGTACTGAGTCTTCTATAGTTGTCTGCCCAAGTATTTACATCTGGAAACATATATCATTTTATTATAAATTGTCTTCTTTTAATTGCTACTTTATATTATACTTATAATAATTTTAAAATGTGTGTAGGTAGGTTCTACAATCTATAAATTTCGTTTCAGGATAGTAAATAGGCACTACAAATAGTTGATTGGGCAGGATAGGATTGAGAATCACCCTTCTGGAATATTCTCTTTCCATCCACCTATCACAATATCTCCCTTCCATTATTTCTTCCAACTTCCAGGACCAATGTATAAATAATTACACTTGTAAGTCCTGCTGGCCTCTAAAATTTCCAAGTCAACTTGTGTAAAACTAAATGTTGGACCTCATCCTTCAATGAAATGTAGCTCTAACTTGCCTGTTTTGGGACTTCCCTTGCGGTCCAGTGGTTAAAACTCCACATTTCCACTGCAGGGGGTGTGGGTTCAATCCCTGGTCGGGAAACTAGGATCTCGCATGCTGTGTGGCACAACCAAAAAAAAAAAAAAAAAAAAAAATTTTTAAAAA
>NW_020185322.1:2836939-2863900 GCF_003031525.2 Neophocaena asiaeorientalis asiaeorientalis
GATCGCGGGGGTGGGGGGGGCCAAAAAAAAAAAAAAAAAAAAAAAAAAAAATTTTAAAAATCAGATAATTTGCCTGTTTCTCTCATTCTTATCTAGACTCAGACTTCTTGGTACACTTTGATAGGCCTTCCCCTTTGATTTCTATCCCTGAGTCCCTAACAGGGGTTGCACTTCAGACCCTCTGTACTGTCTATATTTTGTGCTAGTAAATATGCTGCTGAGGAGGATAGATCTCATAGACTCGGATTAGGAATCTTTAAGAATAGAAGGAACAGTCAGTTAGGGAGTGTAGAGATCCTCATGTTGAAGGGACACTGTAGAAACACCTGGTATTAAAGTTCCCATTATGGCCATAAAGAACCAAAGTCACAAAAACTCTTAGACTCCAGTTCCTGAGGATCCATACTCTTAGACTGTCTTTGAACACTTAGACTAGGACAGAGGTCTTTGTTTTTCATCTTATTCTTGCCACCTTCCCATCGCACATTTTTACTTTATGTAACAGCACCCCTGGAGCTCTGGATGCCTGACCTACCCTGACTGGTTATACCTTTCCCTTGGTCTTAGAGTCTAACTCCTTTTAAATAAAACTAGAAACTTTATTCTATGTGAGGCTTAATTAACATGGTAAATGCTGAAAGGGTTTTATACTTTTTATATGTGTGTGCTCTCTTAGTTGGCACAGAAATGGCATTCATTTAATATTTGAATAAGTAAATCATTGCTAAAATGAATAATTTTTAAAAGTTTGAGAACTGAAAAAATAAACTCAATCTCTGATAAAATTAGGAAGTATTTCTAAAACCAAAGCCTAATACATGAAATAAAAATGGGCTGAAAAACTGGGAAATGACCTTCCAAACAGGGGGGAAGTTGATATTTTTGACACAGGGAAAGGGTTAATAGAGGGACTTAGTAGTTCAAAATGTTTGAAAGTCTGAGAAAGTGAAGGTGTGGGAAGTCCATTACTAGCATTTAGGAAATCAGAAAGTTGCAACAATAATGGAAAATCAGGAATCAACGGCCTTCGGCACTGAAGTGTGTGATTGCAATAGAATTCCAGGGAACCACTGGCTAAACTTCATGTCTGCCATATGCAAAACCCATGTATCTGCAATGATGGCTTTTGCTTCTCTTCCAATTCCATGACTTGGATACTTGTCTCCTATGAATGGAGTCTAAATTAGAATGCTGCTACCACAGAATTCTGGAACATGTAGTTCCCAGGCAGCTTCCAGTCTCTAGTAGCAGAAAAGAGAAGGGAATCAGAAGGGAATGGAGATGAACGTTGGTTTCCAATATGTATTTGGGTGCACGTGTGCATGAATCATGGCAGTCAAAAGGAAGTATCTGCAGGTACAGGACTGCAAAGGAGATGAAATAAACCTGTTTGCCCTGAAATCAGCAAGAAGTGCTCAGGAAATTGAAAAATTAGAATATAATGAACTGAGTTGGGAAGCTAAAGAGAAGGAAATTAAAGTCTTTATAACTAGAAATGCAAAACTGAGGCAATTATTTATTTTACTACAGTAGAAATTATAAATGTCTAAGTAGTATAATATGGGAAGAAAATAGGGATATGTGACTTAGAGTATTCATCTGTGAAAAGAGGAAGTAAGTGGATATTTACTAAACAGTGATTAAGATCTTAATATACCGATACTTAGAAACTTGGAAGTTTATTTTTTTCAGAAAAAAAATTGTTAAAGAGTTAAAAGTTTTGGTATCTGGGGAATGCAAAGATGGGATAGGAGGGTGGAAATAAGAGTCTAATTTTTTTTAATATAACCTTTTGGTGCTCAAGGTATTTTAACTTTTATTTAATATTACATTTGCATGAGATACTTTGATAAAATAAAAGTAAATTTAAAGTGATAAAATTAATGAAATAAGTCAAAATCATACCAAAATACAGAAAAAGATAAACAGTGGAATATAATTTCAGTTGAAGAGGGAACAAATTAGGAAAACATTATTTGAAGATATATTAGATAAATAGAAATTAACTTGTCAGGGAAGAGTAAGGACAGACCCAAGTTTCTGCAGATGACAGATTCTCCACACTTAATCCTTTCAGAATCTAATTAGCTACTCTATTGGAACTCCACTGAGAGTCAGATTTCTCAAGGAATGGGGAGTAGGGTTAATCACTTATTTGTATAACAGAATTTTGTTTAGAACACTTACGTTTATAGCCCTCATGGAGCAATTCTGTAATAACATTTACCAAGCCATCCTCTAACAAACAGTGAATATTGTGATTTTTCTTTTTTTTTTTTTTTTTTGGTCCTATGTCATTATTCACTTTACAGGAAGAGAGCACTGTACTTCAAGACCAAATATATACTACTCTACCATGTTCAACTTTTAAATGTACAGCCAAAGGGAATATTTCCTCTTCTAGCTTGTGGGGTAGTTTAAGGGGAAAAAAATGTCTAAATATTTATTCAGGGGCAATAGGTGTAAAACTTCAATGGTTTCCCAATGGTCTCAGAATAGACTAAAAAAACAAAGAACAACCTCAAAGACCTATGTAATCTGGTCTCCCTATATCTCTCATGGTTCATCTCATGTCACTCTCTCTTTCCTTCTAAGCCAGCAATGCTCTTATTCACCTCAGGGGGCTTTGCTTGCTTGTACTGTTTCTTATTCTGAATTACTGTTTCCTTTCTTTTTTCTTTGCCTAATTAATTTTTACACATCCTTTTATATACCAATTTTAGCATCATTCTCAGAGAAGACTTCCCAAGCCAAATTCCCCATCCCACACCAGATCACATCAGGTCTCCTGATGTTATATTTCTAGAATACCCTGTCCTTTTTCTTCAAAGCACTTGACATCATTTATCAAAATGCATTTCTATCCTAATTTGATTAATATCTTCCAGGCCAACCCACTACAACCTACTGCTAAGGCTGTGTCTGTTTTGTTCTACCATTTTATTCTTAGAATCTAGCACCAGAAGTGGCATATGGTAGGTATTTAATAATATTTCGTAAGTGAATGAATCAATGAAAATCTAGTTTGGGGACTTCCCTGATGGTCTAGTGGTTAAGACTTCGCGCTTCCAATGCAGGGGGCACCGGTCCATTCCCTAGTCGGGGAACTAAGATCCTGAATGCCACAAGGCACGGCCAAAAAAAAAAAAATTAGTTCAAAAAAATCTAGTTTTAAGGTTGGAAATTACTGAATAAGATAGACCTGGGGAAATGTTTTATAATTATTTCATTATTTGAGAAGAATCATCCCTAAGATATGACTTTGATTCAAAAAGAAAAGGATCATAGAGTCATAAGATTCAAAAGAAATCAGTCAATTCTTTTTTCTTTTCTTATAAGAGATAATATCTAATCTTCACATTCAAGGCACAAAAATAAGCATTTGAAATAGAGTTGCACCTTTAAGTAGTAAAAGCACTACTTATTAATGCAGTTAGCTGCCTTTATGGTCCAGTTTTGACCAAATTTCAAGAAGGTAATAACGGAATTCCAATTAAGGCACTCTAAAGAATATATTTTTTAAAAAAAAGGAAAATTATTTTACTAAAATCTCAGTGTAATGTCGCAACTGATGGTACACATATAAATGACATTTATTACCATAAACAACCGGTAAGCAAATTGTCTTATTTGTTGATTCTGAAAATGCATGGCAATTTGCCAAAGTGGTCTGAAAACTATTTTGAAATAAAATGGGTTTATGACTTCTGCTACCTAGGGTGCTTAACGACCATTACTATGAACTTTTACATTAGTTTTATTTTCTTACAATGATACATTATTAAATACTACAGAGCAAGAAAGGCAAACAGAGAAAAAGAATGGAAACACTTTAAGAAGAAACGTAGGGCTTCCCTGATTGGTGCAGTGGTTAAGAATCTGCCTACCAATGCAGGGGACATGGGTTTGATCCCTGGTCCGGGAAGATCCCACATGCTGAGGAGCAACTAAGCCCATGTGCCTACTGAGCCTGTGTTCTACAGCCCTCGAGGCACAACTCCTGAAACCCGGGCACCTAGAGCCCATGCGCTGCAACAGAAGCCACGGCAATGAGAAGCCCGCGCACCACAACGAAGAGTAGCCCCTGCTCACCACAACTAGAGAAAAGCCCGTACGCAGCAACGAAGACCCAAGGCAGCCAAAAATAAATAAATAAATTAAAAAGAAGAAGAAATGTATCTCTTCCTCTTGATGTTCAATTTATTCAACCATTATTTCATTTCATGCTGAATATGTGCTAGGGAATATCTGAATCCCTATTTTTACAACTTACCTAATTAAAGTTCTCATTTATAGTGTCACCCTCTACTACTTAACGGAGAGCATATTGTGTAATCAAAACAAAAACAAACAAAAAAAGTCTGTTAGTAGAAAGTCCCAGTACAAATGTCAACTGTATACATTTGATCAATATACTGATTCTAATCAACTCTTAGTTTTCTCATTAGCAAAAGATTACCTACCTCATAAATTTTTGTTTGTTTTGTTGAAGATTAAATAATATATTAAAGTACTAGACATATAGTGAATGGAAACATTTTGGAAAACTTTGAGATCACAGTTGTACTTTGAATGAGAAGGGTTAGGAATAGAATTAATGAACCTCTTCTAGTCCCGAGTGGTATAATTTTATAATTTTTTTTCAGGGCTTAAATTTAAAGGTTTTTTTCAGAGGGTCAGATATAATAATTATGGTATTTCTTAATTAACTGCAATTTAAATTCAATAATAAAGCTAAGAATATCTGCATTTTTCTTCTATAAACAGTATCTTATTTTAAATGAAAGATACATATTGTACCCAATTTTTCTGATTCTCTAGGATGCTGTTTTGAAAGCTGTTCTAAAGCTGTGGTCAATAACAGAAGAAATGGTTTGTCACCAGCTGTGTTCGATAGCTACAGGCCATTAAAATTCTCCTGATAAAATTCTCCTTTGGTGTATAAGGCAATACATTTGTCAGACTGATAGATATAGATATAATTTATAGATTTCTAAGGAAGCAAACAAGGAACATGCATAAATATAGCTTCCTGCAGAAAGACAACTATATAAGAACGAATGAGCAGATACATTTCCAATAGACGCTTGTAATATTCTGATGTCTTCTTTGCCACATTTAATTTGACAAAGTCTTTTAGCTTTTAGAGTTAATGCTTCACATTGACTTCTAAAATTAACATCAACTTGGAGAAGACAAAGATGTAATAAGCAGCATCTGTGTCACAAAGCTGCTTGGTAGATAAAAACTTGAAAGAAGTATAAGACTGGAGATTCTCTATTTAGATGTATTAACACACACACACATTTATACCAAGTTTAGGGCTCATTAAATTCACAAGTCTGTTTCAGCTCAGACATTATTCAAGTGGGAAAAGTTTTTTATTTGTAATTTGTCAAAGTTTATTTTAGTACCTGATAATTGTCTGGGTGTAAATATCTAAATTCAGTTGTGAGATCACCAGTCAAATCAATTAGAAAACTTTAACCTGTCTGAAAGACCCCGGGAAACAATCAAGGTACATTTGTATGCAAAGAGCACAGTGCAAATAAGGCACAGCTCTAGATACTTGAAGCAAAAACAGTTTTGAACTATTTCTTTTTTATTAGCTTGAAATATCAGATGAAGTGAGAATGCTAAGGTCTCAGTTATCTGAGTAATTGCTTTGAATTTTTTTCATTGTGTATGTATTTGTGAGACTTACACGTGCAGGAATCTAAAACTATTCCTTGTACTATCAACTGAAATAAAAAAGTGGGGAAAAGCATCTACAGTAAATTCTTTTCACTTTTATTTGTGTTAGAATTCAAATCTACTAGGTACCACTTTACCATTATTGCTTATCATTGTAACTCAGCACCACTATTCCAACATACCCCTAAGTAATAAGAATAAAGAAAGAAAAAAAGAAAGAAGAAAGGAAGGAAGGAAAAAAGGCAGGAAGGGAGGGAGGGACGGAGGAAGGAAGGAAGGAAGGAAGGAAGGAAGGAAGGAAGGAAGGAAGGAAGGAAAAATAATGAATTAGTGAAGCTGATTTGGTTGTAAGTGGAGCTGCCTGGCCATCAAAATACTCTTAACTAAGAGTCCATTAATATTCTGTATTAATTTAGCATCTATTAAATGAAAAGAGTGTTTTGGGTTGATTTTCATATTTTAATTATTGGGAGATATTTTCAGACATTGACTTTACTGAACTCTCCTCTATCTTTACTGTATTTATAAGTCCAATAATAATGTAATATTGACAATGAGGTTTAACAATTTAAGGTAAAAATTTGGAATTACTGGTTTCATGCAGACCTTGACAAAACTTTAAAATGTATGAGAGTTGCTAAGGAAAAGAAAAATTATATGTGAGATTATAAAAATTAGCAATGAAAGCAAGTTCTAGTATTACACAGTGTGAAAGATCTTGGAAAGGACCTTAAAAATCATTCATTTGTCTTGAGAAAGGATCTCATTAAGAATTTCCCATCCAAAGAAAGAGCAACTAACATATCTTTCAGTAAAACCTACAGCAGTTCACAACCTTACGGGAAATTATTTTTTCAAACTGTTACGTATAAAAAGAGAAAGAAAAAAAAAACCGTGTTTGAATTTGGCTTTAAATAATTTTTTTAATGCACATATAAGTGCTCATTTGAAAAAGACTAGGTGACTGGATTGTGGCTATTACAATCCCAAAGTAAAGTATGTCTATATGTTGCATTTTTAGAATTTCAGTATTTTTCTGGTTACATCAATATTCAAACTCAATAAAACTCTAAATAAGATAATTAGCATGGGTCAGAAACACAAGTTGAACAGCTTTAAAATAACAGAGAAAAATTTATGTTTCCAACCCAGATGAAGTTCTCCCCAGAGTCAACTAAGAAAAACCCCCAGTAAAATATAAGAAAAATGATTTAAAAGAAATTGGACATCAGGCAACAGAGGACAATGATTTATAAGAGACAAGAAACAAATGAGATGAGCTCTTGCTTCATCTTGTCACTCAGTTTATCATCAAGTGACAGTTTCCAGAGCACAGCATAAGATGGGGAACCACAGCAGTGCCCAGAAGTCTCTTTGTGATGAAATAAAGCTTGAATTCTGGTTAGGAAAGATGTCTAAAATTTACAGTACAGAGGGAGAGCTGTACACAGAAAGAGATCACTAAAGATCTGCAGACGACCCCCCCTCCCCAACCCCACCTTAAGTCTTCAGCTGAGTACTGATCAGTGAATGCATGAGAGAACGTGAACTGAAGCTGGGAAAAGTACCATTTAAAAGGATTAGAAGGAAAAACTCCTAGGGTTCAAACCTGGCTGAGAATAATTCCTTTTCCTACAAAGCCAGAGTAATTCAGAGGGTAACACATAGAGCATGCAGAAAAGCTATGCTTCAGTAGTGGGACAAAGTTAACCTTAGATAAATATTGCTCTGTTCCACACTTGAAAAAGCAAGACCTAAAAAGATCAATTTCCTAACAGCTTTGCCAAATCTCCCTAAAAATTCTCAAGAATATTTATACGAATGCGAAAATATAAGGACATAATGAGTTAAAACCAATACAAAACTACTAGAGATGCAAAGGAGCAGAAATATTTTTCATACTTAACAGAAATGACAATCTGTAAAAACCAAATCAGAAATAGTACCAATGATAGATTAAGTAGACAAATACATCAAAATAGTTATTATAACTGTATTTAATACAGTCAAAAAACTAGGAGAATGATTGAGGATGTTAAATAGAGGCATGAAGGATAAGGGGGAGAAAAGACTAAAATTGGACTTCTAGAGATGAAAACCACAATGTCTGAGATGAAAAATACAAAGGAGGGGGTAACATATTAATATATTATACAGTGCAGTAGATAATGTTAGTAAACTTGACGATATAGCAATAAAAACCATACAAAATGAAATGCAGAGCAGGGGAAATGGCTAAAAAGTAAACAGAACAGCATGATTTGTGAGACAACTTCAAGCAGCTTAACTGGAGTCTGTAAAGGAAAAATATTTTAAGAAATAATGCCCCAAATTTCCAAATTTAACAAAAACAATCATCACACAGATGTTCCAAAAAATAAATATCAGAATAGCAGCAGGGCTTCCCTGGTGGTGCAGCGGTTGAGAGTCTGCCTGCCGATGCAGGGGACGCGGGTTCGTGCCCTGGTCCACGAAGATCCCACATGCTGCGGAGTGGCTGGGCCCGTGAGCCATGGCCGCTGAGCCTGCGTGTCCGGAGCCTGTGCTCCACAACGGGAGAGGCCACAACTGTGAAAGGCCCACGTACCGCAAAAAAAAAAAAAAAAAAAAAAAAAAAAAAGAATAGCAGCAGACTTCTCATCAGAAGCAATGCATGCCAATTGACAGTGGAGAAAAAAATTCAAAGTGCTGAAATGATTAAAACAAACAAACAAAAATACTGTCAGCTTAGACTTCTATACCCAATCGATATATTTTTCAGAATTAAAGGCAAGATAAGTACTTTCTACACATAGGAATACTGAATGAGTTCAGTGCTAGCAGAGGTATACTGAAAGGTCAAAGATGGAAGGAAAATGATACAAGGTGAAAATATAGACCTAAACACAGGAACAAAGAGCACCAGAATTGGCAATTACATAAATAAATATTAAAGACCACACTTATAACTATTTAATCTCTTTAAAGGGGAATGAATCAAGAGAAGGAGAAGACAAGCCACAGACTGAAAAAAAAAAAAAATTGGGGCAAAAGATCTGAACAGATATCTCACCAAGAAGATATACAGATGACAAATATCCATGTGAAAAGATGTTCCACATCATATGTTATCAGGGAAATGCAACAATGAGATACTACTACACACCTATGAGAATGATAAATTCTAAAACACTAACAGCACCAAATTCTGGCAAGGGACTCTCATTCATTGCTGGTGGAAATACAAAATGGTACCGCCACCTTGGAAGACAATTTGACAGGTTTTTACAAAACTAAACATATTCTTATCATGTGATCCAGCAATCACTCTCCTTGGTATATACCCAAATGAGTTGAAAATTTATGTCCACACAAAGACTGGATATTTATAGACGCTTCCTTTATTATTGCCAAAATTTGGAAACAATCAAGATGTTCCTCAGTAAGTGAATGGATATATAAACTGTGGTATACCTAGACAATGAAATATTATTCAGTGCTAAAAATAAATGAGCTATCAAACCATGAAAAAACATGGAGGAAGCTTAAATGCATATTACTAAGTGGAAGAAGCCAATCTGAAAAGGCTATGTGCTGTATGATTCCAATTTTATGACATTTTAGAAAAGGCAAAACTATGGAGACAATAGAAAGGATCAGTGATTTTTTTTTTTTTTTTAGGGGAAATGAGGAAGGAAGGATGAATAGGCAGAACAAAGAAGATTTTTAGGACAGTAGAACTGCTCTGTATGATACTACAATGGTGGATACATGTCACCAAACATTTGTCAAAACCCGTAGAATGTAAAATATCACAGAATGTAGAAAATCCATAGGACAACCCCAAGGTACACTATGTACTATGGATAATAATGATGTATCAATATAGGTTCATTGATTGTAACAACCCTACCACTCTGGTGCAGGATGTTGATTGTGTGGTGAGCTGTACATGTGCAGAGGTAAAGGATATATGGGAACCCTGATCAATATTTCTATGCACTTAAAACTGCTCTAAAAAGCAAAGTCTATTTAAAAAAAAAAACAGAAAATGGACTGTTTAAGGTAAAAATAATAACTGTCTGATGTATAAGTAAAAGTATGACAACACCAGTTCAAGAAATGGGAAGACAAAAACAGAAGTATATTGCCATGGGATTCTTACATGTGAAGTGATTATAATGTCACTTGAATGTAGAATGTGATAAGTAAATGACATATAATACAAATCCAAAAGTAACTGCTAAACCAACACAACAAATAGTTATACCTAAGGTGGCAACAAATGAAATAAAATGCAATTATGCGAAATACTTGATTAAAAGAAAGCCAGAAAAAAGAGAGGAAATTGGGGGAAATTTTTAAACAGATAGATTTAAATCTAACTTTGTCAATAATCATAATGTATGATATTGTCTGGATATCCCAATTAAAAGGCATAGATGATCATTTTGCCTAAAAGAGCAAGATGTCTTTATATAAAGACAAAAATAGGTTAAACATAAAAGAGTAAGGAAAATATATACCAGGAAATCACTAACGAAAGAAAAGCAGGAATGGCTCTACTAATATCAGAGAAAGTAGATTTCAGAGTAAATAATATTACTAAGGATAAACTTGGGCATTTCAAAATGAGAAAGGAGTTAATTCACCCAGAGGACACAACAATCCTGAATGACCATGAACCTGATCACAGAGCTTCACAACTCATGAAGGGAAAACTGATAGAACTGCAAGAAGAAATGGCCAAATCCACAATTATACTGAGGAATTTCAATAACCTATTTTCAATTATCACTAAAGTAAGTATACAGGCCATAAGTAAGACTATGGAAGGCTTGAACAATACACAACTAAGTTGACCTAGTTGATGTTTTCAGCATATTCCACCTGAAAATAACAGACTCCATGAATACAAGTCAATGTACTTTTTCAAATGCATGTGGAACACTTACTAAAACCAAAGTAGTCTGGCCCATAAGACAAGTCTCTGTAAACATAAAAGTAAACAAATCATATAAAATATGTCATCTGACCACAATGAAATTAAATTAGAAATAAATAACAGAAAGAAAACTTGAAAATTTGAAATGTTTGGAACCTAAATAACTTCCTTCTAAATAATTAAGTTAAAAAAATCAAAATAGAAATTAGAAAATATTTTGAAGGTAACAAAAATTGAAACAAAACATATTTCATAAAAAAAAACAGAAAGTTTCAAAGCAATAGCCTCAGCATCTACCTGAAGGCAAATCAGAACCAAAAGTAAATGTAAATTACATCTCAAGTAAGGAGAAGAAGTAAATAGTAAATACCAGGGCAGAAATCAATTAAATAGGGCTTCCCTGGTGGCACAGTGGTTAAGAATCCACCTGAGAATGCAGGAGACATGGGTTCGAGCCCTGGTCTGGGAAGATCCCACATGCCCCGGAGCAACTAAGCCCGTGTACCACAACTAACTGAGCCTGCGCTCTAGAGCCCGTGAGCCACAACTACTGAAGACCACGTGCCGCAACTACTGAAGCCTGCGTGCCTAGAGCCCATTCTCCACAACAAGAGAAGCCACTGCAATGAGAAGCCTGCACACTGCAAGGAAGAGTAGCCCCAGCTCACCGCAACTAGAGAAAGCCTGTGCACAGCAACGAAGACCCAACGCAGCCAAAAATAAATAAATAAATAAATTTTTAAAAAGTCAATTAAATAGAAAAAAGAAAAATAATAGAGAAAATGAATGAAACCAAAAGCTGGTTCTCTGATAAATTCAATAAAAATAATCAACTTCTATGTGGGAAACGCAGAGAGAATAGACAAATTATCAGTATTAGGAGCAAGAGTGGTGACATCACAGCAAAATCTATAATACAAAAAAGATAATGATGAAATATTATAAAAATTCCATGTAATAAGTTTGATAATATAGATGAAATAAAAAAATGTTCATTGCAGCTCTATTTACAATAGCCCAGAGACGGAACGCACCATTGTAAAGCAATTATACCCCAATAAAGATGTTAAAAAAAAAAAAAATCCTTGAAAGCCTTAAACTATAAAAGCTCAATCAAGAAGAAACAAACATCCACAGTAGCCCCATGTGTATTAAAGGAGTTAATTTGTAGTTTAAAACCATTCCAAAAAAAAAAACCCTGCAGACTCAGATAATTTCACTTGTGAGTTCTACTGAATTTTTAGGAAAAAATAATACCAGTTCTACATGACTACTTATTTAATGAAGCAAGCATTACTCTGATACCAAAACCAGATAACTACATGACAAGAAAACAAATTACAGGCCAATATTTTTCATAAACCTAGATGCAAAAACTGTAAACAAAATCATAACATATCTAATCCAACAATATATAAAAATGGTAATATAAAATACAAATTTGAGGGGCTTCCCTGGTGGCGCAGTGGTTGAGAGTCTGCCTGCCGATGCAGGGGACACGGGTTCGTGCCCCAGTCCGGGAAGATCCCACATGCCGCGGAGCGGCTAGGAGCGGCTAGGCCAGTGAGCCATGGCCACTGAGCGTGCGATATAACACTCAAAAATCTATCAATGTATTCACCATATTAGCAGATTATGAAACGAAACCCATTTTCTCAAGAAGTCAGAAAAAAAATTTGATAAAATCCAATGTCTATTGTTGATAAAAACTCTCAGCAAACTAGGAATAGTGGCAAATATCCTCAAACTAATATAGAGTGTCTAAAAATATATATACACTTAACAATATACTTTATGGTAAAAGACTGAATGTATTTACACTAACATTAAGAACAAGTCACTCTCACCACTTCTAGTTCTATTCAGTGCAAACTAGAAAATAAATTAAAAATATCCAGTTTAAAAAAGAAAAATTGAAGCTCTCTTTGTAGATGATATGGTCATCTATGTAGAAAAGTTCTGCAGAATCACACAAAGTCATAAAAACAAATGTGTTTATCACGATTGCAAGATACAAGGTAAATATGTAAAATTAATTGTATTTCTACATACTAGCAACAAACATTTGGGAATCAAAATAAAAAATACTACTTAAAAGAGTGTTAAAAAATATGACACTCTTTGGAATAAATTTCATGAGGACACATAAGCCCTGTGCACTAAAATCTAAAAACCATGCTGAAAAATAATAAACATGACTTCAGTAAATAGAGAAAGAACGACTGTACTCACAGATCAGAAATTTTAATGTTAATATATCGATTTTCTCTAAATTGATCTAAAGTTTCAATACAATGATACTCATAATCTCAGTAAATTTTTGTAGAATATTCAACAAATAATAAAATTCACATGGTAATGAAAATACCCTAGAATGGCCAATACAAATGTGAAAAACAGTAACAATGTTGGAAGAAATATATTACCTGACTTCAGGCCTTATTATGAAGCTACAGTAATCAAGAGTGTGGGATTGGTAAACAGTAATAAACAGATCAGTGGAAAAGAGTAGAGCCTCTAGAAACACACCCACACATATACAGTCATTTTGAAAAAGGTGCAAATACAGTTCAGTGGTGAAAGGATAATATTTTCAACAACAACTAAAAAGGATAAATTGGACTTTATCAAAATTAGAATATCTGTGTTTTGAATGTCATTCTTAAAGATAAATTATAGACTGGGAGAAAATACTTGCAAATAAGTGATAAAGATCCTGTAACAAGAATATATAGAAATCTCTCAAACCTCAATAATAAGACCACCAACAATTCAATTAAGAAATGTAAAAAAGTCTTGTATAGACACTGCACCGCATAAGATGTTCAACTTGTAGGTCTTTGAGGAAATGCAAATTAAAACCACAATGAGATAACACTGCACACCTATCAGAAAGGCTAAAATTAAAACTGTGATTATACTAAATGTTAGTGAGGATTTGGAGGAACTAGGACTCTTATACATTACTGGTAGGAAGCAAAATGATACAATACTTTGGAAAATAGTCTGGCAGTGCCTTAAAATGTTAAACATACACCTACCATATGATTAGATCATTCTTCTCCTAGCTATTTACCCAAGAGAAATGAAAGCATATTCCATAAAAATGACTTTCACAAGAATGTGCGTAGCAGCTTCATTTAAAATAGGCTAACACTGATAATAATACAAGTGTCCATCAACAAGTCAACGGTGAAACAAACTGGTATAGCGATAAATGTCTTAAATGTCTACTTAGCTGTAGATATTAATTATTCGTATGTACATGAAACAACATGGATAACACTCAAAATAATGCTGAGTGAAAGAACCCCTTCTCCCCAGAAGTACATGCTTTTTTATTTCATTATATACAATTTTAGAAAATGCAAACCTATCTCTAGTTACAAAAAGCAGATCAATGGTTGGATGAGGACTGGGAGAAGTGGAGGAAAAGGATTACAAACGGGCATGAAGAAACTTTGAGAGTGATGGATATGTTAATTAACTTCATTATATTGATGGTTTCAAAGATGTTTTCATATGTGTGATGTTATAATTTACAATAAGACATATATACTTGGTCTCTGTCCCTGTTTCTGGCAGAGTTCCTAAAACCCTTGGAATTTCCTGAGTGTTGAGAGTGATAAAGTTGTCTATTGTTATGTTAGTTAACAAGGTGACTTTTGGAAAGCACCTAAGGATGGAGGATGTGATTACAGCCTAATTCATGCCTACAAGGAGCCAATCAATCTAAGCAGATAGAACTCAAATGTACAAGACACTTAGAGAAAATTAAGGGCCAACTGTGTGACAAGAATGATTTGTAGAGACTTTCCAAAAGGGTAGGGAAGCCAGACCATAAAAAAGGCAAACAGAGAATATAAGAGATGAGTTATTAGTTGAAATATAAATTGAATTAGGTTTGAAATTTGAGTAGTATCTATACAAATAGGGGTTGAGAGAAAGTAGTGCAGAAAAGTTAGAAATGAGGAGGAGGAGAAGGAGGAGGACAGAGACAAAGAAAACTGAATAGACCCTTCTGGTTAAAATTAAGTTTTGACTATTGGGGAATGACAGACAATATTCTGGATAGGGAGCTTGAGACATGTTTTAAGTCAAATAGTAGCAATTGGATTTTATCTGGTAGGTGAAGTCCTTCCAAATCCTTACAGAAGATGTCTAGCCGTAGTGAACAGAATATCCTAGAGAGATGAAAGGGTGGAGATCAGATTAGCTCAGTGGCTACAACAGGAATCTAGGAAGGAAAGCATTAATACAGGCCTGGTCTTTAGTGGAAGAACTGCAGATTCCCCCAAAAGACCATGGAAACTCTGGTGATAAAGCAAAGCTAAGTTTATTGTTGACTCTGATATGAGACCACTCCCTTGACAGGATTCTTAGTCACTTCTTAGAGGAGGGAAGGAAAAGGGAGGCTGTTAATGAGGTTTTGGTTGAGGAGGTCATCTGAAAAAGGGGTATTTATCAGTAGTTGGGGAGTTGCTGATAGGGCTTGAATACAGTTTATGATATAATTAGTGTGGGATTGACAGACAAAGCCCAGTGAGGGCTAAAGTAGTCCTTGATGATCTTAGTTGAAAAAATGTATTGGCCTGAGGGCTCCTCAAAGTCCTCTATTATTTGGATAAATGGATTTGCGGGAGATTTCTGAAACAAAGTTATTTGCACCTCTTCATCTACCTGGGTAAGAGTTTCCTGAAATAAGAAAGGCATATTAATACATGTTGTTGGATAGTATATTATGTTAATGTTCACAGTAAAATACATAATTACAAATGGTTTTGACTCTCAGTGGTGGCAATGGTTGAATAAAGGAAAGGATTAAGAAACGATAAGATTTGGCAGCCAATCATATATAGGGTACAAAAAAATAAAAGAACAATTCAGGATGATCTGAGGGTTGATATTTTGAAAACACTGATTGAATTGTGACGTTAAAATCATAATTTAGAGGTAAAAGCGTTCACAATAAACACTGCAGACAGATGCTGTCGACAAATATTTAGTTTATGTAATTATTAAACATTCATAATTCAATGTATATTCACTAATATAATTATAATACATTATAGTCACTTCGAATTATTTTGGAAATGAAGCCGGTATCTACAATGAAATAAAAATAAATGATTGTGATGCATTAAAATTCAAGTTAATTATATTGGTTATATGTTCATTGTAAGTGCTTGTATCCGTAATTACAAAGCAAAATCTCTCTTTTTTGAAGGCCTGGGTGACACTTTTTCTATACTAATTCATAAGACTCCTGTTTTGTATTAAATTAACTATATGCATGACTTACTCCTGTAGATTTTGTACTCCTTGTGGGTGCCAAAGAGAAACTGCAGTGGACAGAATTAAACAGGAAGAGCTTATTCAAGACTATGGCAATAAGGGATGGAGTTCGAATGCAAGTCCGCAGAAACAAAAGGCAGGAGGATTTTTAAGCACTGGTGAAAGCGTAAAGCGTGTACTAGAGACTGGTGCAGGGAAGTTGCTCTATGTGATTAGGCCATTTGTGTTTGCTAGTTGTCACTTACCAATGTTGGGCTCCTACCCTCCCAAAGGGACTGGGAAATAGGGGTGTGGTCTCCTTTGAGGATGACATTTCCAAAAGATGGTTCCCATGTCCTTGAGAAGGGCATTTCTGGGTTATAAAAGTGAAAGAGGCTGGGAGAATATTTACATCTCAAAAGGACAGAGAAGGAATTTACAATTATAAGTTTTCTAAAGGAAATGCTCTAAGAAAAAGGAGGGCCTATAGACAAGAAGAAATCTGTCTCAAGTTTAGTCAAGCTGGGGGAACATGAAGGACCTCTTGATCAAGGGCTGAAACGTTTGTATCCACTTATTCCTCTTTACA
The DNA here is from genome assembly GCF_003031525.2 of Neophocaena asiaeorientalis asiaeorientalis. Taxonomy (NCBI): domain Eukaryota; kingdom Metazoa; phylum Chordata; class Mammalia; order Artiodactyla; family Phocoenidae; genus Neophocaena; species Neophocaena asiaeorientalis. Next base: position 2,853,421 of record NW_020185322.1, read on the forward strand.
AAGATAAATGCCTTGCACATACTTAGCGCACAGTAAGCATTTAATAGAACCCCGAAATGTGAAAGATGGAAAAGAGCTTATGACACATCCAATCCAATCTCCTCATTATATATATTTTATATTATATATATTATATATATAGCATAATATATATATAATATATAAATATACTTATATGAATTATAAATTACAAATAAATTATACATATCCTACCAAAAAAGTGATGTGATCATTTCTAAGCAATGCCGCTGTGCTAAGAAAAGTCTGTTTCAGATATTTAAGAGTATTTTAAAAAATCAGAACATAGGCTTTGATCCTACTGGTTTTTCCTTAGATCTTGAAAGACTCAGTAGTTGCTAAAAGTATAAATCAGCTTGAAAGATAAACATCTTGAAGAGTCTGGCTCATCCCAGTGCTATCCCCAAGCTTACTGCACTTTATAACACAAAAATTCTTCCTTCTTTCTTAAATTCTGTCTTCTTTCAGAAAAGATATTTTCAGTCGGTTACATCTAAGATAAATCAATCTTTCCCTTTTAAGAATGGGGACATTGCAACAAGTTCTTTGAAAAAAGGAATATATAATATCCCTGGTTCCTTTTTCCAAATGGTACTTCCCCCAATCCGTGAATTCTAACCATTAAAATGTCTTGCCCTATGAACCTAACAATTGTGTGTTAAAAATTATTTCCAAATCTATACAAACTCTTCCGACCTATTCCGTTTATCAAGTATTTTTTAATGTGAAAAGATGTCAATATTATTTAAAAGACCAAATTTATGGCAGCCTTAAAAAAATTCTCCACCCTTATGATTTACATAAAAAATGACTCATGCAAACTAACTCAAGTTTGCAATATTTGTAACACAAAGATTCTGTCAAAAAAACAGTTGGAAATAACATGCTTTTGCAATGTAATTGTTACTATTCACTAAAGCAGAAAAGGGAAATGTAGAGAGCTAAAAAGCTGACAGCCTAGTCATTTAAAACTACAGGTTGTCTCAGGAATGACAATGGTTTTGAAATTCAGCTCAACCCATGCCGAGAAGTTGCTAGCTCTAGATATTGGAGAATATTTAACACGTTAGTTGAATAAGTTTTTCCTCTTTCTTTTTCTCCTCAGAACATTTCAACTAACCAAGGAAATCTTAGCCTTTTTATTTTAAACTGTATGAAATATTCAAACGGGCACTGGTCTTCTCTGCAGAGAGCTTCTGGAACATGAATTTTTAATGAGGACATTTGTTTAAATGTGTATGATCAACAGAGCTGGAAAGACCACCAACGGTTTGGTGTTTTTTGCTAGGAAAAAAGGAAAAACAGAAAAACACAGGCTAGGTTTGCTGTGTGTAACTCTTAATAGACCCACATATTTGCTTATTTTTATTTTTTTAATTTTTAAAACAATTTCAGTCCAAAATTGGAAGTACCCTCATTGGTGTGTCTGACCTGAGTGATTCTTGTGCTCTGAGTGTTCTCTGTATGCACTGCTTGTCCCTGAAAAGTACTCTCTCCTGGACCAAGCTTTAAATAGGCTCCACTGGGCCGTTTCTTCAGGAGGTCTCTACGTTGGCCTGCAACCTGCTAGGCCAGAATAGCTCAGTTACAGCAAGAATTACATTAAGGCACTTTAGGGAGAATCCCCCACCCTTGATATCTGATCACCTTTGTTATGTCACCTACACATGGGCACTTGCCATCTACCTCTACAAGGATTAAATTACGAGCCATTGCAGCTGCTGACAAACACCCCCTGAAAACAGTTCAGCGGGTAGATCAGGAATAAGCCTTTCTGTGCTCTGGGAAAAACTGGCAGAACCAGTCTTCAGATACTTAGATATTTTCAGGAGAAGATTTTATTAGCCCAATTCTTGCATCTATCTGCTCATATCTAGAAAAGCATTAAAATCCTTCATGGTGACGTCTGCTCCTCATGAGTAGCAGTAACCTTCATGAGACTAGCAGAAACCTCTGCAAAAAATATGTGCTTGATTGTATGGACTCCCCCTTCACCAAAATCACGTATATACTGACCTTCCCGACCTGCCTCTTTGGAGCAGTTTTTCCGAGCTGTCTGTAATGCTGTCTCCCAGGTTATAGTCCTCATTTTGCCCCAAATAAAACTTAACTCACAACTCTCACGCTGTGCTTTTTTTTTTTTTTTTTCAGTTGATAGTTATGTGATCAAAGGTACCCCAGGTGATGTCTGATCACCCTGATGAGCCTTCAGCAAGAAACCTATTAGGTCAGTTCAGCAAGAATTCCCCTACCCTTGATTTCTCCTCTTAGTAATTTCCCATCCACTGGTCCCCTCGCTCTGCTTCTTTGCTATAAATTCCCACTTGTTCTTGTATTTGAAGTTGAGCCCAGTTCTATAGTGAAGTCTCTTTTCCCCTACTACAGTACTTCCTGAATGAAACCTGGTTTTGCCACTCTAACCACAGTCTGTCTGGTTTTCTCTAACACCCCCACTGGCCCCATTACCTTGAGTGAAGCTGGCTCCTTTGATGCCCTGATTTATGCTGCAGCTGCCACACGGATCTTCACAAGCCAGAAGGTCTTAGTGGTTGGCCGCCAGCCCTCAGCACCTGAGTTTCTGACTTTGTGGTCTTCTGATTGCACACAAGGGAAAGATCAATGTAGGATAGTGCCCTCTTTGTTTAACCTCCTCTTTCTGTGGCTCTTTTTCTTTTCTAAATTTGAGCTCACAGCTACTCAATGACCAGAGAGATAATACCTACCAACCACCACCCTCCCCAATAATTTACATTAGCCTGCATAATTTATCTTAGCCTGAATTGTATTTTAGACATCATCCAATCCACCTATCCAATCTACCACCAATGAGGAAACTGAGGCTCAAGACTCTGTATTTCTACTTAATGGCAAACTTAGTACTAGAGACCAACTCCCTCTAACTTCAATTCATGGTACTTTCCAGTAGAACACACTGTCTCATAAAATTGACATTTTCTAATGAGTTATACTCTCTTTTTGTTGTTGTTGTTGATATTTTATCTATTACCAGTGTACTGAACTGCCTTCAACAACATCACATTTCTCATGCCTGGTACTCCTTTTTCAGAGATGCTAAAATAGGAGGTATGTTATCAGACACTTGTGAGCTTAAGACCCGCTCTCCCACTTACATGTGACCTCTTACCCACTCCATTTGAAATATGTAAGAGAGAGATGGAAGATATTAATGGAATAGTATTTAATTATCATCACAAGTTATAAATGTGATATTGTAATATCCCTGCATGAGTTATAGAAATCTTTGAATTAACTGCTTTGTATGTTTAACTTCAGATCTCATCAAAACTACTTAAAACACAAAATTTTTAAAAAACCCACCAATCTATATATTTTGGAGATGAGAGAGACCCTGAACAGCACAATTGGCTCCTTTGCTGACTGCTCCTAGGAAAATCAACCTCAAGTGATTGGATTTTTGAGTGTTGGAATTTGAAGCTAACAGAACAGGACACTGACAATTTCTGTAACACAAAAAAATGGCTCAGCATACTACTTATCAGATCAAAGACAATGCAAGTGGACTTTATCCTTGTTTTTTATACATACAATAGTTTTATACAGAACTGAATTTTGATCCATGACTAAGATGGGGTACTTTTGCATTTTGTAGTGACAGATTGTGTTATATGATGAAACTTTTGTTACCACTTTTTTTTTTTCAGGAAAACCTGTCTTCAAATAACATTCAAAATGATTCGCATTGTTTTACAGATAACAAATGAGTAACTACTACCCTATGGAATTTATTTGAAAAGGAGAGTTTTTCTCTTATTGCAAGGGCTCTTACTTATTCCTTTTTATTCCCTTTTTATTTTTTTGTATACATCTTCTTGCCTTCAGCTAGGAATCCTCCTTTGAAATACCATGGAAACAAGCAAATATGCCTCATTAAACTTTCCTTGCAGGAGAAAAATTGAAAGAATTTTTAAATTGTAGAGTAGATAAAAATAAAACACATTTTCTTTAGGAGTGATTAGACTGTGCTTTCAAATTCTTTAAGGAAAGGTATCAGAGTTGGCAGAAAAAAAACAAAAGGACCAGGTGCTTTTATATTTGTGACAATTTGAAGAAAAGCTTATTGTATTTCTTGAATGAATACTGAAAATAAATATTCTCGATTATATTTCACATTTAGTACTAAATAACAGTTCAGATATATTGTGAAAGTACTATTTCTGATAATGCATACACATAATTATGAGTGACATTAGAGAACTTCTCAACTAACAAGCCATATTTGCATAATGCCTTTGGTTAAGGAGCAGGAATTAAGAGAAATAAAGCCTTATTTAATTTTGTTCTACAGTAACCCATGAGTTAGACGATGGACATGTTTTTTCGACAGATGAGACCAGAACCTGGTAGAGTCTTAAGCTGTTTCATAATGTAAATGAAGCTTCTAGTGAGTCAGGGGCTATTGAATTCTCTGGTCTTTTAATGGCCAAGTAATAAAGAAAATCATTTTTTGTCTTAAAGACATTTTTAGCTTCCCCCTCAAAACTGAAGCTAAAATTGACAAATTTATTTCATATGAAGGGTTGATACTATCATCACATAGCTTGGACCTTGGGAGTTGATGAAAAAGTTAGCTTTCAGTAGTGTTCACTTTATCCTTCCCTATCAGAATAAGTCTAATGAATGGATCTCAGAATGCACAAACATCACAGTTAGTTAGAATCTCCTCCTCTTTATTCTGCCAACTTTTATTGTGTATTCTTAACTAAGGCAGCAACTATTAGGAACATGTCCTGAATTAAACATCCCCTTTGTGAAAAAACTGAATGATGTTTTTAAAAGCACAATGGGAAGTGAAAGGAGTTATTGATTTTTGTTGAGTTAGTATTTTGTACATTGAAATCCACTTTAACAGCAGAAATCAATATATAACTCTTTCAAATCACTGTTTTGGAATTGTTACTGGGTTTTTGCTTTTTTTTTTTCTTTTCTAAACCATGGATGTAATTCATTCAGCAACATGTTAATTTCCTATCCATCTGGATTGAAAGGTTTCTAGGTTAGTGATGTATTAATTGAGGTATCTAAAGGGTATCCCGAAACCTCCAACATATTAAGCAAACACAGTGCTTTGAGGTATAACATGACAGGCCCAAAATATGATTTGTGCACAGCAATTAATCTTCTAAATCTAGACAACACTGTTATGCTTCAGCAGTTGACGGCTATTTCCTGGCAACTGGGAATCTGAGTTTTATTCTATTTCTTCTAAAAAGAGCATGAGGGAGGAGGGAGTCATTATTCAACTTCACCGAATTTAGGTATCAGATGACAACGGCCCCAGTCCATATAGATTTGCATCTGAGTCTCAATAACCTAAACTTCAACCTAGATTAAATCAAATAAGGTAATTGAAGGTGACTGATAATGCCTGGAATAAATAAGTCATTCCAATAATGTTCAGATTTTTTCTTTCTCTTATCTAGTTTTCTTGTTTGCCTTGTCTAGTCATAGACTATATTCACTTGGGCTCTGAAATCCCTTTGCTTGGTTAGAGTGTTATAATGTTATAATAATGATATTAGATAGATTACATATATCATTATATATGATGAATATTTTTTCTTCCCTGATGATCAAATCCATATTGCTTTTTTTTTGTTTGTTTAAAATTCAGCAACAGAGTTCACTTCTTTTCAAGTCTTGATAACAGAAGAAAAAAATTTACTGACTCTGCTTGTTACTTATTTTAAACTTGTTGCACATTTTCGTCCTCAATTTTGCAGTCTAATGTCCATGAGAGAACAACAGTATTTTTTAAATTATTGTGTTGACATTGTAGATCTATGTTTTACCTTATGCATTTACTTACTTTCTTTCTTTTTTTCTTTCTGAAATCTGTAAATTTCACAAGAGGAAGAGACATTAGCAGTCTGCCAGGATTCCAAAAGAGGAAATAAAAAATCTTCACACCTATGTGTGTATACCAAGGAAGTGTGACTTTATGTGGGGTTACTTGATCTACAAGTAGGAAGGTGGGCAGTTAGGTGATGAATAACATTGCTTCTATACTAATTTTGACATAACATTATTTACATAATTATCATCAGATTTACAGAATTGTTCAGTTTCTTTCATTGGTCTTTCACTTTCCATATTTGTTCACTGAAACACATGCACATGCTGCTTGGGGAGTTTAGTCAATATCAACATTGACTAAAATATTATTATTGACTAAAGTGTTATCAATATTTTACTGAGTTTATAAAAGCATCAATCTCTTTAATCCATTTTGATTCTGGATCTGAAGTAGTAGAATGACTTCCATAGGAAAAGAAGCATGAGGAACTAAGAAAGCTCAGAGAGAGCAAACAGAGGTCAGGAAAGGATTTATGAAGAAGGTGGTGCCCTAGCTAAGGGTAGAAGGAATTAGCCAAGCAAATAGGAAGAGAGAGACTGTGGGGTGAATGAAGGAATATATTAAGTAGAGGGAAACCAACTGGTACAAGGCAAAAAGGCATGAAAGATTACAACCTGGGAGAGGGTAGAGGTTGGGGATTGATTATAGATGCAGTAGCAGGATTGACAGGGAAGATTGGAAAAGCAATTATAAGGAGTTTAGATTCACGGTACAGCCTCTTCCTAAAAGTCCTATTCACTGCTTATCTGTCTGTCATATATTCACTCATATTTTAGCAATGGACTACACGGTCATGTCTTCTGCAGTCGTCTGGAGTTAAAATCCATCCTCTGAGTTCTGGTATTTTGGGGTTCATACTTCCAGTTTAATATAATGGAAAAAAAATTTCACCCAGAATATATTGAGTCTAACCTGTTATTGATTAAATGACTTGCCCTTGAGATCTTTTCATGTCTGTATGTCTAGAACTACTTCACTCTTTAAAGCTCCTGCATAGCTTTCCATAATGTGGGTGCATTTACACAAAACTTCACTTACTTTGCATTTTTGCAAATGTTTATTTGAGACTTAATACTTTTTCTTTTCCTTGCATTTCCTTAGTAATTTGTTAGGTTTAAAATTATTTGGGGCATATTTATTACCTCGTCTGGTTTTTTGCTTTTATATATATTTACCCTATTTTGTATTGTCAACATGTTTATTAATGTATATATCTTTTACATATAATTAACCAATATAAACATTAATTTATATATTTACAATATTCTACCTCTGTTTTATATGTTGTAAATATTTTCTCCCATCTTGTTCCTTGTATTTTAATTCTTTTATGGCATATTTTATTTTAAAGCTGTTTATATTTTGATACTATCAAAAGCATCAGATTGATTAGGGATGACTAGGAATGAAAAAACTGTAGCTTTCCTTATGGATTTCAAGTTGTGGATATCCTATACTTTATTCATGATGATTTCATAGTTCTATTTTTCTTCTTTAGTTTTACATTTATGTCTAACTGAAATTTCCCTAAAATAAACCATGAAATTAGATCTTTATCTCACATCCATGATCAACTGTCTTAATACCCTTTATTGACTAGGCATTCTTCCTTAGTAATTTGTAATGCCATCATTTTCATATTCCAAATTGCCATATATGACTGCATCTACTTATGGATTGCCTATTTTGGTCCAGTTGTATACTCGTCCATTTCTGTACAAACATTACATACTTCTATTACTATTAGTTTCATGATACATTTTCATATCTGATAGAGCAAGCATCACTGTACAGTTTTTCTTCTGCAAAATCTTCTTGGTTAGTTTTCTTGATATTACATATAAATTTTTGATTTAGTTTTAACTCCATAAACTTTCTCTCTTCCCATGTATTCAGATATTTCATACCCTGTAGTCATCTTATATAGGCATTTTTAATAAAGATCATGCACATTTCTTGATATGCTTATCCTTATGTATTTTATAATTTTGTTACTACTATTATATTTCTAATTGATTTTCTGGAACATAAAGAGCTATTGGTTATTTTATAGTGATCTCATATCCACTCACCTTATGGAATTCTCTTTGCAAATACTCTGATAGTGAATTTTCTATATGTATATAATCATAGTAATGCCAGTTTTATGTCTAACATTACCAGTTAAAATCTCATTTTCATGCTTTATAACACTTTGAATAATTGTATGTATTATAGATAGTAACTACGGTGAAAACAGGCATCCTTTTCTTGTTCCTGACTATAATGTGAAAGCTGTAGTTTCTGTTAAGAATCCTGTTTCCATAGGTTTCTGATAAGTACGTTTTGTTGTTGAATTTTTTTCTCCTCTCATTCTGCTGTATAGCTGAAGGAAAATATTTACACCCTTTAACCATTCTTCCTTAAATTAATGGGTACTTATTGGATGCTGGGATAAAAGGCCAGTTCCAGATACTGAGGCTGATTTCTTTTATGGCTACTGTAGAAAGTTCAGGATGGTTTATAGTATATTAAAAGGTGGAAACTTCTGACTATTTTCAGCAGCTGATGCCATTAATACCTCCCTCTTTATAATGTGAAGCCCATTTAAGAGAGATGAGTTAATGGTTCAAAAGGTAGTGAACAGCCAGTCTAGTTTTAGACACTTTAACAGAAACTATGCTAAATGGGTTTTATTATATAGTGTAAAAAGGAAATAGGAAGGCCTCTATAATTGAAAAAAGAATCACTGAATTGTTTTTACTTCCAAATTCCTACTAGATACACATTTATATAGCTCACTAAATGTAACATGGCCATAAACTTGAATTTTTTTACGCCATTCAAGCTATCATTTGAATTCTAATCATTTTCTCCACAAACATGTTATCTGATGTTCTTGAGTTGGATTCATTTTTGACAAATAATAAGAAAAATAATTGTGTATTTTACATCTAGTGTTAGAAGGGAAGAGGGAATGCATGTGGATCATTCCACTGCATGGAAAAATTCAGCTCTGCAGAAACTCTTTCTTTGGTTCCTGAGATGGTAGGAAGAAAGCCCAGAAAAGACTAATGCTAAAAGAGTGACAAAACTAACAATAGCAAAGGAAGGGCTTATGTAAGAAAAAGAAAAAAAAATACTTTCAGAATTTCATTTAATGGCTAGAGTTGCTAGAGAATAAAATATCCAATTTTTGTGACACATGGCACAATGAAAACCCAGACTCCAGAGAAGCTGGAGCACACATTTTAGCTCATGGGCACCAGGAACTGGAGTAAGTGACCACCCCTGGTCAGGGGCCAGCACTCTGTTGAGAGAACATGCTCTGAGTCAAATTGCTTAAGAACTTATTTTTTGAAACCAACTGGTAAGTTAATAATATTTTAGATGAAATTTGACTTTAGAATTCTCCCAGAAAAATGAAGTGCGTGACTGGAAACAAAAGAAACCTGCTTTCTTAACTCCAAGAAACTATAAGTATTGTGTTTTCTACTCCAAGCATAAGTCTGACTGCTAAGAAAATAATTCAAAACAATGATTTTTTGTTGTTGTTGTTGTTTTGGCCCAACATTAAATTAACATGACAAAATACTCTAGCAGAAAGGGCATGGAATTTTGATCTCATTTTCACGTAAGTTTGGCATAACAACTTGGATATTTTGTAATTACCTTTACTTCTGCCTTCAGTTTTTCTAAACTACAACATCCCTTAGGATGGCTACTATAAAAAAAAAAAAAAAAAAAAAAAAAAAAAAACAGAAAATAACACCCCACTTACATCAATGGAGAGATAATACAGACAGAAAATCAACAAAGCAACAGTGGTCTTAAATGACACAATAGACCAGTTAGACTTGATAGACATCTACAGAACATTCCATCCAAAAACAGCGGAATACACATTCTTTTCAAGTGCACACAGAACTTTCTCCAGGAAGGTTCACATGTTAGGCCACAAAACAAGTGCTAACAAAATTAAGAGAATAGAAATTACATCAAGCATATTTTCCAACCACCATAGTATGAAACTAGAAATCAATTGCAGAAAGAAAAATGGGAAGAACAAAAACACGTGGACACTAAACAATATGCTACTAAAACACCAATGGGTCAATGAAGAAATCAAAGAGGAAATCAGAAAATACCTTGAGACAAATGAAAATAGTAAAACATCTTTCCAAAATCTATCGAATGCAACGAAAGCAGTTCTAAGAGGGAAGTGTGTAGTGATATAGGCTACCTCACAAAACACCTCAAACAAATAACCTAACCTACCAACCAAAAGAATTAGAAAAAGAACAAAAAAGCCCAAAGTCATCAGAAAGAAGAAAATAATAAAGATCAGAGAGGAAATTTCAAAAATTGAGGGAAAAAAATAGAAAAGGTCAATGAAAATAAGAGCTGGTTTTTTTAAAAGATAAACAAAATTGATAAACTTTTAGTCAGGCTCATCAGAAAGAAAAGTGAGAGTACCCAAATAAACAATATGGAGGTTCCTCAAAAAACTAAATATAGAACTACCATATGATGCAGCAATTACACTCCTGGATATATATATATATATATATATATATATATATATAT
>NW_020185322.1:2864108-2898523 GCF_003031525.2 Neophocaena asiaeorientalis asiaeorientalis
TATATATATATATATGAAAATAGGAAAAAACACTAATTCGATACATGCACCCCAATGTTTATAGAAGCACTATTTATTACAGCCAAGATATGGAAGCAACCCAAGTGTCCAGCAACAGATGAACAGATAAAGAAGATGCAGTATATAAATATATACACAGTGGAATATTATTCAACCATAAAAAATGAAATTCTGCCATTTGCAACAATGTGGATGAACTTAGAGAGTATTATGATTAGCGAAATAAGTCAGATAGAGAAAGACAAATATTGTTAGTTATTACTTATATGTGAAATCTAAAAGATAAAACAAATAAATGTATGAAACAAAACAGACTCACAGATGCAGAAAACAAACTAGGTTCCAGTGTGGCAAGGGAAGGAGGGAGGGGCAAGTTAGAGGTATGGGATAAAGAGATACAAACTATTATATATAAAATGGATAAGGAACAAGGATAGATTATACAGTACAGGGAAATATAGCTATTATTTGTAATAACTTTAAATGGACTATAATCTATAAAAGTATTGAATCACTATGCTGTACACCTGAAACTAACATAATACTGTAAATCAACTGTAATTTAATAAATTAAATAAACAAACAAACAAGCAGAAAATAACAAGTGTTGGTGAGGATTTGGAAAAATTGGAATGTTTGCACACTGCTCATAGGACCATAAAATGATACAGCTGATGTGTGTAAAACAGGATGGTGGTTCCTCAAAAAGTTAAACATAAAATTACCATATGATCCAGCAATTCCGCTTATGAGTATATATTCAAAATAATTAAAAACAAGGTCTCAAAGAGATATTTGCACACTCATGTTCATAATGGCATTATTCACAATAGCTAAAATGTGGAAGCAACACAAGTATCTATCGATGGATGACTGGATAAACAAAACACATTATAAACATACAGTGGAATATTATGCAGCCTTAAAAGGAAAGGAAATTCTGCAGTATGCTACATGGATGAATCTTGAGGACATTATGCTAGCTGAAATAAACCAGTCATAAAAAGAAAAATATTGTATGTTTTCATTTACATGAGGTACTTGCAGTCGTCAAATTCACAGAGACAGAAAGTAGAATCGTGGTTGTCAAGGGTTGGGGGGAGGAGAAATGGGAAGTTATTGCTTAATAAGTATAGAGTTTCAGTTTTACAAGATGAAAATAGTTATGGAGATGGATGGTGATGATGGTTGCACAAAATTCTGAATGTATTTAATACCACTGAACTGTGCATGTAAAAATGGTAAATTTTGTTATATTTATTATACCACAATAAAAACAAATCTAAAAAATTTTTACACTGCAGTGTGATTGATACTAAGATCAAGTGATTGGTGTTTGGAGAGCATATAAGTAGGACATTTTAATCAAAAAGGAGGGGTAGGATGGGGTTGATCATAGGCCTTGGAGAATTCCAGAGAGAGGAGATGATGTCCTACACCCCACTGTAGGCTATGTCTGAGAAGGTTTCCCTTTGCTGTGTTTCTATGAAATACTATGTAACAAGTGTTAGTGTAGACTTCTGGAGGATGGTCAGTCAGAGAAGAATATGCTTCTAATCTTTATTTCATTGAGCAGAGATGTCTGCAACTTCAGAGAATAATGAAGTCACATGACATGTGACTTGCTTCATAGTCTTCATTGTGGGGGGGTTTCCTTCGAGAAAAGGAATAGCTGGAAGAAATCTTAGTGATCATTTAGTCTAACTCCCTCACTTTACAGAGGAGGGAATGAGCTCAGGAAAGTTAAATAACTTAGTTAAGGTCACAAGAACTATCTGACTTCTGGATGTGTAAGGCCAATCCTGTAGCCCTAGCCCTATACAGATTACACAGATATGACATATACAGCCCATTGACAGGCAGCAGGATGCTGCTTTTCATCACAAGCTCTTCTTGCAGATTATATCTGAGAGCAAATCTCGATGATATATGCAACTCTGCCACTGATATATCTGGGAATTATCAAATTAATGGTCAAGTCAAAAGGAAAATGTTGGTCTTGGTGGGGTAACGTTAAATAAGTCTAAGAGTTAAGTTACTGTGGTGACAAGTAAGGCTTCTCTCTGAATGTGACTTAGGACATTGACAGTGCATACAGAAACAAATTTTTCTACTCACTAGGCCACAGGTAGCCTCCTAATCTATCACTGAATGATACGCTCTGCTCTGTGATTTCATCAACTTCTCAAATGTTACTGACATCAAAGTAAGCCCCTACATTTGACAAGGGACCTCTACAAAAACTATCCTGTTTCACTCACATATGAGCAAATATTCTGTTCTTCTGGAAGAGTCAAGTCATTTAAAAATCTTAAATAGATTCTGCCATAAAAATCAGAATTGCTGCTTTGGGATACATGAGTCTTTGATACTATTACTCATGTAGGGAATGCATTTTTCAGGAAATATCATAGAATGGAGTTGGTTTTCATCTATCCCTGGAATAACAGACAGCATATGGGTTATAATTGTTATAACAACACCACATGTATTAATGTAAGTGTATGGTATACTACAATATGCTTGGTCAAAATTTAACCACCTATTCTTTAAAAGCCTGATCCAAGCAAATGTGAAGTAGGAATAAGGTAGAAAATAGAATAAGAGAGAAAATAAATCTACCAAGAACATTGTTTCTGGATGGTTCTATCGGTTATTAAATATAGGAAAAAAATAGTATTTCCCTTTATCATATCATGTTTCATCTTTTCCTTAATTCTCCATGTAATTTCTATAGCTTGTACATCCTGTTACTGCTGTATTCAGAGAGAGAGCATACTTGAATAAACTAGGCCTGAGGATTAAAGAAAGACATTGGTAAAAACCCAGGGAAAAATTTGGACAGAGCATACAAATAGGATGAATGGAAGGGGTTTGGTAGGGGGAGTGGGGAGAACAAGGAGGGAATAAGAAGAGGGAGGAACAGAGAAGAGAGAGAGAGAAAAGCGAATATGCAGTTGGTGATATTTATCTTCTGCCACGCAATCCCCAGTGTAGGTCTTAGAAGTGGGGAGAATCTTCATTACCAGAAACTAAGATGTATGGAGAAGGCTGAATGAATAAGCCAGGACTTCTGGCAACAGTGGAGTGGTTCCTTCCCCACTATAAACACAGAGAAATGATGGATAAATTATGACACGCTGATTTTAAATACAAAGCCAAGATACAAGGAAAGACAAGAGCGAGCAAAGAGGGAACTCAAATGTAATGTAATGAGCCTGAATTGAAGCTTTGAAAGTCTGGTGGTATATAAGATTTAGATACAGGTTGAAGGAGCTGGTGACTGGGGTGTTGGCACAAAGTCCTTAAGGACTCTTCAGGAGATAAAGAGTTGTATCTCAGCATTTCATAAAGCTGAATTGTCAAAGGTTCGACTTGGCCATGAAAAGCAAGTTAGAAAATATCTCCCATTTGCCTAGAGAAGCAGTAACAAAAGCTTCATATCTGTCGTTGGATTTACAAAAATAAAACTGAACAAATAATCATACAAAATGATTTCACATGAATTGAAACCCCCACCTATGGGGGATGCAATTATAATATCTTTGTAATATTTACATTGGCATGAGAATCCCAAGTCAACAGTTAATATACCATCAAGTCTGAAAAAATGTCACATGGAAAGCCCTATCAGAATAAGGGTTCAATAAGCTTGCTAGGTAAAGATCAACCTACACAAGTCAATAATGTTCTAATATAGCAGAACAACCAATTTAAACATGGAATTTAAGAAACCCCCTCACCAATCACAACAAAAAACCCTAAAGCATAAATCTAACCTAAATGTTCCAGATGTTTATGGAAAAAGCCCAAAATGTTATGTTCAAGGATGGAAAGATTCTACATCCAAAATATGATGATTCTTCCCAAATTCATAAGTATGATGCAATATCAATGAATACTGAATAGTTTTACTTTTTTAGAACTAGACAAATTGGTTAAAATGTTTGTGAAAAACTGGCCCATAAAAAAGTAAGGATAATTATGAGTTACCAGACATACAATTTATTGTAAAGCTACGGTATTTAAAACAGCTCCATGTTACTCCGGGGACAGACATATAGACTAGTGGGACAAAACAGTGAACTCAGAAACAGATCCAACCATTTAAGCTACCTTCAGTGTTTACTGCGTTAGACATAAATCTTATTTGCATTCTCAGAATCCCTTGACGTTTCTCTTCTTTCTCTCCTGATTAGCCAGTTGGCACCTTCTTCCCATCAGTTTTCCTTTTTTGAACTGGGATAAGACACTCTCCTGTGGAGTATGAAATATATCTTCCTGAAAAGTGGCTGAGGGGTTGGAGATGTAACCCAGATATACAGGGGAGTTAGCTTCCTGTGCTTCTGAGCACTGACCAATGGACCAATAAGAAAGGTGAAGTAGACAGGCAGATATATCTCCTCACCATCCTCTCTCCTATGGACAATTCTAAGGTAACCCATGGTCAGCTTTGCCAGAGGAGCCTGGAGGAAGCTGTGTGTCTTAGAAGTTCATTTGGAGCACCATTTTTAACTGGAATGGCAATGCATTATATGGCCTTGCTTCTCATCTTTTCTTTTCTTACCTCACTTTCATTTTTTCCTCACCCTCATCACATAGGCTTGCATTTTGCAAATAAAGTGTTAGCCCCTAATCCTGGCCGAGTTTGCTTTCTAGAGAACCTTGGCTAAGAAGTTATTACAATAGTATTACAATACAGCATTTTAAGAATAGACAATTCAATAAATGTGTTTTTGAGGAAAAGTAGATCTTTATTTGACATCAAACAGAAAAATGTTCTAAATGGTTTAGAGACATAATTATGAAAAGCAAGCATTTAAAGTATGAAGAATAAAATACAGGAAAATATCTTTTATTAAATCAGATTAAGGAATATATCTCGAATAAGCCACAAAAGGCAAAGCTTAAAGGAAAATGCAGACACATTTGAATCTATTAAAATTATATATGTAAATATAGATAGGTAGAGAGATGGATAGCTAAAAATCTTTGATAAAAGATATTAGACAAAGGACTGCTATTACATGAGGTACAGAAATTCTCTAAATCAAACAAAAAATAAGTGCCCATCTAGCATGTTAGCATTGGAAACAGTGAGAAGAGGCCAGATTCTGATGTGTCCTAAAGGGTGGTTTGTGATGTAAAATAAAGAGAAAAGTCAAAGATGATTGTGAGATTTTTGGCTTGAACCACTAAAAAGATGTAGTTAATGCCAATTGATTCAAAAGGCTCTCCGTGGAGCAAATGTGTGGGAGATCAAGATGGCAGGTTTGGACATGTCGAAGCATAGATGCTTATTAAACATCTAAGAGGAGATGTCACATATCCTTTTGGATATATGAGTTGCAGCTACGTTAAGAGAGTGAGCTGTATCTATCCATCTGACATCTGTTAAATGATTGATATTTAGAAGCATGGGAGGGATGGGCTCATCAAACGTTTGAGTGTTTACAGTGGAAAAGAGGGACAAGGAAAAGGACTGACCATTACGATACGCCAACACCAAGAGGCTGGGAATAAGAGGAAAAAAGAGCTAAGGAGACTGAGGAGAAATGGACAGTTTGATAGGCGGAACACAGAGAATGGTGTCCTGGAAGCTAAATTACAAAGCTGTATCCAGGAGGAAGTGATCGGCTATGTCAAACGCTGCTGGATTTTATTAAGGAAAAGGAAGAGTGAGAAACAATTCCTGGGCCCAGTGTGGAAATCATTGATGATCTTGACAAGGACATTTTCAGTGTAGTGATTGGCATGAAAGCCTGACTAGAGTGGATTTAAGAGTCAGAGAAGGAAAACTGGAGATAGAAAGAACAGACAACTCTTTCAGGAATTCTGCATCAAATGGGTAGCAAGAAATTGGAGGAAGCAGATGAAGATAAACACAGAGTCAAGAGAAAAAAAATTTAATATGAGGAAATAATAGTATGGTTGCAAGTATTAGAGTTCGAGAGAGATTTTTTAATGTGGTTTAATTTTTATGTGATGAGACATACAGATGAACAATTTTTCTTTTTTTTAAATATGCATATCCAATTTTTGCAGGACTGTTTTAAAGACTCTCCTTACTCCACTAAATTGCTGTATCCCTTTGCCAAAATAAATTGAATCCATCTGTAGGTATATTTCTGGATTCAATTCTGTTTCCTTGATCTATTTATCAATCTTTATGTCTAGAGCACAGAATAACTCTTAATGTTAGATAGTGTCCTCTTTTTCAAAGTTGCTTGAGCTACTTTACATTCTTTGCATTTGCATTTGAATATTAGAATAAGATTGTCAATTTGCATTTTTATTGGGAATGCATTGAATTTGTAGATCAATTTGGGGGGAATTGACATCTAAATAATATTGAACCTTTGAATCAATGACATCTTATATTGCTCAATTTACTTATATCTTCTTTAATTTCCTTCAGCAATGTTTCGTAATTTTCAGTGTATTGGTATTGCTTATCTTTTGCCAAATTTTTATCAAAATACTTCATATTCTTAATGCTAACAAAGTGATTTTTGATGAAATATGGATTTTATTTTTAAAACGAATTCCTACCACTTGAAAAAGAATGCATAGATTTGTTTTTTAATGCAAAGGGAGGCCTACATCCTTTTCAAATAGATTTCAAGAAGTGCATTAGTCATTTAAAACATTTTTTGTGATAAGAATACTTAACATGAGATCTACTCTTACAAGTGATAATATTTTTCAATTCAATTTCCAATTGTTCATTACGAGTATATAGTAATACAATTAGGTTTTGTATATTGGTCTTGAATCCTGCATATGTTCTACACCCACTAATTAGTTCTAGCACTATTTTTCTAAGAGATTACACAGGATATTCTACACAGACAATCATGTCTTTGAAAAAAACCTTTCCAATCTTAATACCTTTAATTTCTTCTTCTTGCCTTACTGCACATGCTAGAAACTTACTACAATGTTGAAAGAAGTGGTGAATGTAGGAATCTTTACCTTGATCCTCATGCTACGAGTAAGGCGTTCAGTCTTCAGCCATTAAGTAGGTTCTTGGCTATAGATTTCTTGAAAGTATCTTTCATTGGGTTAAGTAAGTTCTTGTCTATTCCCAGTTTGCTGATATTTTATTAGGTATTAATGTTGGATTCTATCAAATGCAGTAAACTGCCCCCTTTGAGAGGCTCATATGCTTTTTTATCTTTTTTAGTCTCTTAATTATATTGATTAATGTTAAATAAACCTTGTACTTCTGGGATAAACTACACTTATTCATAATGTATTATTTTTTATATATTCTTGGATTCTATTTGCTAAAATTATGATAAGAATTTTTCTATTTTCCCTAGGGATAATTTCTTTTCTTATAATGTCTTTGTCTCATTTTGGTCTCAGAGTAATATGGAACTCATCAAGTGAGTGGGGAAGGATTCTCTCCTCAATTTTCTGGAAGAATTTGTGTAGAACAGACATTATTTCTTCCTTATAAGTTTATTAGAATTTACCACTGATGCCCTCTGGGCCTGCAGATTTTGCTGTGGGAAGGCTTTTAAAAACAAATTCAATTCCTTATATAATAAGAGAAAGGCTAATCAGGTTAGCTACTTTTTCCTTTAGCGAATAGTTCACATCTTTCAAAGAATTTATTTTATCTAATTTTTGGAGTTTATTGGCAAAGCTGTTCATAATATTCCTCATTATTCTCTTAATCTCTGTAGAAATTTTTGACATCTCACCAAACTCCTAATATTAATAATCTGTATTTTCACCTTTATTGTCTTGATTAGTCTGGCAAGAGGTTCATCAATTTCTACTTTTTCAGAGAATCAACTTTTTGTTTCATTTATCTTTCCTATTGTTTTCTATTTTCCATTTCATTGATTTCTCCTCTGATCTTCATTATTTCTGTTTTTCCGGTCTTTTGGGGGTTCATTTGCCATATTGTTTTTTCTTCTAATTTTAAGGTGGAAATTGAGGTCATTAATTTGAGACCTTTCCTTTTTTTCTAATACAGGATTTTTAAGGTGATACATTTCCCTCTAAGTACTTCTGTAGCTGCATTCCACAAATTTTATGTTTTACTTTCATTTTCCCTTAGTTTAAAATAATTTCTAATTTGCTTTTGATTTTTTTCTTTGATCTAGGAGTTACTTAGAAATGTGTTATTTAGTTATTTGGGGATTTTCCAAATATTTTCTGTAAGTTATTTCTAATTTATTTGTACTGTAGTCATAGAACATACATTTTATGACTTGAGTCTTCTTAAGTTTGAGATTTGTGTTATGGTCCAGAAAATGGTTGATCAGTATAAATTTTCCTTGTGCCCTTGAAAAAAGTGTGTACTGTGATGTTGTAAGTTGAAGTCTTCTATGCATGTCAGTTAGGTTGAGTTGATTGATTGTGTTATTCAAGTCTTCTATATCCTTACTGATTTATTGTTGGCTCGTTCTACAAATTATTGAAAGAAGAGTTCAAATTTATCTGTTTCCGATTGGTGCTCCATAATTTTTTTTTCTTCATGGGATTTTAAGCTTTATTATCAAGTTCATGCAAGTTTAGGATTATTATTTCTCCTTGGTGAATTAAAACTTCTATCACTATCAAATTATCCTCTTTTTTCCCTTTTTTAATATTCTTTGTTCTGAAATCTGATGCTATAGTCACTTGTACTTTCTTTGGAACAGGGTGAGCATAGTATATCTTTTTCTATCCTGCCCTTTTAACCTATTCTTGTCTTTAATTTTAAAATGAATTTCTTATAGACAGAATCTATTTGGGTCTGGCCTTTAAAAAAATTAATCCAATCTCTCAGTATGTGGCTTTAATTGGGATGTTTAAACTATTTACATTTAACGTGATTGTTGATATAGTTGGGTTAAATGTTCCATCTTGCTCTTTGACTTCTATTTTTGCCATCTGTCCTTTGTTCCTTTTTTTCGGTTTCTTTTCTATCTTTCAAGTATTTTTAGTAAATTTTAAAATCTCCTTTGTTATCGTATTAGCTACAACTCTTCCTTTTGTGTTATATTAGTAGTTGCTATAGGGTACATAGTAAGCATCTTTAACTTCTGAAAGTCCACTCACAGTGATATTATACTACTTCACATATAGTAAAGAACCCTTCAGACACACATTTTTCTCTGTACTTAACTTTTGTTCTATTCTTATCCTATATTTTACTTGTACACATTTTTAAACTCCACAGCACACTGTTACTGCTTCTGTTTTAAACAATTTTTTCTTTAAAACATTTACTTAATAAGAAAAAAAATTATTCATATTTACCTTTGAATTTACCATTCTGGTTCTTTACATTCCTTTATGTGGATTATGTTTCCCTCTGGTATCATTTTCCTCCTGCCTAAAGGAATTCCTTTACTATTTCTTGTAATGCAAGAGCTGGTAATTAATTCTTTCAACTTTTCTATGTATGCAAAAGTTTATATTTCATCTTCATTTCCGAAAAAATATTCTTGCTGGATATAGAATTCTAGACTATTTGTTTTTAGTACTTTTAAGATGTTGTTCTACTGTTTTCCTATTTGCATTACTTCCAAGGAGAAGTCTGCTGTCATCTTTTTCTTTGTTTTTTGTACATAGTGTATACATTTTCCCTTGCTGCTTTTAGGTTTTTCTTTTTACCACTGGCTGTAAGTTATTTGATCATGTCGTGTCCTGTGGTCTTATTTAAGTTTCAAGAAACTGAGGTTTGTTGAGCTTTTGGATCCATGATCTTCTATTTTTCTTTCTTTTCTTTTTGTCCATTTTACTTTTCATTTTAAGTAAACTTATTATTTCAAATACAGAGTAAGAATTAAAATACAGTAAATCTATTTCAATATTTTCTTCCTTCAGGTACTCAATCCCTCTAACAGTCTGCTGTATGTTTGGCTTCTTTTATACAAAATGATTCCCCTGAATAATAATTAATCCTTCAGTCCTACCCTTTTTATCTCTCCTCATACAAAAGCTTATAATATCCTCAACGAATATTTCCCAGAACAGAGAAAGTGACTCTCTTACTACTAATGTCATTTCATGCAAACTTTTGTTGTTAGGTGAAGCTAGTTTTATATTTTATGCCTATTAGCAACATTTGTAAATGAGCATGGGATGCCTAAACACAAAATGACAACCTATCATGCATAGGACAATCCTAAGAATAGGATCATCAGGCAGAAAACATAGCTGATAAATGGTATATCCATGGACAGAAAAGCTTCCATAACTTATGTGAATACCTAGGTCGACATATAAGACTGGCCCTATATAACATAACCGAATTATTCAAAAGTCTTCGTTTATCAGGACATATTTCTAAAAGCAAGGAAGTGAAAACTCTTTGGATACTACCTGTTAAGTCTTTGTGGGCTTTGTGTGTCTGTGTGTGTGTGTGACTCGATGTTGGAACTGAATAGGGTATAAGAATGGCCGGCTGAGAGATCTTCAAGACTGCGGAGGACTAAGACGAGAAGATCACATTCCTCCCCACAAACACATCAAAAATACTTCTGTAAGTGGACAAACTCCTGCAAAACAGCTACTGAACGCTGGCAGAAGATCTCAGACGTCCCAAAAGGCAAGAAACTCCCCACGTACCTGGCCATGTGGCTGACAGGGCCTCGGTGCTCCAGCTGGGTGTCAGGCCTGTGCCTCTAGGGTGGGAGAGCAGAGTTCAGGACCCTGGACCACCACAGACCTCTCAGCTCCACATAATATCAAACGGCGAACACTCTCCCAGAGATCTCCATCTCAACACTAAAACCCAGATCTGCTCAACAACCAGCAAGCTACAGTGCTGAACACCCTACACCTACCAACTAGCAAGGCAGAAACACAAACCCACCCATTAGCAGAAGGGCTGCCTAAAATTATAATAACGTCACACACACACCAAAACACACCACCAGATGCGGTCCTGCACACCAGAAAGACAAGATGCAGCCTCATCCACCAGAACACAGGCACAAGTCTCCTCCACCAGGAAGCCTACACAACCCACTGAACCAACTTCACCCACTGGGGGCAGACACCAAAAACAATGGGAACTACGAACTTACAGCCTGCGAAAAGAAGACCCCAAACACAGTAAGTTAAGCAAGATTAGAAGACAGAGAAACACACAGGAGATGAAGGAGCAAGGTAAGAACCCACCAGACCAAACAAATGAAGAGGAAACAGGCAGTCTACCTGAAAGAGAATTCAGAGTAATGAGAGTAAAGATGATCCAAAATCTTGGAAATAGAATGGAGAAAACACAAGAACCGTTAAACAAGGTCCTAGAAGAAATAAAGAGCAAACAAACAATGATGAACAACACAATAAGTGAAATTAAAAATTCTCTAGAAGGAATCAATAGCAGAATAACTGAGGCAGAAGAATGGATAAGTAACCAGGGAGATAAAATAGTGGAAATAACTACTGCAGAGCAGGATAAAGAAAAAAGAATGAAAAGAATTGAGGACAGTCTTACAGACCTCTAGGGCAACATTAAATGCACCACCATTCGAATTACAGAGGTCCTAGAAGAAGAAGAGAAAAAGAAAGGGACTGAGAGAATACTTGAAGAGATTATAGTTGAAAACTTCCCTAATATGGGAAAGGAAATAGTCAATCAAGCCCAGGAAGCACAGAGAGTCCCATACAGGATAAATCCAAGGAGAAACATGCCAAGACACATATTAATCAAGCTATCAAAAAATAAATACAAAGAAAAAATATAAAAAGCAGCAAGGGAAAAACAACAAATAACATACAAGAGAATCCCCATACGGTTAACAGCGGATCTTGCAGCAGAAACTCTGCAAGCCAGAAAGGAGTGGCAGGACATATTTAAAGTGATAAAAGGGAAAAACCTACAACCAATATTACACTACCCAGCAAGGATCTCATTCAGATTCAACCGAGAAATTAAAACCCTTACAGACAAGCAAAAGCTAAGAGAATTCAGCACCACCAAACCAGCTCTAAAAAAAATGCCAAAGGAACTTTTCTAGGCAGGAAACACAAGAGAAGGAAAAGACCTACAATAACAAGCTCAAAACAATTCAGGAAAATGGTAATAGGAACATACATATCGATAATTACCTTACATGTAAATGGATTAAATGCTCCTATCAAAAGACACAGACTGGTTGAATGGATACAAAAACAGGACCTGTATATATGCTGTCTAGAAGGGACCCACTTCAGACCTAGGGACACATACAGAATGAAAGTGAGGGGATGGAAAAAGATATTCCATGAAAATGGAAATCAAAACAAAGCTGGCATAGCAATTCTCATATCAGACAAAATAGATTTTAAAATAAGGACTATTACAAGAGACAAAGATGGACATTTCATAATGATCAAGGGATCAATCCAAGAAGAGGATATAACAATTGTAAATATTTATGCACCCAACATAGGAGCACCTCAATACATAAGGCAAATGCTAACAGCCATAAAAGGGGAAACCGACAGTAACACAATAATAGTAAGGGACTTTAACACCCCAGTTTCACCAATAGTCAGATCATCCAAAATGAAAACAAATAAGGAAACACAAGCTTTAACTGATACATTAAAAAAGATGGACTTAACTGATATTTATAGTATATTCCATCCAAAAACAACAGAATACACTTTCTTCTCAACTGCTCATGGAACATTCTCCAGGACAGATCATATCTTGGGTCACAAATCAAGCCTTGGTAAATTTAAGAAAATTAAAAGCATATCAAATATCTTTTCTGATCACAATGATATGAGACTAGATATCAATTACAAGAAAGAATCTGTAAAAAATACAAACACATGGAGGGTAAACAATATACTACTAGATAACCAAGAGATCACTGAAGAAATCAAAGAGGAAATTAAAAATACATAGAAACAAATAACAATGAAAACACGATGACCCAAAACCTATGGGATTCAGGAAAAGTAGTTCTAAGAGGGAAGTTTATAGCAACAGAATCCTACCTCAAGAAACAAGAAACATCTCAAATAAACAAACTAATCTTACACCTAAAGCAATTAGAGAAAGAACAAAAAACCCCAAAGTTAGTAGAAGGAAAGAAATCATAAAGATTGGATCATATATAAATGAAAAAGAAATGAAGGAAATGATAGCAAAGATCAATAAAACTAAAAAGTGGGTTCTTTGAGAAGATAAACAAAATTGATAAACCATTAGCCAGACTCATCAAGAGTAAAAGGGAGAAGACTCAAATCAATAGAATTAGAAATGAAAAAGGAGAAGTAAGAACCAACATTGCAGAAATACAAAAGATCATGAGAGATTACTACAAGCAATTATATGCCAATAAAATGGAAAACTTGGAAGAAATGGACAAATTCTTAGAGAAGCACAACCGTCCAAGACTGAATCAGGAAGAAATAGAAAATATAAACAGACCAATCACAAGCACTGAAATTGAAACTGTGACTAAATATCTTCCAAGAAACAAAAGCCCAGGACCAGATGGCTTCACAGGCGAATTCTATCAAACATTTAGACAAGAGCTAACACCTATCCTTCTCAAACTCTTCCATAATTTGGCAGAGGGAGGAACACTCCCAAACTCATTCTATGAGGCTACCATCACCCTGATACCAAAACCAGACAAAGATGTCACAAAGAAAGAAAATTACAGGTGAATACCAGTGATGAACATAGATGCAAAAATTCTCAACAAAATACCAGCAAACAGAATCCAAGAGCACATTAAAAGGATCATACACCATGATCAAGTGGGGTTTATCCCACGAATGCGAGGATTCTTGAATATATGCAAATCAAACAATGTGATAAACCATATTAACAAACTGAAGAATAAAATCCATATGATCATCTCAGTAGATTCAGAAAAAGCCTTTGACAAAATTTAACACCCATTTATGATAAAAACCCTCCAGAAAGTAGACACAGAGGGAACTTACCTCAATATAATAAAGGCCATATATGACAAACCCTCAGCCCTCATCATTCTCAATGGTGAAAAACTGAAATCACTTCCTCTAAGTTCAGGAACAAGACAAGATTGTCCACCCTCACCACTATTATTCAACATAGTTTTGGAGTTTTAGCCACAGCAATCAGAGAAGAAGAAAGAAATTAAAGGAACCCAAATTGGAAAAGAAGAAGTAAAATTGTTACTATTTGCACATTACATGATAGTCTACACAGAGTATCCTAAAGATGCTACCAGAAAACTACTAGAGCTAATCAATGAATCTGGTAAAGGAGAAGGATACAAAATTAATGTACAGAAGTCTCGTGCATTCCTATACACTAATGATGAAAAATCTGAAAGAGAAATTAAGGAAACACTACCATTTACCACTGAAACAAAAAGAATAAAATATCTAGGAATAAACCTACCTAAGGAGACAAAAGACCTGTATACAGAAAAGTATAAGACACTGATGAAAGAAATTAAAGATGATACAAACAGATGGAGAGATATATACCATGTTCTTGGAGTGGAAGAATCAACATTGTGAAAATGACTATACTACCCAAAGCAATCTACAGATTCATTGCAGTCCCTATCAAACTACCAATGGCATTTTTCACAGAACTAGAATTTAAAAATTCACAATTTGTATGGCAACACAAAGACCCTGAATAGCCAAAGCAATCTTGAGAAAGAAAACTGGAACTGAAGGAATCAGGCTCCCTGACTTCAGACTATACTACAAAGCTATAGTAATCAAGACAGTATGGAACTGGCACAAAAACAGAAATATAGATCAATGGAACAGGATAGAAAGCCCAGAGATAAACCCACACACACATGGTCACCTTATTTTTATAAAGGAGGCACGAATATACAATGGAGAAAAGACAGCTTTTCCAATAAGTGGTGCTGGAAAAACTGGACAGCTACAAGTAAAAGAATGAAATTAGAACACTCCTTAACACCATAAACAAAAATAAACTCCAAATGGATTAAAGACCTAAATGTAAGAACAGACACTATAAAACTCTTAGAGAGAAACATAGGAAAAACACTCTATGACATAAATCACAGCAAGATCCTTTTTGACCCACCTCCTAGAGAAATGGAAATTAAAAAATAAATAAATAAACAAATGGGACCTAATGAAACTTAAAAGCTTTTGCACAGCCAAGGAAACCATAAGTAAGATGAAAAGACAACCCTCACAATGGGAGAAAATATTTGCAAATGAAGCAACTGAGAAAGCATTTATCTCCAAAATTTACAAGCAGCTCATGCAGCTCAATATCAATAAAACAAACAACCCAATCCAAAAATGGGCAGAAGACCTAAATAGACATTTTCCCAAAGAAGTTATACAGATTGCCAACGAACACATGAAGGGATGCTCAAATCACTAATCATTAGAGAAATGCAAATCAAAACAAGGACATGGAAGCAACCTAAATGTCCTTCCTCAGGTTGAAACCGAGTTATGTGTAGTGAGGTGGATGGACCTAGAGACTGTCATACAGAGTGAAGTAAGTCAGAAAGAGAAAAATAAATTCCGTATGCTAACACATATATATGGAATCTAAGAAAAAAAAAAAGGTTCTGAAGAACCTAAGGGCAGGACAGGAAAAAAGATGCAGACATACAGAATGGACTTGAGGACATGGGGAAGGGGTAGGGTAAGCTGGGACGAAGTGAGAGAGTGGCATGGACTTATATATATTACCAAATGTAAAACAGCTAGTGGGAAGCAGCCGCATAGCACAGGGAGATCAGCTTTGTGCTTTGTGTCCACCTAGAAGGGTGGGATAGGAAGGATGGGGGGAGACACAAGAGGGAGGAGATATGGGGATATATGTGTATGTGTAGCTGATTCTCTTTGTTATAAAGCAGAAACACACACATCACTGTAGAGCAATTATACTCCAATAAAGATGTTAAGAAAAAAAAAAAAAAAAGAATGCCTGGCAATGGTCTGTAGAAACGGGTTCCATGAACCTATCTTTACCTTTAATGAAATTGCCTTGAAGGGCTTAGTAATAGTCTTTTAAGTTCCCAGTCCCTGAGAAAAGTGCTCATTTCATTCTCTTCCTTTTTTTTTCTTCTTCTCATTTATGACTTCATCAGCAATGAGACTTAATTGAACACACCTTCTCTTAAAATGATAAGCATTCCCAAGTCTATTATTACTTTATCTCTAGGATTGATGGCCCAAAAGGATTCAGTGGAATGTACTGTTCACTTTAGTGAACAAAAACTAAAGTTCAGTGATATTTTCTTCTATTGAAAATGAATATGCTATCATTGCTCACTCATATTTTTACAATACCAACGCAAATTCTCAGATGACAATTCTATGCTTTTTTCCCCTCAAGCTTGTAATAATGGGTCTATAAAATGTAGCCTTTTGGCTCACATATGTACTTAGAGGTTAAATTATATCATCATCACACTATAATAAAGTCTTATAAGCAGCTCTCATGGGATGTTTGACTGAACTCTTAGGTCAGAGCTCTAAAGGTGTTGAATAATTATCTCATGTATTTAGATAGTAGAATCAGTATTCGAGCATCAAATCCATAGGAAATAACATTTAACTGTGCCCTTTCTATGTCTTTGTATTGTGGAATTCTTTGGTAAGTTTTTTTTTTAACTCAGTTATTTTTTCCCTCAAAATGACCAACGATCTCTGCTATATGATGGCCCTGAATATAATTAGAGGTGATAGAGAATTTAGATATGTTTTCTATTTCTTTGCTGCTCAGTCCTTCTTACAATTGCCCACTTTGGGCTTCACTTAAATATACTTAATCTCAAGAGTGGATTCCACCAGATTCAGCAAAGTGAGCCTGCTATATAGTAGTGTTCTGGCTGGACTATCTGAGAATGATTCTGATTCTAGTTATTATTTTATTGTTATTATTACCATTTACTCAGCAATAACTATCTATCTCATAAGTTGATATGCATTTCATAGTACTACCTCATTTAATTCTCAAACGAACATCAGATACTATTAACCTACACAAGAAATATAAGAGAATTGAAGTGTTTATAACTTTAGTATGTCTCCAGGCCTTAGATTTAAAATCATGGTCCTCAAAAATATATCATACTGCTTCTGATCAAATCTACTTCCATAAAATCTACTTTATAATAATATATAATACATAATCTAGGAGGTAGAAACTTCTATATATTTTGGTAGTTTCTATCAACTTGTGGAGTCATACATTCAGAGAGATATGCTGTCTTCTAAATCTGGGGTAACTCTTCAGATAATATATAGAGTGAAATTGTGTCAATTTTTTTCTCTTTTAAGACTCATAAGCAGTGTTGAGTCTACACATCTACACAATTATAATGACTCATTATATAATGAGGGGAAAAACCTTAGAGGATATTTTTGTAATTGATTAGGACATGATTCATTTTGAGCTAACTTGGTTCCCAAACATGTGAAAACTTATCTGGAAGTTTGCAAAGGGACTTAATGTCAAGGGATAAACTAAACAGGTATGGGGGAGATAAAGAGAAAAGGAAAATTAATAATAAAATGCTGAGCATGAGTAAAATGAACATATTAGCCACAGTCTTCCTTATAGCGTTGGAAGGCAAATGAAAATGTATTGGTATAGACTTTACAATAGTGACTTTATGCAGAATTCATAATACACAGCAAAGTCTTTGTCACTGTATCCACCTGCTTGTCATAAGATTGAACTCTCTCTCTCTCACACACACACACATCACAGAACCATTCCCAAGCAAAAGAAAATCTCATCTTATGGTTATAAAAATAATGGAGATTTCTTTTGCATATATGCAATTAGAAGTAAATCTTTTGAGAAAAGGTGGGGGGGAAAACAAAAAGAAAAGAGGTTAGCTGAAGAGGAAGAGAGTGGAAAGACATTTAAATTCAACTATAATCACTGTCAAAAAATAAATAAATAAAGCTGTCATCCAGAACACTATGCATAAATCTTCCAACAAGCTGTACAGAACGAAGAGTAGTTGCTTCAGGAACAATGCACAGTCATTTAGTGGGCCTATCAAGCTGACAGTGAGAATACCAGACCTGATACACATGAATGCCCAAGAAGACTGTCTCTGGATGTCAGCCCTGTGTATGTCAATGAAACAAGAGTACGAGAGTATCAAAGCACACTAACAAACCACTGGTAGGCTTGTTTCTGCTACAAATACAAAACCAAAGGCTAACTGTGATCTACTCTTTGAAACTTGTGCTGTAGTATTAGTGGCCCTTAAGGCACTGACCCACACATACTGGATATGGTAGGAAAAATAATAGCGACTGAGACATGAACAGGAGTTTGCATTGCATCTGAAAAATGGTAAAACTCATTTGAATGGTCACAGTTATCTAAATTTTGGCTTACTTTTTGTGTTTCTGCTCTCTATAAGCTGTAATGAATTGGTTATGATGGCCATTCTGCACTTAAATAACCCAAGTTTCAGAGCATTTTGTGACATTTAATCATCTTTAGGGTGAAGTCCCTCAAAAGACTGCACTGTCCATAGTGCTGATTTTCATAGGTATGAGCTAAATGCTTTAGGTTCACTAATTTACACTGGAATTAAACTTGGAATAGTTATTTTATGAAATCCTTTAGTTCACACAGAGAAAACAATCCCTTTGTGTCTTAGTTTTAAAAAAAAATTATTAACTGATAAAAACCAGTGCTTCTGGGAAAGTAGTTTGTACTTTGTGACTACAAAATGAATGGGGTTTTCATCTTAATATCCTTCTTAGACACTCTATAACTAAAATATTATGCTTTACATTACAGACCAAACATAGTATTATATGATCCCATAGAATTTAAATATATCTATTCATTCTAAGATCAAAATGCTTCCTCTGAACCATAACAATTGCCTATATAAAAAAGTCTGCTGTAACACGGTCACCTGCAAGACAGTTAGCATTATCCCTTTCCCGAATGCTAGTACTGAGAAAAGTTAATTGTTTTCTAGAAAGGATTGTAATTACCAGTACTAACATATAATTTATACACCTGGACTTCTGAACAACAAATATTCAAACAATTTGTCAATGGTCTTAGTAGTATTAGGAATATACTGTTAGTGGCCACCCCCCAACCCCTGCCAAAAAAAAAAAAAACCCTGATATAAATCCTCAGGCTGTAGAGGGTCAGGGAAATTTATATGGCTCTTTCTCTGTTAAAGCCACATTTGTTCCTGAATAGTGGCTGAACTATTTGAATTGAATTACATCATATGCACCAGTGATTTGAGTGGAAATACCTCCCTCATTAGTAAATGCATAGTCTTTATTTTACCCCCACTATATAAACCACTTGATTGTTATTTGCCTCTTTGAGAAATATATAAAATATTATAAGATACATAAAAATAATCGTATCTTTATGCTGATTATCCCACTTCTGAGAATTTTAAGAACATAAATCAGCCTAAGCAAAGCCCCATTTGTATAAAGGTCCTTATACACATTTATAGTGAAGATTGCATGTGTTCTAATAATGTTTAATAATAGAGGAATTTATGTAATTATTTAAGATGTATAAACCAGGTAAACAATAAACTATTAAGCATCCATTAAAATTATTCTTATGAAGACTACAGAAATCTGAAGAATGCTTATGCCATTTTAATAAAAGACAGCAGAATGTCAAATGTTATGTGTAATACCTAGGCAAATACATATGCCCAAATATTTTTCTTTAAAACTATTGTGCTCTGAATTCAGCCTTCTTATATGTGGATCTTTTGTTGTAAATTTATTCCCTAAGGGATCTTGGACAAATTACCTATCCTCCCTGTGCTCGAGTTTCTTCAGATGTAAAAAGGAAACTAGTACTGAATAGTACAATATATTATTATTAGGGTTGAATAAGATAATACCTGTAAAGCACTTTGTAGATAACTATCGTAATGCCAACATTTAATAAATATTTACTTACTACCTTTTCAGTAATGAGGAACATGCACAGAAATTGCTCTTCCATACCTCACTGAGATACCATGAGAGTAAATAAAAAGGAAAGAGTGACAGAGTTTGAATTCTGTACAGAGAAGGTGTCAAATGCATGACTGTTATCATCCTCATGGTCAAACTCATTGCTTTTACTCAGGAACTGTCTTTCATAGGGGCTGTGCTACTTGAAGGAAACAGGAATGGATAACTGAATGAGCTATGAAGTCGGAGCAAAAGAAAAAAACGAATTTGCGTCATTACAGTGAGAATATGACCCACATACACTTTAATTGTATAATGCTAGCATCCAGCGATAGAATTTATGTAGAAGGCACTATTAGTATTAACTCAAACATAAAAAGTTTAAAGGTAATAAACTAGCAATTGTCTATCCTGACTTTTGCTAAACACTTTTGTAAACACAAGTGAATGCCATCTCTCACCCTGAAGAAGTACATGGTTTCAAAGGTTAGGTGAGCAGGACAAAGAGAAAATATCAAAGTTTGGGATGCTTCCAAGAGATGCCAATAAATTTCCACATCTGCTCTTTTATCTCAATTGCACCAAGAAGAATTCTCCCAATTAGTTAATTAACTTTAAGAACAAACCAAATTACTTTAAAATGTAACTTAAACTCAAGCCTATAAATTGTAATTAAAACTGCAGGCTCTTGGTATAAATTTTTCAAAATATTTAAGGAGGGTGAATTTCAAACAGACATACGTTTTATGGAAGACTGATACATAGAGGAAAATTTATTCAAATGATGGATTTTAAAAGTAATATTTTAATTAGCCCTTTAGTCACAGTGATTTAGAATTATAGATAAGGAACAGTATTTACTCATTGTAGATGATTAATATGAGATTTTCTTTTGTATATCTCAATGGCCAGTTATTTTTCATAATAAAAAACTGATTCATTGATTAATAAAAATAAAATCCCAAATTGATTAAGAATGAAAGACTCTTAAAACTTGCTAACAACGCTAGATTATAAACTCCTATAAGGCTATTGTTAATGTGTTACGCTAACATCATTATCAATACCAATAGTTTGCATTCATAAATAGCACTGTTAATGTTAAAATTTCTCCAGCTTGAACTTATTGTATATATAGAACAGAAGCTTTTTAAAATGTATTTATTAATTATAAATCAAGTTAATGGCTTTATTCTCTCTAGTCATCTGTCATTATCAAGTAAATGCCTCATTAAATCAA
Source organism: Neophocaena asiaeorientalis asiaeorientalis (assembly GCF_003031525.2). Classification (NCBI taxonomy): domain Eukaryota; kingdom Metazoa; phylum Chordata; class Mammalia; order Artiodactyla; family Phocoenidae; genus Neophocaena; species Neophocaena asiaeorientalis. The sequence continues at coordinate 2,885,248 of NW_020185322.1, forward strand.
ATAAAACCTGAAAAAGTAGGCTTTTTTTTTTTCTTAAGATGAGGGTAATTCCAAAAGATGAAAGTATTTTTAAAAAATGTCTAGAGTGGAATGTTGATACTTTAAGGCAAAGCATGAACCAAATTGGATTCTTTCAACAATATGGTACTCTAGGTAGATCAAACTTTTTGACTGATCTCATCATTCTTTAGAGCTAGAAGGGATGTTCAAGAGATTTACAGCACTGGTAGGATTGGATATTTAAAAATTATTTCTTTTATCAAACTGTTCTTTCTCATGTCTTTAGTGAATCTCTTCTTTTTGCCACATAAATCTGTTTTTCTTTCCTTTCTCGTCCTATTATCAACATCATTAGAGAACAGATGAAGATCAGCATACTCAATTTAGACTTGAAGGAATTTATTAAGTCATTCCTCAGATTTTCTTTCTTCAGATAAAATTTCTCTACTTTTAAAAGATTAGTGAAAAGATTTCTAAGAGGCTGAATGTGATAAAATTCAGAAATCACTGAAACCTGTGGTTAATTCTCTCTTTTCAATTTTGTTCATTTGCTTTGTCATTACAAGGAATATAGTTCTCTTTAATCTGGTAGTTTTCATTAGAATTACTAGTATTAGTTTGCTCCTAGATAATTAATATTAAGTTTTATGTATGATACAAGTCACATGTTCCATTCAAAGAACATTAAAGAACTAATGGAAAGGGAGTTTCTTAGAAGTAAAAAAAAAAAAGAGCAAAATGGTAAACATTTGAACATGATATGATAAAGCAAGAAGGTAAAGTTTTGCTTGGGATCTATTAGGTTCTTACTATTTAAGTATAAAACTGTTAAATACTGTATGTTGAATAAAATGTTCTGGGGAAGAAATAAAAATGAAGCAAAGAAAGTAATGACCGTATTATAGAAAAAACAATAATTATTCAAAAGAACAACTATTTCTTTTAAAAGATAGTTCCCATATGGTAAAGAAGTATCCCACTGTAATTCCTAGCCTCAAGAAGCTAGAGCAAAGAGCATGCACTATCAGTCAGCAAGAAGAAGGGTTATTAAATCCTCATAGCCTTTTTTTTTTTTTTTTGGACTATTTTCAGGGCTGTTTTAGTTTCACAGAAAAATTGAGAGCTAAGTACAGAGTTTTCGTATACCCCCTTCCCCAACACATGCGTATCCTCCCTCATTATCAACATCCCCTACCAGATGGTACATTTGTTACAACCGATGAACTGACATTGATACGTCATCATCACCCAGAGTCATCGTTTACATTAGGGTTCACTTTTGGTGTTGCGTACTCTATGGGTTTGGGTAAATGTATAATGCCATGCATTCACTGTTACATTATCACACAGAATAGTTTCACTGCCCTAAAATTTCTCTGTGTTCCATCTATCCATCCCTGAACCTCCCTAATCATAGTCTTTTTCTAATTCCTGATTAATTGAGCTGAATTAGGTGTGAGACTAAAAGAAACCCTCCCCCTCCCCACCAGGCACTGACTGGGGTGAGTACCCTTCACCATTCCTGTCCTGTGCTATGATAAGCAGAGGGAGTGTTGGCTTCCCCTCACCCGCCACCCCAGAGTCACTGCCTAGCAGGCCTAGCTTTATGGGGCCCCTGCTTGCTGAGACATCTGATCAGATACCACAGACTCCTGAGAAAGTTACAGAGAATCTCCCTTTAATAGATACCCCCTAAACTTCTCTTATAATTACGGAGTCACCACCTCTGTCACTCTGACTAAATCTCTATTGGGTATTTTCTGCTGTAGGAATGTTTGTGTTTGGAATTATTCTGAAGGTTTTTCCAACTCATAATATTCGAGGTTCTTTCCTATTTGCTGCAATAGACACACACCTAGTTAGTTTAGTGATTAACATTTCTTTTTAAGAACATGCTAGAATGGGAGCTGTAGTTAGATACTTTCTGCCTGATGTACAGACTGGATCTAATGAGAAGATATTTCTTTTCAGAAAAAAAAAAGTCTAAACAAATGCACTATTTCAGTAAATAATCAAGACATATCTAAAAAAATATAAACTGGGAACACAGGCATTACACTTTAAAGGATGGAACACAGTGCTGAATAAAACCATGGCATGGACTTTTCATGCATCTTATTTTGACCAAAGTGTGAGTTATGAAGTGGGGAGGTGGGCAAATGGTAGCCCCAGAAAGGCTACCTATGGCCAAATTGCTCTCTTAAAGATTGTCACTTATACAAACTGCATATAAGGTGAGCCAATCACCTGTTTGTTCTTTGTTCAGAACATCTCCCCTACTTACTATATACCTAATAGGTGTTTCTCAAAATCCAAAAGCTTTAAGTCTTCAAGAAAATCACCCCTTGGTAACTCATCCCAAATCACTCATAATGTTTCTTGCACTGTTTATTTTTAAACTTATCAATATTGCTTGGTTTTGCTTGGACTTGTTATTTATCCTGATATAGAACCTATTATATACATACATTAATACATTTTTAAAAACACTGCATGCAACACTTCAGTACACTGGTTTTGCCTGTCCAGGGTAGATTTTCTTTCCTCTGATAACAGCATCTATGTCTTGCCTTGGGAAATTATCCAAAAGTCTGTTTGTATTATTTAAAAAGTAATGAGTAGATAACGATACAGTTTCATGAATTAAGCCCAAATATGGAACCAGAACCCAAAATAGGAAATAAAACATTGCGAGCACTTTACAGGCACTACCTCTCCCTCAGCTGTAAACACCATTCTGATCTCTGGGCCATGGAGTAGCTTTGTCTATTTTTTTGAACCTTACATGAACAGCCGAGTGTGCACATTTTTGTGGGGGGGGCTTCTTTCACTCTACCTTATACTTACGAAATTCATCTGTATTATTGCTCCTAGCAATACAATACAGTATTCCAATTCATGAACACACCTCAAGGTAAGCAGAACAATGACCTCCCAAAGACTTTTGTCTTAATCCTCCGGAAGCTGTGAATAGGTTAAATTTGCATGGCAAATGGGGATTAAGGCTGCAGATGAAGTAAAAGTTGCTAATCAATGGATTTTGTAATAGAGAGAGGGTCCTGAATTAGCCAGGTGGGCCCCAATATAATCACAAGTGTCCTTAAATGCAGAGAAGGGAGGCAGAAGAATCAGTGTTAAAGGGATGGGATGTGAGATATACTTGACTGGTCATTGTTGATTTTGAAGATGGAACAGGGCTAATAGCTAAGGAATGGGGGAAGCTTCTAGAAGCTGGAAAAGGCAAAACAACAGATTGTCCCTTGAAGTCTTCAGAAAGGAATGCAGCCCTGCCAAACATTCATTTTAACCCAGTGAGACCCATTTCAGACTTCTAATCTCCAGGACTGTAAGATAATAAATTTGGGTTGTTTTAAGCCACTGAGTTTGTGATAATTTGTTACAGCAGCATTAGAAAATACACCTGGAAAGCTGCTAAAAAGGTACATTCTCTGGGCACATTCCATACGTACTGAATCAGAAAATCTGAGGGTGGGGCTCAGCAGTCTGTCTTTAGACAAGCCTGGAAGTAATTCTAATGCATGCTGAGGTTTCAGAACCCCGAGAATAGGAAACTAAAACAATTTATATTTGTTGGTAATGTTTATGGGTTATGTTTATGGTTTATGTTTATGGGTAATGTTTATGGGTTATGGGTTATGTTATGGGTGGGTTATGTTTAGTTTGACTACTATGAAAAATGCTTTCAATCAACATGTTTGAATTCTTTTTCTGTTGAAAAGGGGTACACATCTCTGTTAAGTATATGCAACATTTATAAGAGGAAGATGCTTACTATGACATGTATGTTTTCCTCTTTAGGAGACAGTGTCAAATAGGTTTCCAAATTGGTTTGACACATTTACACCTGCTCCAGTAACTCATGAAAGCTTGAATTGTTCCAAACACTTGTTGTTTTGGTTAATTTTAATTATTCTGTGGCTCTGTAGTGATACCTCATTGTGATTTTAACTTGTACTTCCCTAATGCCTAATAAAACTAAACACCTTCTCATATTATATAGCTCATTTGATCTGGATAACCTTATTTTTGTGAAGTAACTGCTCATTAAAAATTATTTTCATATTCTTACTGATTTTATGAGGTTTTTGCATACAACCTTATAAAATCAATAAGAATCTGGATACAAATCCTTTAAAAATATATGTATAAAAATCTATTCCCACTTTGTGGTTTCTATTTTCTCTGCTAATGGTGTTGTTTCATGAACAGAAGTTCTGACCTTGAAATTAGTACATTTTTTTCCTTCAGTTAGTGATTTCTTCTGTAATACTTCCTACTTCCAACCAATAAGTTTCCTCTAAGTGCTTTATTGCTTTATTTTTTACATTTAGAAGTCTGATATATCTGGAATTGACTATTTCATGTGCAGTGAGGTAGAAGTGAAAATTATTTACTATATAGATATCTAATTTATCCAGTATCATTTCTTGATAAGACCATTCTTACCCTCACTGTGTTGCAATGTCATCTTTCTAATGTACTTGACTACTGCTTGCAACAAGGCCACACCTCCCACTGGCTTCTTCCAGCGACTGACTGACTGACACACACAGATACTAATGCACACATAGGGCTCTTCTGACAGCTGTCTTTGGCTTGAAGATTCCTCTATATCTTTGCCCATCTCTCTTTCCTGAGACCACCTGCAATCTAGGACCCTTTCACCCAAGCTTTTCTCCCGCTCTCTTTCACTCTGGGTCAGAATTTCATCCTGGTCTGACAACTTTCCCATATTTCTCTGGCTCCCTCCCAGTTTCCCGCACACAAGCATTTTTCCTAATAAAATACTCACATGTTTAATTTCATCTCGGAGTCCGCTTCTCAGAGGATCTGGGCTAACATAAGTGGTGCCAAGAGTGGTCTGAGAAAACAGACAGTAAGATGGGTATTTGGAATTGACTCAAAGGTGGGATGGGGCATGGATATAGGCAGGATAAAGCAGCGACCTGACTGTGAAAGATTTCACCAGTGGTGACCTGGGAAATCATCCCAGTGGAGCAGGGATGCTGTTGCAGGTGCAGTGATATAGGCATGTGAAATACATAAAGCAAAGTCTGCAAATGCAGTGGAGTTGGCTAGTCCTTGCCAAGTTGTATTCACTCCCTGTAGAAGGATAATGAGAAACCAGGGGCTGTTAACAAGCAGCTGTTAATGGCTAAGTGTGAGAGCCAGAGAGCCTCAGTGGTACATATAAAGGGCTCTTATCACCTGTACTGAAAGGGCAGACACAGATGAACAGGAGGTTGAAGACTTAATTGTGTGAGCAGAGCTCCAGAAATTCTTGAATTCTCAGCTAAGGCAGGTCTGTTATGTGAAGGTCAGGGTGTGGTAGAGGAAACCTGGGATCCTGGAAACTAAGAGTAGGCCACCTGGATGACTGTCCCTGACTGTCCCCCTGGACTTTTGGGGTATGCAGAGGTGGCCCACCCTCCTCTAGTAATGGTTAGCACTTACACTGTGCTAGGAGACACTGCAGAAGCCTCTTTTCCCCAAAGCAACATATGTCCCCTCAGGGGCTTTCCCACTTTCTATCCTAGAGGCTAGGCTGATACCAGGGGTTAAATCCTAGTATAAACTGCCCCTTCCCTCCACACTGAGCCTGTAAAGAGAAGATATAAATAGAGAAGTATAAGAGTTATGTGGCACGTACCAACAAAAGCTATGGGGTTATGCCTGGGGTTGTATTTTAGGGTGCATCATCAAGAAGGCTGGAATTTAAGCCTGAATAAGCAAGAAGTGACTTAGGGGTGCTTCTTTAGGACACAAAATTTAACACCCTACAAAAACACTAGGGAATGTGGCAAATTTGCTGCTAGGGTGGCTCTTAGATACCTGGAAGAAACAATGGACAACTCTCAGCAAAGTAAAAATTCCTGAATTACCCTAGAAGATGTAAATGAAGGAATAAAGAGCTTAAGGTAAGTGAATGTGATGGTTAACTTTATGTGCCAACTTGACTGTCAAATTGACAGCATGCCCAGATATTTGGTTGAACGTTATTTCTTGGTATGTTTGTGAGGGTGTTTCTGGGTGATTTTAATATTTAAGTCAATAGGCTGAATGAACCAGATGGCCCTTCCTAGTATAGGTGGCCTTATCCAAACCTTTGAAGGCCTGAATAGAATAAAAGGCTGAGTAAGAATTCTCTCTCTCTCTCTCTCTCTCTCTCTCTCTCCCTCTCTGACTCAAAGAGACATTTGTCTCTGAAGGCTTGGACTCAGACTGGAACTATAACCATCAACTCTCTTTTCAGATAAAAGAAAAATGAAACAAACAAACAGAAAGTATTATTCAATTTTTTTCCCCCAGGAGTATTTCTTTGCACTGATGTTTTTTAGGGCCACACTACTACTGAAAGGCTGTAGTGCTGAATCTGTCCACTTTTGAAAAGGGCCAGCACATTGTTCAGAGCTATCTATAAGTCAGACTGAATTTTTCTTCCCCAGTCAACTGCCACGGGAATCAGAGCCACTCGCTCACTACTTGCGCCTTTAGGATGTGCTCAAATAAAATCTTCTACAGAGTTTCATGTGATGATGGAGGGCTACTGCCCACGCCCAAAATTATGGTTCAGGCAACTCAGTTCATGGTGGTCAATTGGTGTCACATGGCACATTGAAAGCTTGTTGGGAAGACATTCAGCCTTCACTAAGGCCCAGGAGCAAGCCAGCAGTTGGTTTTCAAATAAATATCTGAAAAAGACAGAATAGCTTTTTCCCTGAAATCCCAGGGCTTTTTTGTGATTCATTTACACAATCCTACAGGCTCCATAACGTATCACTGTCTTCCACAGACACTTGAAGTAACATTTGATATGCTTAGTCTCATGGTCTATTTGACAAGGTAGCTTTTGTGGCAGCAACTATTTCAGAGCCTTTTTTTTTTTTTCAGAGGTCCACTAAAAACTGGCAACTCTATATGGATTAGAATACCTCACAAAAGTATACAATCCATCAAAAATTCAGAGTCTTATTAGGCACTGTGCTTCTTCTACAATGATAAGATATGCTAAATAAAATAATTTGTCCTTTACCTTGGAGAGGGCATCTTGACATAGCCTGGGCCACTGGACCTCTAGAAATTTCACCAAAGTGACAGGACCCTGAATTTTTCTTGTTTTATTTTATTCCTTGGAACCAATATTTCTTTACAAAGCATCTAAAATACTTCCTAGTTTTTGATCAACAGATATCATCATATCAACAATCATCATGATATCATCAATGTTGTGGACCAGGCTGATTTCCTGTAGAATGTTTGGAAATCAAGTTTTCTGCAGATTAAATTATGATAGAGTATGGAATATTGGTGAGTTAAGACTGTGATGGTATATCGTTGTCCTTTTCAGGTGAAACCAAATTGCTTCTAAAATATATATAGGAAAAAAAATTGACAGATAAATACCTGCATACCAGGTACTTATATGATGTTATGCTCCCCCCAAAAAACCGTATTTGCAATAGTAGCTGCATCTCTGCAACATTTCCAAGAATGTGGTATTGATTTTGATTTACTATTTTCGTAGATGGAGGCATTCTAGGTGTTTAAACTTGGTATTTCCTACCATAATGATCCTTATTTCATGAGAGGGAACCAATATAGAGACTTTACCAGTTGCTGAGTATGTCTATTTCAACCATATTTCAGAAATGCATAAATGATCATGGGGTTTGTTCTGGTATCCATCAGGCCTGCTGTGAGACAGACCAAAGTAAAAACTCAATTAATTACCTGATGCCACAAGTTCCCACTCTTAACAGATCACAATTGTTTTTTGGTTCATGAGGATTTAGCATATTAGTTCAGAGTTAGTGTTCAGTAATCCCCCCAAAAACCTTAGTATTTTCCTTTCTCTAATACTATAGCTGTAGGCCCCTTTGAGGCAAGTCTACAGGGAAGATTTACAGTATACAGTTTAGGCACTGTTGTAGGGTTCTTCCTCAACAGGATTTCAGTCTTCATTAAGAATTCCTTTCATTCAGGGGATTCTGGGATTGTGAACTTACTAAAGTTTGGGAACCAGGGAGAGAGCCATGATTCTAAATAATGATTTATGTCAGAGATCCATGGCATCTAACCAATTCACTTGTATATGTACAACTACATGTATATATCATTTGTCTCCACAAGATCATGAGGATATAAGGCAGAAAATATTTATTTCTTTTTCTATAACACATTTCTGAAGCTCGAATATTATCTTTACTAAATATGTAATGAATCGAATTGAATTTTATACTTTATATTTCAGATTAAAATAGCCAATATTAACAAAATATTATATCATCAAAAGTAAGCCTAAGCTGAAATTCAAATAAACCTGTAATGTAAACCATGAAAACAACAAATCAAAAACACTGACTTACTGTGCTCACTTATGGACATGATTATGATACATTCTAAAACATTGCCTTTCTGATACTAGTTGTCAAATCTAATTGTAATGTGAAGCATATACTAAATAGTCAGTGTGTATTCAAAATTATATTTTTACAAAAAAGAATGAATAAAGCAGGGAAAATAGAATGACCACTTTTACTTTAAGAATTAGTAGTAACTTGGAATTTAAAATTTGTTTCTAATGCTGTGTGTATTTCATGCACAAAGAACTAGAATAGACTGCCGAAATAAAAGTAGAGACTTCTATAAACATAATAGGCTGTATTAAGCCAGCCATTATGTTGGATACAATTTCCATTTAATGTCAGAAATTGGCTTCTAAAGATGGCACTCTAGAAATCAAAGCTTTCAATTTTTGCAGCTCCTAAATTGATTAAAGTTGAAAAAGAAGTAAGTGTCAAAGAAACATTTTGAGAATATAGTCATTCAAATATCATTTTTTGAAGGGTTGGGGGCAGGTAGTGCTTTGTTTTTATTACATCAGGAAAGGAAAAGATATGATTGAGACCAGCAATAAAAAGATAACTATGTCAGGGAAGAAAAAGTATTCACATCAGCGCTCTCTAGCCCTTCCCTATTAGAATATAAATGCTACATCTTGAAATAAACTAGAAAATGAAGAAATATATCTTTCTCTTTAAAGTGCAAGATCAGAAGAGGTGAGCTCTTCTCTGAGATTGGAAAGCTGCCTTCCAAGGTTTCTGTGATAAAAAATGGGGAAAGCAATGATGTGGAAAGACTGATATTTGAATCTCTTAAAACTGGTTCTCAGCACCAGTAGTGTTAATAGAAAGAATAGCAGAGGCTCCAATACTGTCTCACCCATTCATACAATGAATTTTTGCATGGGCAGCTGGGGAAATCTAATTCCAAACTTACATAGGAAAACTATTCAGTAGTATTTTGGTACATGAATATGCTGTATTCATATAATTTTTTTTTGTTTTATTAAAGCAATAAGGGAGCATTGTTATTTGCAGCAAGTTGGAGGTGGGAAAAAAGGAACACTTTGTGCCCCTGAATAAGCTCAGCTTATTTGTGGGGAGTTTTTTTTTTTTTCTACTGGCATTATCATTATCTCTTTTTTGTTTGTTTTTGTTATTTTTTAAACAGCACACACCATTATCTCTTAAAGACAACATCTCAGTGGTGTGAACTCAGCTTTATTCCAACTAAGTCACTGAAAAAAAGAAACCAGGAACATAGATATTGGACAAAAAAATTAGCAAAGCCCTTTCCTCCAAATTCTGATCCAGGTTTGACACATCTTTGGTGCTTTTTCATAAATGATTTCATCTGAACTGTGGTTGCCCCGATTACTTACAGAATTTTATTGAAACTGCTTTAGTCCCTGTTACATATATACTTTTCATTTAAGAAATCCTTAGTGACTAGTGCTTAGCATAAATTTCATGCTCAATAAATATTTATTAAATTAAGTAACCATTCTAGTCCACATCTGCTGGAATTCCAATAAACTGGCATAAATTAGGACTAGTTCCACAATTCTACAGATCAATTAGGAACATCATTTACCAGGTATATGACCTGTACATTGAACAATTTACTTAACTTCCCTTAATTTCAGTTTTATCTTCTATAAAACCGTAAGTGATTGTCCTGCAAATTATAATGTCACATCTATAAAGGGCCTTCCACAGAGCTTAACACATCAGTTAACACATCAGTTAAATAACCTGGTTATTATTTTTAATGTTATTATCAACATTTGCAAATGACAAATGAGCCTTCATCTCTGAGGTTTGTGACACTACTTCTCCTTTTCATTCAATATCTTAAAAATGATCATACACAGGAAGCCACATTTCAAAGTCCCAAATCATCATGGGTGAATTACAAACGGCACTTTGTTTCTTTGGTTATTTTTTTTTCCAGGACACACATATGGCAGTTTTACAGAGTTTCCCGTAATTCCTGTTACAGATACTACTCTTTCTCTGGTTATCTGTCTATCATAAAACTCTGAGGACAGGGACCTGATTTTCAATCTGCTTTCTTATTCACCAGGGCTCCTATTCACCCTCCTTAAACAGGGAACTCAAGTGCTCAAGAAAAGGCTCTGAATGTCATAATGGTGGTGGTTGTTGTTTTACTTTTTCCAGGAATTGTCAACAGGGGCTATTTGAGAGAACATTTATTTATTTTTATTCATACCATTTTGCGGCAGCCACTAAATAACAAGGAACAGGCGACTGAGACTCAATGAACTGATAAAGGGCAAGGCATCCCTATGAGTATGAACATCAGGACAGGGCTGTACTCAGTTTTGGATGATAATCTATTTGTTCAATGGAAAATATTATGGCTGGAAGATGCTCCTGCTGCAGTGACAAAGGCACTGCACACATTCAGCCTATAAATGGAACAACGTTGGTTTCATCTATGAAGCAGAGTCAACAGGTAATTGCCCTAAACCACAATGTACAAGTGAGTGGAAATGACTTATTGGTCATGCATAGAAAATGTCCTTATTGAGGACAGCACGGCTCATGCATAGAAAAATAGCCAGAATGGAGTATTATTAGTCTTCAAATAATAGCTGTCACTAGCCTCTTCAACCTTTACCATTATGATCACTTATTGAAATGAAGCTATAGAAGATTCATGTTAAATTGGGAACACCATGAATTCTCACCTCTCTCTCACTCTCCATTTTTAACCATCTGCCCCATCCTGTGATCTCTACCTACCAGAGTCCTCACCTCTGTCTACACTGACAGTGCATCATGACTGGCCTCCCACCTGCCTTTGCTTCTGATTTTGTTCCATGCCACCCACTCTCCTAACTGCTGAGTGAATGTGCTAAACTAAAAGGCCTTTTTTTTTTTTTCTTCCTGTTAAAATCCTTCAACCTTCCCCTATTTCCTTTGGGAAGATAGTCAAGTTTCTTTTACCACAGCCTCTCACAATTCCCCAATGTAATTTTTTTTTTTCTCTTTCAGAGAACAAATGAAATCAATAAATTGTAACTTTCACTTTGAAAGCAAGATAAGCCAAAGGGTTTGTATACATCAGTACTGAGGAGGAGTTTTCAGGGTCTGAAGGCCTGAACATCCTCCACTAAAAGCTTCTTAACTAATAATGTGTCTGAAAGGTTCTTTGTCAATACCTCTCTTCATTTATAAGTTATGACTGCTTTATTGTCTAATGAGATACATGTATTTATTGGGTGTGTGTGTATGTGTATTTCATTCACATTTCAGGTTTCACTCACACTAGGCTTTGGTGTCCTCTTGTTGAACAGAAACAATTTCACAGAGCAACATCAGACCAGGCTATCATGTTACCAAAATCAATATCCTTTCATCTTTGTGTCTAATCACACATTTTAACAAGCTCCCTGTACATCCCACAAAACAGTGAACACTCCCCAGCTCTTGGCTAATATGACTGACTGCTGCTTCTTTAACAATTATGGCTTCAACCTCACTCTAGTATGCCTTTTTTCTAGATAAGATTTATCAACATATCCAATCATAGAACTATCCCGTTTCCTGATGTCACCCAATGCAGAGAAAGTCCCTACTTCCTTGAATCTTCATCAGAATCACCGAACTAAAGCCCAGATTCTTTAAGAAGCCCTTTCTTACATCCTCTTACTGAGATGCCCCCCAGTTTCTCACTTTGCATGTTCTCCCCAATTGCAACAAGAATGAAACCCAATTTATTCACCACTATGGGTGTGCTCCTACTAATCTTTGACTAGTATACACTCACTGATTGGTTGAAAGCATCCACCTTCAGGCTGAGGAACCATAAACTCCTTTGCTCTTATTTTTCCTTATTTACCTGTTCAAGCACAAATGCAACCTGTAAGTATTTCCTGCATTTATTTGTTTTTGTGCTTTTTCCCACTTCCCCGCAAAAGACTAAAACTCCATTAGGGGAAGTGCCTGTAAAGCCTTTTCTATTTTTGATGCCCATTGCTTTACATATAGCAGATGTTCAATAAACTTCTGTTGAATGACTGAACTAAAAAATATATCAGCAATAATTATTTAGGGGCTTCCCTGGTGGCGCAGTGGTTGGGAGTCTGCCTGCCAACGCAGGGGACATGGGTTCGAGCCCTGGTCCAGGAAGATCCCACATGCCACGGAGCAACTAAGCCTGTGAGCCACAACTACTGAGCCTGCACTCTAGAGCCCGCGAGCCACAACTACTGAAGCCCGCACACCTAGAGCCCGTGCTCTGCAACAAGAGAAGCCACTGCAGTGAGAAGCCTGCGCACCGCAACGAAGAGTGGCCTCTGCTCTCTGCAACTAGTGAAAAGCCGACACATAGCAACAAAGACCCAACACAGCCAAAAATAAATAAATAAATAACAAATAAATAAAAAGTGAATAAGAAACCCACCCTTCCTTGATTCCATTTTAAAAAAATGAAAATAATTATTTAGAAAAAATTCTATTGCAAATGATGACAAAATATATTCAGGAATAAACCAGCAAGATAACATCCAAAACCTAAAAGAAGAAAATGATTAAAAAAAAACCCGAGGAACATAAAGACAAAATTAAATTAAATAATGAAGAGTTTAAACATTTCTAGAACCAGAAGCCAAAACTATAAATATGTAAATTCTCCTTAAAAATGTATTAAGGGCTTCCCTGGTGGCGCAGTGGTTGAGAGTCCGCCTGCCGATGCAGGGGACACAGGTTCGTGCCCTGGTCCAGGAAGATCCCACATGCCGCGGAGCGGCTGGGCCCGTGAGCCATGGCCGCTGAGCCTGCGCGTGCGGAGCCTGTGCTCAGCAACGGGAGAGGCCACAGCAGTGAGAGGCCCGCGTACCGCAAAAAAAAAAAAAGTGGTGCTGGGAAAACTGGACAGCTACATG
>NW_020185322.1:2898590-2913222 GCF_003031525.2 Neophocaena asiaeorientalis asiaeorientalis
GGAGAGGGCCCCCCTCACCAAAAAAAAAAAAAAAAAAAAAAAAAAATGTATTAATTTGTGTTTAGAATCTTGAAAAATTAGATCAATAACTCAGTGCACAGTAAAATAAATTTCAAAGGATCCAAAATTTTAATGCCAAGGAAATGTCTCAATTCCATATCTTGAATAAATTCTACCGGATTGTAGGTACAACGATTTTTACACAATGTTGGATTAATTTGCTAATATTCTGTTGAGCATTTTTACAAGTATGTTCATGAGAGATACTGGTCTATAGTTTTCCATTTTTGTAATGTCTTTGTCTGGATTTAATATTGCTGGCCTCAGGGAGCAAGTTAAGAAATGCTCCCTGTGTTTATGTTTTCTGGAAAAGACTATAGAGAGTCAATATAATTTATTCTCTAAATATTTTGTAGAATTCACCTGTGAAACTATCTGTGCCTTGTACTTTCTTTTTGGAAGATTATTAATTATTCATTCAATTTTTTAATAGATATATGGCTCTTCAGTTTTTCTCTTTATCTTTGAGTGAGCTTTGGAAACTGTGTCTTTCAAAGAATTGGTCCATTTTATCTGTTTTAAAATTTGTGACAATCATAGACCCCACTAAAGTTTAGAAGTGGCAGAAATGACACTAAAGAGTCCTCTCAGATTCAAAATTGCAAGGACAAAGTCAAATAACAGAATTTACCAAATATCACCTAAAACCAAATTTTGGTACATCCCTAGTCCTATCTTATTTTCTATTATATCTTCAGTGCTTGGAACATTATGGATATATGGATAATACATAAATAAACTCATGAATAGTGGGGGAATAAATTGTCATCTTTCTCAAGAGCTAATTGGCAATATATTTCAAGATCCTTTGACTTTTCAACTTCATTGATTCCAATTTTCAGAATCTTATCTATGGATTTCTTAATACTGTGTTCAAAGATAAATATATAAGATGTTAACTATAAAATTATTTATAAGCATGAAATAATATAGACTAAATACAGAATAGGGAAATGGATGTACATACCATTTGAGGTATATACTAAGTGATGAAATATTACATATCTTTCAAAATCATGATTTCAAAGAATAATTAAATGGATGAATTTGTCTTCAAAATAAGGATTTCAGGGTACAATCTATAGAGGAAATAAGTCAATCTTTAGAAAATAGGACTAAAGGGAAATGGCAATTATGTTTTTCTGAATTGTGTGATTACAAGTGATTTCATAAGAAAAAAGTGCCCAGTTTGTGTTGGCTATTATTTTTTATTAATATTTTTAGCTTTCCCTTAATTAATCTCCTTTAATTTCTCAATGTCCTAAATTAAGCATGCTTTATTTTCATAATGAAAAAGACGTTCGGTAATATAAAGAAAGCATTTAATAATGTTCCTTTCTTACAAATTAATTTCTTTAGAAAACAACAGAAAAAGAGTAATCGTTGAGTTTTTAAGGTGCTTTAAATGCTCATGATTAGAAATGAAGAGTTACGAACTATATTTATCCCACATGGAAGAAAAGCTTAGCCATACAGAAAAAATTGGCGAGGATTAAGAATTTTTCCATTTCTAACTGACCTATTCAGCACTGTCAGAAAGGAATCATTAATAATGAAATAAATTAGGCTTTATTGTAATAAACCCTCAAGCAGGCTTCATACAGTTATCTATATTAAAAAATAGCTTAATGATAAAGCACTCTAGCTTTATCTATACTATGGCACCCACAAATTGGAGTGTCCATCCTTCTGACTTTTGATTTGCAGCTCTTATTTGAAGTTACTATTTACATTTTTGTCCCTGGTGTTTCTGTTGCTGACATTTAATAACGTCAAGGGCCACTCATTGCACCTCAGTTTCAGCTGCTCAAGAGGGAAATGCCTGTATCTTTGAGAACTAATGAGAGCCCTACAAGAAAAATTTTAAGTATATCCTAGAGTCTATAATTTATGGAAGAATATTCCAAACACAACTTCTTGGTATGGTGAAAAAATTACCACCATTTTAATATGTTATGGTAACAATCAAATACACAGAGCTTCATTTTATTTATGAAAATGTTATTTGTATGTTGGAAGTGAAATGGCACTTTGAGTGTTTGAAGAATCTCACTCTAAAATTCTAAGGACTTCATGGAAACAAACTATTATGATGTAAGAAAAATAGACTGCAATTGAAAAATAGCCTTCACCTATCTAAAGTCCTGTGGGACATTCATTATTTGTATTTCTTCTTTGATAATGTGATTATGAGGTTTGACCTTCCACTTAGAAATGAGAAAATCTAATCATGAGTTTATATCCCTTCATATTTCTAGCAGTCAGAGCATTGCCTGAAGAGGGGCACTATGTAAGCATGTTCAAAATGATAAAAAATGACATTTTTTAAATTGCAGTGGTTGAATGCTGAGGCTGTACCCGCCTACTCAATACTCAAAAGTGCTGTTTTTGGGATAAATAGATGAGGCTGTTTCATGTCCATATCCATTAGTCAGGATTGGTTGAGTTTTCTTATAATAATAAAGAATTCTAAAATCTCTAGACCTTGAAACAATGGTAGTTAATTACTGATACAGCCAAAGTTTGCTGTGGGCTGAGGTCAATCACCAGGATACATGTCCTCCACATGACAGCTCAACCTTACATCTCCATGTCACCAGAGGTGTTTACAATAGCCATGGCAAGAGAAAAGGAGAGGCTGAGAGTTGTGTACCAGCAAATGAAGTGCCTCTGCTCAAAATAACATGCATCATTTCCACTCACACTTTTTGAACAAAGCTCATCCCATAGCTATGCCTCATGTCAAGGTCAGGACATAAGAGGGAATGTAGAAGTACAAACCTACAGTTTACTGGAAAGAAGTAAAGCAGAGATGAATGGTTGTAATATTTGTCATGCTATGCAACTGTGACTTGCCAAAGCCCAGAAGTATGCATCATTGGTAGATGAAAATAGGCTACCTGGATTCAATGTTTGCATTCCATAGAAGTGAGGCATCTAGGTTCCACAGGTATGGTTTTATGTGTTCACATATCTAACTGAGATGGAGACAAATAGAATCAACATACAAGCACGCTAGATGATCCTCCACATGAAAATATCACTTAGACTTTTTCCCCATGAAAAACACATAGAAAGACTTTGAAAAAGTGACTATTCCCTTCAACGACTTAGTATTGGGGTGGCCAAAACGTTCGTTCGTTTTTTTCCATAAGATGGCTCTAGTAGCACTTAGCTATTTTTAACTTCATTTGAAACAATTTTGTTAGACTGTATGTGACAATTGTCATATCAGCATGCATTTATAAAAAGACCTACCAAAATTGGTGTATTTTTGTGTAGCCATTTTAATATTGAAGATGGAAGAAAAAAGCAACATTTTCAGCATCTTATGCTTTATTATTTTAAGAAAGGTAAAAACGCAACTGAAACTCAAAGAAAAGATTTGTGCAGTGTATGGAGAAGGTGTTGTGACTGATCGAACGTGTCAAAAGTGGTTTGCGAAGCTTCGTGCTGGAGTTTTCTTGCTGGACAATGCTCCACAGTTGGGTAGACCACTTGAAGTTGATAGCTATCAAATCGAAACAATAATTGAGGACAATCAACGTTATACCACGTGGGACATGGCCAACATACTCAAAATATCTGAATCAAGCATTGAAAATTATTTGCACCAGCTTGGTTATGTGAATCGCTTTGATGTTTGGGTTCCACGTTAAGCATAAAAAACCTTCTTGACCATATTTCCACATGAGATTCTCTACTGAAACGTAATGAAAATGTTCTGTTTTTAAAACAAGCTGTGATGGGCGATGAAAAGTGGATACTGTACAACAATGTGGAATGGAAGAGATCGTGGGGCAGCGAAATGAATCACCACCAACCACACCAAAGGCCAGTCTTCATCCAAAGAAGGTGATGTTGTATATATAGTGGGATTGGAAGGGAGTCCTCTGTTATGAGCTCCTTCCGGAAAACCAAACGATTAATTCTAACAAGTACTGCTCCCAATTAGACCAACTGAAAGTGGCACTCGATGAAAAGTGTCCAGAATTAGTCAAGAGAAAACGCATAATCTTCCATCAAGATAACGCAAGACCACATGTCTCTCTGATGACCAGGCAAAAACTGTTACAGCATGACTGGGAAGTTCTGATTCACCTGTTGTATTCACCAGACATTGCACCTTCGGATTTCCATTTGTTTTGGTCTTTACAAAATTCTCTTCATGGATAAAATTTCAATTCCCTGGAAGACTGTAAAAGGTACCTGGAACAGTTCTTTGCTCAAAAAGATAAAAAGTTTTGGGAAGATGGAATTATGGAGTTGCCTGAAAAATGGCAGAAGGTAGTGGAACAAAAGGGTGAATACTTTGTACAATAAAGTTATTGGTGAAAATGAAAAATGTGTCTTTTATTTTTACTTAAAACACCAAAGGCACTTTTTGGCCCACCCAATACAAGTGAAAGAGCACTGATTTTGGAGAGAAACAATCCTGAGTTTTAATTCTAGCCTTTTAGAGCAAGAGGTAGTTTTCTTATAGAAAATACTGAAAATGTTCCCATTTTATTGATGGAGAAATTGAAGTGCCAAAGAGAGGATGTACAATGAGAAAGAAAATGGTAGAAATTAGAGCCCATATTAGCCTGTTTATCCATCTTTAATGGAGGCTTATCATTGTTTTTTAAACAGTTTGCTTTAAATTAATATCTCATCCTGTGAAATGAAATAATCCATGTAAAAATAATATATATTAATAATATTTTCTATAAAATATACTGTAAAAGTAGGAAACATGGACAATTCCATATTTTTTACAAAATAAAATATTTTATGCAATAAAAGTATGTATCACAAAAGTATTAGACTAAAGCATATCTCTCAGATAACACCAAGTTATAATTATGTATTGGCAGCAACTTCTATCATGAAAGTAAAGGGACAACTCTTATCACAGCATATTATGAGGTATATTGGGCACAAATGAATACAGGTTTCCATCACCTAATAAATCATTAAAGTCCTTGCTTTCAGACAATGCATTATCCACCTCTGTGATTCTGAACAAAACAGTTTTTCCACTGCCTACTTTTCTTCACAAGCGGTTAAATACAGTTTTGCAAAGTGATGATATAGGGTCAAAAGCTGCTCTCCCACCCAAAGAGTCACAGATTAGAAAAATAGCAGGTTTCACTTGTGTTCATGGTTCTAGACCTGGCATTTTTCTGAGCCTACCTTGAACTACATTTACAAATTACATGTATTTACCTCTCTTTTATTTCACATGAAATTGTCTTACCTATTAATATTTTTAACTCTGGGTCATGGCATACTCTGCAGAGGCACAAATTTGTTCTCATATTCCCTGAGGCTAAAATTATTTTGGTGAATGAACTACCAATAGATTTAAAAGACTGCCTCAGTAACATGGTCAAATGGTTTACAATATAGATGAAATTTTTTAAATTTTATTTTCATGCTAGAGTTATTGATACTTTTTTAAAATAATAATTTAAAAAACGTTTATAAGTTCTACGGATCACTCACCTTTGGGTGCACTTAAGCCAGAATGAAGAGAGGTGAGGAAAAGGGAGTTCATATTTATTGAGCCTTTAGTTTTTATTCAGTTTCAAATATTTCTTGGTGTTTTGTAAGCATTTCTCAGCACATTTCTAACAAATGCTCGAATGTGCATAGAGATAGAATTAAAATTCAGGATTGTTTCTCTTCAAAATCCATGTTCTTTCCAATGCCTTCAGCAGTGAAAGGGACCAGCATACTTGTAATACCACGATTAATACAACCATGGCTACCACCACTTCAACCACAACAACTATGTAAACATTATAATTAAATCTATTTCTTAATACTTACTATATTACAGGCAATAATCTTTAACATGGATTATTTCTTTTAATCCTCATGAGTCTGTCTATGAGCTGGGTATCACCATCATTTTACTCATTCTACAGATGAGAAAACAGTGATTTTGAGAGTTCTGAGTTACTTGCCCAAAGTTACACAGCAAGTAATTAAGTTAATGGTGGATCAGGAATCAAACCCTAAGTCCACTGGACATCCCAGTTAAAATTCTAAACCACTTCTTATCAAACCTCAGAATTATAACTGACAAGTAGTCTTCATTTCTTCACTTTGATAGTCACATGTGATTGAAAAAATATTTGTCCAATTGAACTGACAGCTATTATGTGGGCATCTGTGATCAGAAAGAAGGTGCAACCCTAAATATTGACAATCCTAATGAGAAGGAGAAATTCCCAATCACTTAAAGTGATCCGTCATTTAAAGGGAAAAGGAGCGTCAGACTTATTTGCAGGCTGTTTCAGGATCTTTTATCGCTCATTAGCTTTTCCCATCCTTTTCATTTGTTTGACTTCTCTGTGAACATTTGTTCACGATTGATCAAGCTGTCCATCCAGTGGCAAGGACAGGGAGCACGCCTAGGTCGACACACACCCACCAGCTCTATTGTTAAAAATTATCTAATGCTCTCGTTCCGTGGTGAAGTAGGTTTGGAGAATCTCTGCTATACAAAAAGGCTGGCACTGTGCATTTCGAATTCTGCACAGGGTTCTCTCTGCTGGAGCCTGACACTGCGGCAGAGACACAGAACTCATTACCTGTCTTCAGCCAGAGGACAGGAGGCCCAATTCCATCCTCTCAGTTTCACACTCTCCTGCACTTTTCTTTTTTCTTTCTTTTTTTTAATCAAAGTATAATTGACTAACATTTCAGGTGTACAGCAAAGCAATTCATTTTTATATACTTTTTTCAGATTCTTTTCCATTTATAGATTATTACAAGATATTGAGTATAGTTCCCTGTGCTGTAACAGTAGGTCCTTGTTGTTTGTCTATTTTATATACAGTAGTGCATATCTGTTAACCATATCTGGTTGCTCGCTGTGTTAATAACAAGCACCATCTACTGCACACTCTAGCAGATGTTGGCTGTGCCTCACCTCCCCCACACCCCATATTCCTCAGGTCCTACCAAGTCAGCGTCTTCTGGCTGATGTGAGACTAGAGTGTCTGCGAACTTGTGCCTGAGAAACTTCTTTCCATTAGTACAGATCCTTTTGCCCTCCCATGCACTGCAGGCCAGAGGTGCCAGGGAACTGGGAATAGCCAGTTCCCACATACCCTGGGAATAGCCCTCAATTAACCACTAATGGGAATTGCTATATAAACTCCCAGCTCACACACCTATGAGTATATATCCAAAGAAAATGAAAACAACTAGAAATGACATATATATATATATATATATATATATATAATTCCCTTGCTCAATGCAGCACTATTTACAATAGCTAAGATATGGAAAAAACTAAGTGTCCATTGATGGATGAGAGGAAAAGAATCAAGAAGATGTGATTATATTTATACAGAGACACACATATACATAAAGAATGAAATACGGCTTCCCTGGTGGTGCAGTGGTTGAGAGTCTGCCTGCCGACGCACGGGACACGGGTTCGTGCCCCGGTCTGGGAAGATTCCACATTCCGCGGAGCGGCTAGGCCTGTGAGCCATGGCCGCTGAGCCTGCACGTCCGGAGCCTGTTGCTCCGCAACGGGAGAGGCCACAACAGTGAGAGGCCCGTGAACCCCCGCCAAAAAATGAATGAAATAGATTAAATTAAAAAATAGTAAATAAAATTAATAATAATACTCATAAAGCATTTGGTAAAAAGAATAATTAAGTCCAAATGAAGCAGAAGAAAAGGAATAATAAAAATTAAAGCTAGAACGATTGAAACTGAAAATCAATAAAATGTTTAAAAACTTAAAGCTGATTTTTTGAAAAGATCAATAAAATATATAAGCCTGTCATGCTGACTAAGAAAAATAGAAGACACAAAATACTAATACCAGAAATGAAAGAGGGACATCACTACAGATGCCAGGGACATGAAAAGAATAAGGGAATATTATGAAAAACATTTTGCCCACAAATTTGATCACCTAGGAGAAATGGACCAATTCCTTGAAGGACACAATTTCCCTAAACTCGCACAAGAAAAAATAATCTAAAGAGACATTTATCCATTAAAGAAATTGAATCGATAATTCAATCAATAATAACCTTCCAAGATAGAAAGCAGCAGGCCTAGATGCATTCACCAGAGAATTGTACCAAATTTTTATGGAAGAAACTCTATTGATTCTCTAAAATCTCTTTCATAAAATAGAATTAGAGGAAATCTCACCTAACTCATTCTGTGAGGCCAGGATTACCCTAATAACAAAACCAGACATAGACATTAGAAGAAACTACAGACTAATATCCTTCATGAACATATATACAAAAATCCACAGAAGAAATGAGCAACTTGAATCCAAAATGATATACAAAGAATCATACTCAACTATCAAGTGAGATTTATCACAGGTACACAGGCTGGTTCAACACTGTAAAACCAATTAATGCAATCCATCACATCAACAGATTAAAAAGGAAAAATTGCATGATCTTAAGTGGTATATTTATTGACTGAGAAGGAAGAAATAAATTATTTTTGTTCATATTTACAAATCCATGAATAAAACCTTAAAGAGTTGACAAAAAGAAATGCCTAGAACTAATAAGCAATTATAACAAGGTTGCAGGATATAAGGTTAATATAAAAAAGTCAATCATTTTACTATACAGCAGCAATGAACAAGTGGAATTTGAGATTAAAAACACAACACCGTTTACTTTGGCATCTCCAAAATTAATGACTAGCTATAAATCTAATAAAATGTGTACAAGAGCTTTTTGAGAAGAACTACAAAACTCTTATGAAAGGTATCAAAATCGAACCAAATAAATGGAGAAATATTCCATGTTTATGGATTGGGAGACTCAGGATTGTCAAGATATCAGTTCTTCCCAACTCAGTCTATAGATTCAATGCAATTCCAGATTGAATTCCACCAAGTTATTTTGTGGCTACTGAGAATTCTAAAGTTTGTAAGGAGAGATGAAAAACCCAGAATAGGCAACCCAATATTGAAGGAGAAGAACAAAATCAGAGGACTGACACTACCTGACTTTAAGACTGACTATAAAGCTTCAGTAATAAGACAGCGTGGTATTGGGAAAAGAATAGGTAAGTCCACCTATGGAACAAAGTACAGAACTCAGAAATAACCCATATAAATATAGTCAACTCATCCTTGACAAAGGAACAAAAGCAATTCAATGGAGAAATGAAGACTATTTTCAATAAATGGCGCTTAAACAACTGGACATCAACATGCATAAAAAGAAAGAAAGAAAGACTCTAGACACAGACCTTATACCCTTTACAAAAATTAACTCAAATTAAATCATAGATGTAAAATGTGGAACTATAAAACTCATAGTAGATAACATAAGAGAAAATCTAGATGACATTGGGTATGGTGAAGATTTTTTAGATACAACACCAAAAACAAAGTTTAAGAAAGACATAGTTGATAAGCTGGACTTATTAAAATAAAGAATTCTGCTCTGTGAAAGACAATATTAAGAGAATGAGACAAGGACAAACTATAAGATGGGAGGAAATATTTGCAAAAGACACATCTAATAAAGGACTGTTATCCACAATATACAAAGAACTCTTAAAACTCAACAATAAGGGGGACCTTCAAGATGGCAGAGGAGTAAGACGTGGAGATCACCTTCCTCCCCACAAATACATCAAAATTACATCTACATGTGGAAAAACTCCTAAAGAACATCTACTGAACACTGGCAGAAGACCTCAGACTTCCCAAAAGGCAAGAAAATCCCCACGTAACTGGGTACGACAAAAGAAAAAGACAAAACAGAGACAAAAGAGTAGAGATGGGACCTGCTCCTCGGGGAGGTAGCTGAGAAGGAGGAAAAGTTTCCACAAACTAGGAATCTGCTTCACTGGCAGAGACAGGGGTGGCGTGGGATGGGGGGGGAGCTTCAGAGCCACAGAGGAGACTGCAGCAACAGGGGTGCAGAAGGCAAAGTGCAGAGATTCCCACACAGAGGATCCATGCAGACCAGGATTCACCAGTCCCAGAGGCTTCTCTGCTCACCCGTCAGCCGGGACATGTGGGGGATGGGACCTGAGGCTCCGGCTTCATCGGAGGTCACATCCCACAGAGACGACTAGGGTTGGCTGCGTGAACACAGCCTAAAGGGGGGTAATGCACCACAGCTAGCCAGGAGGGAGTCCGGGAAAAAGTCTGAACCTGCTTAAAAGGCAAGAGACCTTTGTTTCAGAGTGCACGAGGAGAGGGGATTCAGAGCACCGCCTAAAGGAGCTCCAGAGATGGGCGTGAGCCGTGGGTATCAGTGCAGACACCAGAGACGGGCATGAGACACTAAGGCTGCTGCTGCAGCCACCAAGAAGCTTGTGTACAAGCACAGGTCACTATCCACACCTCTCCTCCTGGGAGCGTGTGCAGCCTGCCACTGCCAGGGTCCCATGATCCAGGCACAACTTCCCCAGGAGAACACACAGTGCACCTCAGGCTGTTGCAACATCACATTGGCCTATGCCGCTGCAGGCTCGCCCCACATTCTGTACCCCTCCCTGCTGCCAGCCTGAGTGATCCAGAGCCCCCTAATAAGCTGCTCCTTCAACTCCATCCTATCTGAGTGAAAAAGAGATGCCCTCAGGTGACCTACATGCAGAGGCAGGGCCAAATCCAAAGCTGAACCCCAGGAGCTGGGCAAACAAAGAAGAGAAAGGGAAATCTCTCCAACCAGCCTCAGGAGCAGCTGATTAAATCTCGCCAATCAACTTGATGTACGGGCATCTATATAATACCTCAATAGACAATGAATCATCCCAAAATTTGGGAGTAACAATATATGTTTTTTTCCTTTTTCTCTTTTTGTGAGTGTGTATGCGTATGCTTCTTTGTGTGATTTTGTCTCTATAGCTTTGCTTTTACCATTTGTACTAAGGTTCTATCTGAACTATAGTTTTTAGTGCTTGGTATGATTGGTGGATTTGCTTTTTGATTTGGTTGCTCTCTTCTTCCTATCTTTTTTTAAATTACTTTTCAATTTTTTTATTTTTAATAATAATTTTTTTATTTTAATAACTCTCTTCCTTCCTCCCTCCCTCCCTCCATCCCTCTCTCTCTCTTTCTTTCTCCCTTATCTTCTAAGCCATGTGGCTGACAGGGTCTTGGTGCTCCGGCCGGGTGTCAGGCCTGTGCCTCTGAGGTGGGAGAGCCGAATTCAGGACAATGATCAAACAAAGACCTCCCAGCTCCACATTAAATGGCGAAAGCTCTCCCAGAGGTCTCCATCTCAACACTAAGACACATCACCACTCCACGACGAGCAAGCTACAGTTCTGGACACCCTATGACAAACAACTAGCAAGACAGGAACACAACACGACCCATTAGCAGAGAGGCTGCCTAAATTCATAATAAGATCACAGACAGCGCAAAACATCAGAAAGAAAAGATCCAGCCTCATCCACCAGAACACAGGCACTAGTCCCCTCCACCAGGAACCCTACACAACCCACTGAACCAAATTTAGGCACTGGGGGCAGACACGAAAAACAATGGGAACTACGAACCTACAGCCTGCGAAAAGCGGACCACAAAAACAGTAAATTAAGCACAATGAGAAAACAGAGAAACACACAGGAGATGAAGGAGCAAGGTAAAAATCCACCAGACCAAACAAATGAAGAGGAAAGAGGCAGTCTCCCTGAAAAAGAATTCAGAGTAATGACAGTAAAGATGATCCAAAATCTTGGAAATAGAATGGAGAAAATATAAGAAACGTTTAACAAGGACCTAGAAGAAATAAATAGAAAACAATGATGAACAACACCATAAATGAAATTAAAAATTCTCTAGAAGGAATCAATAGCAGAATAACTGAGGCAGAAGAATGGATAAGCGAAGATATAATTGTGGAAATAACTGCTGCAGAGCAGAATAAAGAAAAAAGAATGAAAAGAATTGAAGATAGTCTGAGAGACCTCGGGGACAACATTAAATACACCAGCATTCGTATTATAGAGGTCCCGGAAGAAGAAGAGAAAAAGAAAGGGGACTGAGAAAATATTTGAAGAGATTATAGTTGCAAATTTCCCTAATGTGGGAAAGGAAGGAGTTAAGCAAATCCAGGAAGCGCAAGAGTCCCATACAGGATAAACTCAAGGAGAAATATGCCAAGACACATGTTAAACTATCAGAAATTAAATACAAAGAAAAAATTTTTAAAGCAGCAAGGGAAATACAACAAATAACATACAAGGAAACCCCCATAAGGTTAACAGCGGATCTTTCAGCAGAAGCTCTGCAAGCCAGAAGGGAGTGGCAGGACATATGTAAAGTGACAAAAGGGAAAACCCTACAATGAAGATTACTCTACCCACCAAGGATCTCATTCAGATTCAATGGAGAAATTAAAACCTTTACAGACAAGCAAAAGCTAAGAGAATTCAGCACCACCAAACAAGCTTTACAACAACTGCTAAAGGAACTTCTCTAGGCAGGAAACACAAGAGAAGGAAAAGACCTACAATAACAAACCCAAAACAATTAAGAAAATGGTAACAGGAACATACCTATCAATAATTACTTTAAATGTAAATGGATTAAATGCTCCCTCCAAAAGACGTAGACTGGCTGAATGGATACAAAAACAATACCCATATATATGCTGTCTGCAAGAGTCCCACCTCAGACCTAGGGATACGTACAGACTGAAAGTGAGGGGATGGAAAAAAATACCCCATGCAAATGGAAATCAAAGGAAAGCTGGAGTAGCAATTCTCATATCAGACAAAACAGACTTTAAAATAAAGACTATTACAAGAGAAAGGACACTACATAATGATCAAGGGATCAATCCAAGAAGAAGATATAACAATTGTAAATATTTATGCACCCAACACAGGAGCACCTCAGGACATAAGACAAATGCTAACAGCCATAAAAGGGGAAATCGACAGTAACACAATAATAGGAGGGGATTTTAACACCCCACGTTCACCAATGGACAGATCATCCAAAATAAAAATAAATAACACAAGCTTTAAAGGATACATGAAACAAGATGGACTTAATTGATACTTATAGGACATTCCATCCAAAAACAACAGAATACACTTTCTTCTCAAGTGGTCATAGAACACTCTCCAGGATAGATCATATCGTGGGTCACAAATCAAGCCTTTGTAAATTTAAGAAAATTGAAATCGTATCAAGTATCTTTCCAAACACAATGCTATCAGACTAGATATCATTAACAGGAAAAAAATCTGTAAAAAATACAAACACATGGAGGATAAATAATATACTACTTAATAACCAAGAGATCACTGAAGAAATCAAAGAGGAAATCAGAAAATTCATAGAAACAAATGACAATGAAAACATGACAACCCAAAACCTATAGGATGCAGCAAAAGCAGTTCTAAGAGGGAAGTTTACAGCAATACAATCCTACCTCAAGAAATAAGAAAAATCTCAAGTAAACAATCTAACCTTACACCTAAAACAACTAGAGAAAGAAGAACAAACAAAACCCAAAGTTAGCAGGAGGAAAAAAATCATAAAGATCAGAGCAGAAATAAATGAAATAGAAACACAGAAAACAATAGCAAAGATCAATAAAACTAAAAGCTGTTTTTTTGAGAAGATACACAAAATTGATAAACCACTAGCGAGACTCATCAAGAAAAAAATGGAGAAGACACAAATCAATAGAATTAGAAATGAAAAAGAAGTAACAATGGACACTGCAGAAATACAAAGGATCATGAGAGATTACTGCAATCAATTCTATGCCAATAAAATGGACAACTGGGAGAAATGGACAAATTCTTAGAAAAGCACAACCTTCCAAGACTGAAACAGGAAGAAATAGAAAATATGAACAGACCAATCACAAGCACTGAAACTGAAACTGTGATTAAAAATCTTCCAACAAACAAAACCCCAAGACCAGATGGCTTCACAGGTGAATTCTATCAAACATTTAGAGAAGAGCTAACACCTATCCTTCTCAAACTCTTCCAAAATATAGCAGAGGGAGGAACACTCCCAGACTCATTCTACGAGACCACCATCACCATGATACCAAAACCAGACAAAGTTGTCACAAAAAAAGAAAACTACAGGCCAACATCACTGATGAATACAGATGCAAAAATCTTCATCAAAATACTAGCAAACAGAATCTAACAGCACATTAAAAGAATCATATACCGGGGCTTCCCTGGTGGTGCAGTAGTTGAGAGTCTGCCTGCTGATGCAGGGGACACGGGTTCGTGCCCCGGTCCGGGAAGATCCCACGTGACGACAAAATTCAGTCCCCTTAATGATAAAAACCCTCCAGAAAGTAGGCATAGAGGGAATTTACCTCAATATAATAAACACCATATATGACAAACCCACAGCCAACACCGTTCTCAATGGTGAAAAACTGAAACCATTTTCACTAAGATCAGAAACAAGATAAGGCTGTTCACTCTCATTACTATTATTCAACGTAGTTTTGGAAGTTTTAGTCAAAGCAATCAGAGAAGAAAAAGGAATCCAAATCGGAAAAGAAGTAAAGCTGTCACTGTTTGCAGATGATACGATACTATACATAGAGAATCCTAAAGATGCTACCAGAAA
>NW_020185322.1:2913388-2952891 GCF_003031525.2 Neophocaena asiaeorientalis asiaeorientalis
AGATGGAGAGATATACCATGTTCTTGGATTGGAAGAATCAACATCATGAAAATGACTATACTACCCAAAGCAATCTACAGATTCAGTGAAATCCCTACCAAACTACCAATGGCATTTTTCACAAAAGTAAAATAAAAAAATTCACAACTTGTATGGAAACACAAAGGACCCCAAATAGCCAAAGCAATCTTGAGAAAGAAAAACGGAGCCGGAGGAATCAAGCTCCCAGATTTCAGAGTATACAACAAAGCTACAGTAATCAATACAGTATGGTACTGGCACAAAAACATAAATAGAGATCAATGTAACAGGATAGAAAGTCCAGAGATAAACCCACTCAAATTTGGTTACCTTATCTTTGATAAAGGAAGCAAGAATATACAATGGAGAAAAGACCATCTCTTCAATAAATGGTGCTGGGAAAACTGGACAGCTACATGTAAAAGAATGAAATTAGAATACTACCCAACACCATATACAGAAATAAACCCCAAATGGATTAAAAACCTAAATGTAAGTTCAGACACTATAAAACTCTTCGAGGAAAACATAGGAAGAACACTCTATGACATAAATCACAGCAAGATCCTTTTTGACCCACCTCCTAGAGAAATGGAAATAAAAACAAAAATAAACAAATGGGACCTAATGAAACTTAAAAGCTTTTGCACAGCAAAGGAAACCATAAACAAGACAAAAAGACAACCCTCAGAGTGGGTGAAAATATTGCAAATGAAGCAACTGACAAAGGATTAATCTCCAAAATATACAAGCAGCTCATGCAGCTCAATATCAAAAAAACAAACAACCCAACCCATGGGCAGAAGACCTAAATAGACATTTCTCCAAAGAAGATATACAGACTGCCAACAAACACATGAAAAGATGTTCAACATCACTCATCATTAGAGAAATGCATATCAAAACTAAAATGAGGTATCACCTCACACTGGTCAGAATGGCCATCACCAAAATATCTACAAACAATAAATGCTGGAGAGGGTGAAAAGTTTTAGTCAAAGCAATCAGAGAAGAAAAAGGAATCCAAATCGGAAAAGAAGTAAAGCTGTCACTGTTTGCAGATGATACGATACTATACATAGAGAATCCTAAAGATGCTACCAGAAACTACTAGCGCTAATCAATGAATTTGGTAAAGTAGCAGGATACAAAATTAATGCATAGAAATCTCTTGCATTACTATACACTAATGATGAAAAATCTGAAAGAGAAATTAAGGAAACACTCCCATTTACCATTGCAACAAAAAGAATAAAATACCTAGGAATAATCCTACCTAAGGAGACAAAAGACCTGTATGCAGAAAACTATAAGACACTGATGAAAGAAATTAAAAATGATACAAACAAACGGAAAATCAACATCATGAAAATGACTATACTACCCAAAGCAATCTACAGATTCAGTGAAATCCCTACCAAACTACCAATGGCATTTTTCACAAAAGTAAAATAAAAAAATTCACAACTTGTATGGAAACACAAAGGACCCCAAATAGCCAAAGCAATCTTGAGAAAGAAAAACGGAGCCGGAGGAATCAAGCTCCCAGATTTCAGAGTATACAACAAAGCTACAGTAATCAATACAGTATGGTACTGGCACAAAAACATAAATAGAGATCAATGTAACAGGATAGAAAGTCCAGAGATAAACCCACTCAAATTTGGTTACCTTATCTTTGATAAAGGAAGCAAGAATATACAATGGAGAAAAGACCATCTCTTCAATAAATGGTGCTGGGAAAACTGGACAGCTACATGTAAAAGAATGAAATTAGAATACTACCCAACACCATATACAGAAATAAACCCCAAATGGATTAAAAACCTAAATGTAAGTTCAGACACTATAAAACTCTTCGAGGAAAACATAGGAAGAACACTCTATGACATAAATCACAGCAAGATCCTTTTTGACCCACCTCCTAGAGAAATGGAGATAAAAACAAAAATAAATGGGACCTAATGAAACTTAAAAGCTTTTGCACAGCAAAGGAAACCATAAACAAGACCAAAAGACAACCCTCAGAATGGGAGAAAATATTTGCAAATGAAGCAACTGACAAAGGATTAATCTCCAAAATTTACAAGCAGCTCATGCAGCTCAATATCAAAAAAACAAACAACCCAACCCATGGGCAGAAGACCTAAATAGACATTTCTCCAAAGAAGATATACAGACTGCCAACAAACACATGAAAAGATGTTCAACATCACTCATCATTAGAGAAATGCATATCAAAACTAAAATGAGGTATCACCTCACACTGGTCAGAATGGCCATCACCAAAATATCTACAAACAATAAATGCTGGAGAGGGTGATGGAGAAAAGGGAACCCTCTTGCACTGTTGGTGGGAATGTACATTGATATAGCCACTATGGAGAACAGGATGGAGGTTCCTTAAAAAAACTAAAAATAGAATTACCATGCCATGAAGAACCTAGGGGTAAGATGGGAATAAAGACACAGACCTACTAGAGAATGGACCTGAGGATATGGGGAGGGTGAAGGGTAAGCTGTGACAAAGTGAGAGAGTGGCATGGTCATATATACACTACCAAACGTAAAATAGCTAGCTAGTGGGAAGCAGCCACATAGCACAGGGAGATCAGCTCAGTGATTTGTGACCACCTAGAGGGGTGAGATAGCGAGGGTGGAAGGGAGGGAGACACAAGAGGGAAGAGATATGGGAACATATGTATATGTATAACTGAGTCACTTTGTTATAAAGGAGAAACTAACACACCATTTTGAAGAAATTATACTCCAATAAAGATGTAAAAAAATAAAGAAATAAAGCAAAATTAAAAAGAATTACCATGTGACCCAGCAGCCTACTACTGGGCATATACTCTGAGAAAACCATAATTCAAAAATACTCATATACCACAATGTCCATTGCAGCACTATTTACAATAGCCAGGACATGGAAGCAACCTATTGTCCATCGACAGATAAATGGATAAAGAAGATGTGGCACATATATACAATGGAATATTACTCAGCCATAAACAGAAACGAAACTGAGTTATTTGTAGTGAGGTGGATGGACCTTGAGTCTGTCATACAGAGTGAAGTAAGTCAGAAAAAAGACTTGAGGACATGGGAAGGGGGAACGTCAAGCTGGGACGAAGTGAGAGAGTAGCACTGACGTATATACACTACCAAATGTAAAACAGATTGCTAGTGGGAAGCAAGTGCATCACACAGGGAGATCAGCTCAGTGCTTTATGACCACTTAGAGGTGTGGGGGGATAGGGAGGGTGGGAGGGAGAAGCAAGAGAGAGGGGATATGGAGATATATGTATACATATAGCTGATTCACTTTGTTATAAAGCAGAAACTAACACAACATTGTAAAGCAGTTATACTCCAATAAAGATGTTAAAATAAAAAACGCATCCATTAAGAATACAACCTAAAAAATGGACGGAAGTGCTGAAAAGACACCTCAACACACAAGATACAGAGATGGAAGTAAGCATATAAAGATATGTTCAACACCATAGGTCATTAGGGAACTGCAAATCAAAACAATAATGAGATATCACTATATATGTATTAGAATTGCCCAAATCCAAAAACTAACACCACCAAATGCTGTTGAGGAATCAGAACAACAGGAACTCTCATTTACTGCTGGTGGGAATGTAAAATGGTACAGCTACTTTGGATGACAGTTTGGTGGTTTCTTATAAAACTAAGCATACTCTTACTATATGATCTAGCAACCATCCTCCTTTGTATTTACTCAAATGAGTTGAAAACAAAAAACCTGAACACAGATGTTTATAGCAGCTTTATTTATCTTTGCTAAACTTGGAAGCAATCAAGAGGTCCCTTGGTAGGTGAATGGATAAATAAACTGTGGTATGGCCATACAAGAGAATATTATTTAGCGCTAAAGAGAAATGAACTTTCAAGCCATAAAAATACGTGGAAGACATTTAAATGAATATGGTAACTGAAAGAAGCTAATTTGGAAAGCTAAATACTGTATGATTCAACTATTTGACATTCTGGAAAAGGCAAAACTATGGGGACATTACAAAGGTTATAAGTTGCCAATATTTAGGAGGGAAAGGAGGATAAGCAGACAGAGCAAGGAGGATTTTTTGGGCAGTGAAACTATTTTATACAACAATGGTGAAAGTGTGTCATTATACATTTGTCAAAACCCGTAGAATACACAACACTAAGAGAGAACCCTAATGCAAACTATGGACTTTGGGTGATTATGATGTATCACTGTAGGTTCATTGATTATAACAAATGTACTACTCTGGTGTGGGATGTTGATAATGAGGGAAGTTGTGCATGTGTGGTGGACAGGGCATATTATGGAAACTCTATACCTCCCAATCAGTTTTACCATGACCTTCCTTAAAACTGCTCTATTAATTTAAAAAAACATTCTTACATGCAAAATTATTGCCATTAGTGATGAAACTAATTCCTTTGGTTTAAGTCTTTATACCTTCAAAATCTCTTAATAAAATGAAAACATGCTTTCTGAGGTAAAAGTCACATCATAAAACAAACAACCTTCAACCTATAAACATATATATTTTTTTATTACAGCATATGATTTAACTCCTAGATTTAAAATATTAGGGATAATAACCAATAACGAAATGGACTCTAGTTTCTCCAACTGACAGAAGGAAGAACAGATAACAATTATAAGATTGCAATACAAGGCTGTCCAAACTTAAATTAGTAGTATTAACTAAAATTTTAAAAGTTATATAGAAAGTTTATGAAAATCCATAAATTCTTCATGTTTAGAATTCTATGTATCTCTTAGAGAGTGGGTGCTTTTAGTCTGATTATACACTGTTAAGTGACACGTCATGGTTTTAAATGTTACATATTTTAGCCCAAGTCATTGAATAAAGGTGTTCGGAATCCACACTTCATATTTTCAAGTGTTAAAATGAGTTATTGTCTTAGTTGTTCCAACAGTTCTATTAGGCTTCTTTTACATCAAAGGAGTGGAATTAGTTAAAATCAAAAATGGTTTCTAAGAAAAAGTCGTTCCTCTTCTACAGCTTACCTGGGATTTGACAATGGAATGATTCAAAGCAAATTTTTAAAATAAATGCTTTCATTTAAAATTTTCATTTCAGTGTGTGGTAGATTCACAGCTTCTTTAAAGTATATATTTTCAGATGACCCTGCTTAGAGGTATATACCTAATATGTATATCAGGTATAATTTTTTATGTGTACACTAAAATAGTATGATATTGTAAATGTGTTCAAATATTCAATAAAGAGATAAGTCTGTGCTGCTTTTATTATGTATAATTTTTTTCATTATTCAAAGAATGTTGAACATAATTCACAGTTGTGGGTTTAAAGGACTGAAAAGTATGCCAGCAAAGAAATATTACTTTTAGAGTAGTATTTAAAAGGTTACCACCTGAGAAATCACATGATATTTACATTGTCTAATACTGAAAATAAAGAATCCATTTCATTTCTCATCCAGCGAAAATTTAAACTATACTATTGACCAAAAGGGCAGAATTTTTTCAAGATAACTTGACACATCAACATATCCTCTTTACTGATAACATGTTAGTGACTGAAAAAGTGAAGCTGTTTACTTAATTAGTGGAAGAAACAGAGGTGTTAGACGTAAGTCCAAAATGTGTTGAAAGCCTGAGAAAACACATCCTTTTGAGGGAAAAATCAAAGTATGAGAAATCTGGTATGCAAAGGAGTCGAAAATAAAGTGGAAGAATACTAGAACTTGATAAAAATAGTAAAGAAAGCAAAAAAAAAAAAAAAAAGTCTAAGATGCTACAAAGAACCTGACCCCAATTTCCTCTCAAATTACTGAATTGGTTCTTCCCTGGTGGAGCAGTGGTTAAGAATCCGCTTGCCAGTGCAGGGGACATGGGTTTGATCCCTGGTTCGGGAAGATCCCACATACCGCAGAGCAACCAAGCCCGTGTGCCACAGCTGCTAAGCCTGCACTCTAGAGCCCGTGAGCCACAACTACTGAGCCCGCATGCCACAACTACTGAAGCCCGTGCTCCACAACAACAGAAGCCACCGCAATGAGAAGCCTGTGCACCACAACGAAGAGTAGCCCCCGCTCTCCGCAACTAGAGAAAGCCCGCGTGCAGCAAATGAAGACCCAATGCAGCCAAAAATAAATAAATAAAATATAAATTTATTTTTAAAAAATTAAAAAATAAAACAAATTTTAAAAAATTACTGAATTGTATCATTTCTGTAGCTCTGGATGACATACCCTAGGGTGTTAAGGGATTAACTAATGAAGTTACTGGAACACCAGCAATTGTTTTTGAAAAGTCTTCCAGAATTGGGAAGGTGATATGTTGAAGGACTGACTACACAAAAAATAGAAGCAATTTTATTTCTGGTATTCAGAAAGCACAAAAGCAATAATCCATAAACTCACTGGCTAGTTAGTCCAACCTCAATCTTATACATAAAAAAGAAACAAAGAAAAACCTTCCACCATGTATATTATTCTGCAACTTAAAAAAGAAAAAAAATTTCTGACAGTCAGCAATCTGGGTTCATGCAAGGAATTTTGTTTCCAAGTAAAAAGATAAGAACTTAATGATGTCAGGGTAGGGTCATGGGGAGGGATACTGAGCAGATGCTATTTTATTATTATAATTTAAGGAGGATCTGGTGTCTTGACAGTATTGAAGTATTTAGAGTTCACATTTGTTAAGGTATGATCCTTGCTTCATGAGTCTAGAATTGGCAAGGCGTTTAGGATAAAGAAACATTATAAATGACATGACATCATTTCAAGTGGGGAGGGACCAGAGGGACTGTAAAGATTGGTGTGAGGTCTTCTAGAATGTGATATCTTTTCAAATGATCCAACAGTGTGTAGAAGCCAAATATCAATAACATCTGCAGATAATATATGAGAGGAAGGTGTTATAAACCCCAGTCAGGACTATGGCAAAATAATAATTCTTTTAAGGACCACAGAGAATCGGAAAATAGGCAGGATATAACTAATGAGGTCCAACTTGGAAAATATGAGCTGATATATCAGGGGGAAATTATTCTTAAGCAGATACCTGCAGGAAGAAGTTAGAGTCAGAGCTATAGAAAGGTATTTCCTCTAAAGAACATTTTAAAAAGCTACATACCTTCAAAGATGGCTTCTAGTTAGCCCAGTGGGAAAATCCCACTTTGTGTGCAGCCCATCTTATTCAAAACTTGACATTTTAACAGTTGTTTCCAGAAGGGTTAAGAGGAAAGAGGCGAAGGTATTGTGCACAAATAATTGAATTGGTTGTTTTAGGGTCTGACCCCTCCCTTTCTCTGTTACCTGAAAGATGCCCTATGCTGTTAAGATCAATACATACCTAAAGAGTGGATGAGGTAACCCATCCAACACATAGCTAACGGAGTACATGTTATGTGACATGCACCATTCTAGTTGCTGACGACAGTAGATTATAACACAGTCCCTAACCACGACAGCTAAACAATATACTAGTATGTAGTGGGAATGAGGATGGAAGTAGAGGGCAGATATCAGAGACATTCATCAACCTATAGCATCTCTTTGCCAATTGGTGGCTGACTCTTCAAACTTAGATCCATGAATATGAAAGATCCTTACTGTATAGATGCATGAGTCAATTTATGCAATCTGTGAGCATGGAGTTAACCAAATACACAGTCCAAATTTAAACCAAAGCAGATAGTTCCATGTGACAATAAAACAGGTTAGGGTGAATATGTGCAGATCAGTCAAGGTAAAAAAAAAAACCGGGCTTTATTCCCAACTCCAAATACCTTTAAAGTTTCTACAAATAGTTTCTACATGTGATCACGAGTACCTTGGAAAGAATCATTATATATTCAATTTTCTTAAAACGGATTAAATGAAGAGGAAGTATTCAAAGCTCTACTCCTTGATAAGCTGTTGAGTAGTGAAAAGACAGACAGACACCGTAAGAGTCTCGTGTTTGAAGTTAAGAGGTTCCCTGTGCAAAAGGGAGTCACTTGTGTTCATTCTTCCAGGCTCATGATTCTTCCTCTGCAAATAAGCCTTGGGAATTTCCTGGAGGCAAAATCGCAAACTCTGGAAATCTGGCATTATCCAAACTATAGCAGTCAAAAAGGGTATCCCTTATTTTGTCAGCGAACTCCCCTTCCTTCTCAGGTCTGTTGAAACGTATATTTAGGTGGTGAATTTCTGCTTTCATTAAATTAACTCCTGACCATTTGGAAGTCAGGGTCAGATGACTCCATGGGGCAACCAGGCATTTTCCAGCGGTCAGCTGGCAACATTTCATGTGCTCAATCAAGCACAGAATGGATTTTGTATGTGTAAGTGTTCCTCGATTTCTGTACTATTAACAGAAGACATTGTGGGGAAACAGGTGTGAAAGGAATTAAGCCTTAGATATGTGTAGAGCCAGTATAATATGGTGTGTATGAAGTCAGAATGGTTAAGTACTGAACTTATGTCTCAACACTAGCAATGGTATGTTCAGTTTTCATGGATGTTATCAATTTGACTATTTTGACAAATGGTCAATTGACAATTTAACCATGTGCACTGTGGGACTACTTTATTGTGTTGACATATATCTTTGAGGGTATCATTGTGAAAGCAGCTCTGTGTTAGGATGGAGAGGAAAAAATTGAAGACAAATAGAAACAGTCTATTTCTTAAGCTCTTCATGCAGTGGGTAAGGTAGGCATTACAAATAACAACAAGAGTAATAATAATAATAGTAATAACCATATTTCTCTTAAGATGCATGACAGATATTAGCAAAGTGTTACAGGTATACAGAGGAAGCAGGAATGCATCCAGCTGTGGATGCTGGAAGTAGAAGCATCTTAGCTGGACCCTTTCAGTAGTCAGGGTCCAAACAGGAGACAGAGACTGCTTATTATCTGAAAAAGGAAAAGTTTAGTATAAAGAAATATTAAGTATAAAGAAATACAATAATAATATTATATATATTAAATATATTATATATAAATAATATAGTAAAAAAAGAAATATTATCTAAGGCATAAAGAAAAATCCGAAGAATACGGGAATAACACATATAGGGAGCAGTCATTATCTCTGGGGCTCCAACAAATTACCTAAGACCGGAAGGAACAAATCTATGAGAACCCCTCCCCTGACTTCCTTGTTGCCCCTGGACTGAGATACAGACCTTCTTCAAGAGGGTGCAGCTGTGGCCCTATAGGTGGCAGAGAAGTTCCCTGAGGTGCCACACGAGCAGGGATCATTGAAAAGCTGCCTCATGGAGTGCCAGAGTAAGCCATCCATGGGGAGATGCTGTGCATTGGATGTCATGGGAAAGCTGAAATGGATCTGAAATGCTACCACTGTTTCTATGTACAGAATGTAATCATAATGAAACTAGCACAGGGTTTGAAGTCACATTCACTCCCTAGTGACAAGAAGACGTTGCGTCCCCATTTACTAGCCCTTCTGTTCATTTCAGGAAGATCTCACTGCTTCCTGACTCGCTTCTCGCCCTCCTCAGGGAGCCTCACACAGACTGTACAGCCACACCTGAGAAGTGGATGAATATTTCCCTGAGCTACATCCAATCTGAGAAGAAGCTCACAGTGGGTACTAGGCCTCCCATACGAGCAATAGTAGCTAGCATTTATTCAGCACTCACTATGTGTCATGAACTCTTATCTGTATTCTCTGTTTTTACAGATTTAATAATCACAAGAACCCTTGAAGAGAAGTATCACAGTCAGATTTGACTTCAGAGACCATGGCCTTCAACTGCCCCCAAACCTGTCTCTCACATCCACTGTGAACCTGGCATACTCTCACTGACCTGTTTGCCTGTATCCTTGAACCTTGGACAGTTTTCTTGAGACATCCCCCAGCCCATTAAAGCCAAACAACAGCTGACTACTTCCACCGGAGAAGTCACTCCATGCTGAGAGACTTGAATTTGTGCAGAGGTCAAACCTATGCCAGGAAGCCTCACTGTCCCCTACAAAACTTGAGGGCTATTTCTACAGTTCCAGTCTCCCACGGACTTGATGTGATTGGGTATTTCATATCTTTAAGAGTGTTAAGTACAGCATGCCAGCATCTTTGTACTTCTGGCCCAGTACCTAAGGCAGCAACCCAGGATCCTCTGCCCAATCTCAAATTATTATCTCCACTGTGTTGTGTGTTTCTCCTCAATTCAAACCTCCACTGTTCTTCTCCCTTTCCAGCTTTTCTTCTCCTGTGTTACATGGAATCTTCACTACATTCAATACATTCCTTTCCATCCTCTCTGCAAAGGGAGATTTTATATATATATATATATATATATATATATATATCTGAAGGTCTGGCTTAAGGATTTCTCCTTTTCTGCCTCCATTTCCAGATCATGTCTCCTCAATCCTCATGTAAAATTCCCTGCTCCTTTTCAGTACACATCTTTGATCCACTGTCCCCCATCCCTTTTGACTGCTACAATTTGAAGACTTTGGGCAATATTCCTGATTTTTAAAGACTTTGGTACCGGACTCTGGTTTCCCTTCTACCCTAAAGACTATCATTATCCCAAGACTGTCCAATGTCTATCCAATGCTTAGGGTCTTCAACAATGATCTCTTGCATTTGCTGTGGCCACTCTCTCCTACGGCCACATCTGCACTCACCTGAACCCAGTCATTACCTAGTACAGCCACGTCTCCCAAGTCAGTGATTACTTCCATTGTGGAATGCTTAGCATCAAACATGAAAAGAAAAATAACTTCGGCACAATAGAACAGATGTTTCTTTCTTTGGAAGAAAGAAAATCTAATTTTCAAATAAAGGGTTACTAGAACATAGAAAGCTTTTCCCTTCTACCCAGTAACTTACTGGGAAGAGATTAAAGGAGTAGCATAATTATACCATTATACTGTCCCTTAAACAGGAAATTCAAAACAGCAACAACTTCTTACACTTACCAGGTTAAGTTTAAGCCTGCTTAGAAACAGGCTTTCTAGAGCAAGCGCTCTCAAAGGATGGGAGATAACTTAAGATTCCATGTTTATGGGTATTATGCGCAATGACCATGCCTTTTTCATTTAATCTGGAACAATTCTGAAACAGGGAGAGGAGGCTAAGGATAGTTAGTCTTCGACTACAGGTGTAAACTGGGAGTGTCCTAAAAAAATTGGGATATAAGGGCTAGGTGATTTTTTTTAAACGATAATAGTTTACATATGATGTCCCTGGAACGTCCCAAGGTGTGCACCCCTCCCAGCTGGGCCTCACTGGGACTGTGAACTTTGAAATTTTCTGTCACAATTGATTGGTACATCTGAAAAATGCTCACATTATTCCCTTACTACAAATCAACCATGTTACTGCTTTCTTTAAAATCTTCCAATAGTTTCTCATTATCCCAGTAGTTAACATGGCTTACAAGGCCCCTCCCTAAATCCTAGGATTTATTAATATTATTATTATTATTATTACCCATAGCTTGACATACTCTACTCAAGCCATACTAAACAGCCTTAATTTCTACAACCTTTATTCTCCTCTTTACCTCTTAGTTTATTTTCCATGTTTTTCCATCTACTTGGGACTCTCATAATTTCATCTTCTTCACTTGGTCAATTCACTATCTACCCAATCTCACGGTAAACGTCCTTTCTGCCAGGAACTGCTCCTAGACCCCCATGTGAACTGCCCATTGCCCTGTCAATCATCCCCCCTACCCCCAGCACTGTGTGTCTTCTCTCAGAGAACTCTGAACTCTTTATTGATACTGCATACTTAAGGTTTTGTTGTCTTCCTCATTACAAAGAAAACTCCATTAGGTAAAGTTTGTTTCTCCAGCACCAGGTACCAGGAGGCGGCTAGTGACAGACTGATTATGTAGATGGAACATACATTAGCTGAGCATTTACTATGTGTCAGGCATTTAATCCTCTAACTGGCTCAATAAAAGAAGTACTCTTATTATACCTATTTTAGAAGTGAGGAAATTAGAGTCAGAGTAATTTTTTAAAAATTACCCAACTTCACACAGCTAGTAAGCAGCAGAGCCAAAATTCAAACCCCAGAATGTCTTCAAATATTTGAGGGTTTCTATGTGCATATGTATGTATTGCCTTAAATTGTGTCTGAAGAGGTTTAATTAGAACTCTAAGATATAACCAGTTTGGTCAGAGGCATAAGTAAACTAAGTTCAGTATAAAGCAGAATTTTCAAAAGGCTGATTGAAAAAGATTACTTGCCTTGTGAAGTAGTGAGCTCCCCATTATTTGGAAGAGTTTAAACAAAGACTGGTTAGCCTTTGTCAGGGATATTTAGAAGGCATTCCAGCACTTGTTAGAAAGACAGCAAGTTGACCTGGTAGGACTCTAAGAGTCCATGAAAATAACTCTGTGACACCTAAAGGTCAATTGAATGGCTACTCAGCTCAGAGATAAAGCCATCTCAGAGATGACCTGCAATTTTAGCACTTATCAAGAAATCTTCAGCCACTGTAAATCCTACCCAATCAACTGGCATCATAGACCTTCTTCCCAGTTAGTTTTGCCGACATCCAAACTTAATTGGACCCTAAATGTTTTCCCTGTAGAGCTCTTATCTTGTGAACCAACTGCTTAATCTATTTTGGCAGATTCAGGATTCATAGCTCTTCAGGGAGCTGTAAAATATCTTTTTCAAAAAAGTCAGCCTAGTCCAGTGGGACAGCCAAGTGACAGATTTCATTTTCTATTCTGAATTTTTCCTCTTGCATGGTTATTATATTATCGGGCAATACTTTATGTCTTGCAGTTTTAATGCCATTTTACGATGCTTGAATACTCAGGATATTTTGGTAATTGTCTAATTAGTCCAATCAACAAAGAGAGTATTAATGGCTCTTAAAAACTATACAATATAATACAACTGTAATTTTTTTTTAAAGGAGATGAAAAATGTTAAGACTTCAGCCTTGTGGGCTAATGGTAAAATTCCAGAGTGAGAAAGACTTTCCTTAAATCTCACTTCCTGTCACAGTTTCATTGGCTGGAAAGAAATTCTTGGCAGGCCAAAGACTCTGTACTCTTCAGTGTGCCAGGACTGATTTCGCTAGAAATAACTTATTGCTCATCTGATAACATTTCTGCTTAGATTTAGTACTTTTTGTAAAGGAAGAGTTGTTTTTGTTATTCTTTGAGTCATGACTTTGGGATAGGAAACATATTCTTCTCTCCAGGTACTTAAATCTGTAGGGAGAGTATCATTCAGAGTTGAGTAGCTTTCTCTTTCAGAAAGAAACCACAAAAAGTTCAAACCTATGGGCAGGAAGC
Source organism: Neophocaena asiaeorientalis asiaeorientalis (assembly GCF_003031525.2). Classification (NCBI taxonomy): domain Eukaryota; kingdom Metazoa; phylum Chordata; class Mammalia; order Artiodactyla; family Phocoenidae; genus Neophocaena; species Neophocaena asiaeorientalis. The sequence goes on from NW_020185322.1 coordinate 2,926,714, forward strand.
ATGGAAAGTAACAAGAATTTGACACAAAACAAATGAAATATGATGAATTTTTTAAAAGGTTAGAAATTATACATATTTTTCTTGCTTTATTTATAAAAGCACTCATAAATTAGGAGTATGGAATTAACAGATACAAACTATTATATACAAAATAGATAAGCAACAAGGATTTACTGAATAGTACAGGGAACTATATTCAACATCTCACAATAACTTTTAACAGAAAAGAATCTGAAAAAATGTATATAAAACTGAATCACTTTGGTGTTCTCCTAAAACTAACACAGTATTGTAAATCAACTATACTTCAATTTAAAAAATAAATATTGTTTTTAAAGAAGCACTTCATGATATGACTAAATGTGTGGTATTGATAAATAGCATAAACTATATCTGAAATGCTAAGTTCATATAGCAAAATTATGATATAATCTACATTAAATACTTCTAATTAACCCTAGATTGGATCATACTTTACTGTTTACTAGTACTTCAGAAATAATTGGTGAATGAACAAATGATTGTTCTGTGTACTGAACATCAATCCCTTTGTTTTCATCAGCATCTCAGATTTTAAAGATAGTAGTGCTTAAGCATAATATAAATGTATTCCATAAAACAAAATATGTGCAATTTTTATAAAATTTAGTGGTCACATAGTTTCCAAAATAATTCCTTTGTTCTTCCTATTAGCATTGTTTATAAGAATAAGTTAAGGAGATAACTGAATAATGAAAAATAACTAAATATGGGGGGAAAGTATAATAGAATAAAAGTTGAATCAAGCATATTCTTACTATAATTATTAGTTACAAAGAAAAACAGAGAAAAGTAATTAATCTGGACTCAGAGGTTTGTTCCTCCCAGCATCCAAAAAAAAAAAAAAAAAATGGGCTATTTGAATCCCAGGAGAGAAGTTCATATATTTATTTTCTCTCATTCTCCCAAACCTGATATCTGCTAAAGAATCACTCTATTGGAGAGAACCACAGAAGTGGGATTTAGGGACAGGTCATAAAATCCCATCCTAAAGGGAAAACAAGATAATCACAATTCAAAATTTCAGTCAGGATAACATATTTCAAAATCTAGAGACCACTGAGGGGGAGTAATAAAATAATAACTAGGATTTATAGCATCCCATAGCTCATGCCTGCTTCTTTCCTGTAAATGTTGTAGACCGACTATCTTTTCTGGACTCTTATCCAAACCAGAGTTTTATACATGAGCATTGGAAACAATTCCTTTACTGCAGAGCCATTTTTAAGCAATAATAAATCCATTTATTTGTACAATCAGCCAACATCAGGCTGAAAATTTTTAGCCTCTCCACTTCTATGAGTCTCTGTTATGCAATCTATTGCATAATGAAAATAAATAGTATTCTGCTAAAATTAAAAGGAAAGATCTTCTTTTAATTAGTATGGAAAAAATAAACCAGACTCTTTTACATACTTCATTTTGGGTTTTAATGAAATGAATACTTGCTGTAAATACCTCCAAATCTTAAAATAGTTCAGTATTAAAAGAATTTTACGTAGGTATTCTTCAATCATCACGCAACACATGCTTTTATTTCCTGTGAACTTTCCTGTTGCCCTCAGAAGAGCAAAGTCACAGAAATTAAGAAAGAACTATTTGCCTAATTATTAGAAGAGTTTAAAAGTCAAAAATTCTTGCTTTAAATATTATTTATTACTTCTGTATATTTGTTGGGCTCAACACAGATGCCACTGATAACAGGAGCAGCCAACCTCCTTAAAAACACTTCTGGGTAGAGCTGCTACTTTTATTTTACAGCTTACAAAGTGAACAAAGTGAATAAGCAAACAAAGTGAATATCATAATTATCACAGCAATGACTCCAAAGGTCTACATTCTTATTATGATGCATTTTTACTTGGTCCCTATAGATCTTCACTAATTTAGTTCTGAAAATATTGTAGCCTGTCTCCTGTGAAGTGGTCCTCAACTACAGTGATTCAGATATGGCTTAGACTTGTGGGGTAGACTAAATATGCCTGGTTTGCCTGTCTATAGTACCCAGGTACTAGAACTTTGCCAGGTACTAGACTTTCCCAGGTACTAGAACAGTTCTGAACACGTAATTGTCCACCTTCCTCCTTTCTTACATAGTTGTGTGTGTGAAAACATGTAAGACATGGTTCTATTTTGTGTTTTTATGAAATTTAACTTCTAGGGGCTTAATTTTCTTCTAGTTTGGCAAGAAATAGCATGGGTTGGAGGAGTGAAATGGTGCAAGAGAGGGGCCCTAATTTTGGCCCTTCACCAAATCATCTGTGGAAGAATTCATGTAGGATCAGTTTTTTTCCATTATTATCAGAAATAGATGATACCAGGAAAGAATTAAGAGGCCTCTGTTCTGCTTTCCGGCATATTTTAATGACCTCCAGATCTGACAGTTCCAGATTTCACTGCTCAGGGCCACACTACAGGTAGTGGGATGCTCTGAGGGAGGAACCATAAACACACAATTCTAGGGAATAAAACAGTTTGTCTGACTTGCAGTCCATAGGATTTCAAGAAAGCACTAAAGTTGCCTTAGAGGCAGATGGAGGTGGAGTGGGTGAGAGGAATCCAAACATTTGTTATCTTAGAAAGCAACTGGAAGGAACCTATGATACAGTATACATGAATTTCATGTAAATACTATGCAAATATCTATATAGAAGCTCCAAATCCTCTACTCATGCTACTAAACAAACAAACGAAAAAGTAAAAAACAAAAATATAACATTCACTGCTTCCCATGTTGCTTGCCTAACCTAATTAGTCATAGTGCCCAGAGATCTGCCATTGATGAATCATCCCACTGGATTCTGAAAGACAAAAAAACGGGGCCATGGCAGTGGGTGTAAATTGTAGTTGTTTACATTCCAACTTGTTTTGTTGACTATGATTAATAAATTAATGTTTAATGAGACTGAATGATAAATTTATCTTTGAAGGAACTGGAAGACGTTTATAGGGTAGAATTGATAGAAATGGCTGCTGAATACGTGGGATGAGACAGAGGGAGATGTCAAATCTAAATGCATCTTTCCAAAGTTGGGCATTTGGGTGAATGGTGATTACACATAGGAGAGAAAGTGATGTGCTGACTTCAACAACATAGTAAGAACTTCAAGCCTTCCTGAGGCTAGTCAATTTTTACCTGGTTCTCCTATCACGAAAGTTAGCCATAGTTGAGGCACTTTATCATACTACTGAAAAGAAACTTTCCAAAATGTTAAAGAACACTTAGCATCTCCATTCCAGTGACTAGAAATCACTTATTAGTAATGACCTTTCACTGTATGTTGAGTGACCTTTCGCCTTATAGCCAATGTTATGGTCAAGTTTAGGTATAAAATGCCAGCCAGTCCTATTGCTTACTACCTGAGCTGTCACTGTTCTCACCACGCACATGATCTGAGTAGCAAAAGAATATCACTGATTAAAGCTAAACCCAAATGAGTAGGAATAACAATGAGACTCTATCCGCTACTAAATTAACCAAGAAATTCCACTAGTGCCTTTATGGTCATGCTTTTATTATATATACTGAAAACACTTCATTTGGGGGACTCAAATCTGTTAGGTTTAACCTGCAATTATGGCACTGTATATTAACCCTGGAAATCTTGTTTAGTTACTCAGAATTGTCCAAATACTCCTTAAGAACATTAACCATGGCATTCTACCCAGTGCCTGTAACACTGGCCTCCAGTTTACATTTCTTTGCTGCAGGAATTTAGTTGTAGTTTTTCTGTTTCTTTTATGCAATTCTGTAAACCTCCAAAACTCCTTTGTGGGATTAAAAAAAAGTATATAAGTAAACGAATATAAATTAACCCTTACTTTTGTCTTTGAGACCAAACCCAGAGCTAGAAACACAGCAAATATCTTTATCTTCATAATAAGATTTTTCTTTTCATTTTGAGTCCTCATGTGAAAACTTTATGCCCAGACAACAAACAGATGCTAAAACATCTGGAACCACTAGTTCTACTGGAAGATTTGATATTTGAAAGCCTCCCTACCTTAACCTACTACTGTAGGTGATTCCATCTCAATGTTGGAATTGTTATGAAGACTAGACTAAGATCACAAAGGAAATGTGGAAGGTGTTTCCAGTCCAGATTTGACTGATATAAATAAATTCCTGTACACTCTGTCAATGTGTCATTTGTTCATGAAGAATACAGTTTTAGGAGAAATTATACTGTTATTATAGAAGACAGAAATTGTACTGCTTTGCCATACTATATAGAACATACCTAGAAATGTCTACATGGAAACACTGACTTGATGCTTTCACATGTGTATATTAGGAATATATTATGCAAATAAACACACACACACAGAGGAATATAACACTAACCATCTATTTAGCAAAAATTTCTGAAGGTACCTAATTTTCAACAGGAAGACTTGAAAAACAACATATTTCAGAATAACTCCAAGGGAAAGGATTATTTTAGTTGTTTTCTTCTAAAATGTCTAAATGATCCTTTGTTAAATTAGTTCATTCAACAATTACACTCCTATTAGTTGTGCAAAATTAAATGGTAGCCATTTTTATGATAACGAATCTGTATTTACTTAAGTTTTAAAAATTTGTATGACAAAACACCTTATTTAAGCTCTCGCTATAGCCTCAAATAAATAGCCAATTTGAAATGAAGATAGAGATTATCAAGGATAAACATTAGTCACTTCTTTAGAAAATTAGACTACTCATATTTCTTATTACAGTCCATTGTTCCTGCCTGAACATAGGAATCAGGGCCTCTGTATAGTGCAATTCCAAGAAGCATCATTTATACTTCTGGCTAAGTGAATGGCACTCCCAGAAGTTGTGCAGTTCACAGCCTGAACAACCATACAGGGCTGTTCTGAAAGGAATCACTGCTGCTGAAGGAGATCTCTGAACTTTTCTCAAAAATGCCTATTCAAATGTCCGTATCTTTTATTATAATAAAAATTTTTAAATACAAAATCTATTTATTATATACTTTTGGTTAATTGTAGCTTAGGAGTCTGCTAAAGCCATAAAACTAAACTATCATGGATTCTTGGGGTTTGGGGATCAGAGCACAGATGGGCCAGTCAGGTATGCTCCGACTGACTAAGTGTCTCCCTCTTATAGGAAGTAAAATCATCAAAAATATGAAAAAAAAAACCAAAAAAACTTCTTTACAGCTATTTAGCATATACTCCTTTGACAATAACACCTGAGGTCATAAAGGAGATACAAAGTAAAGAAATCAATAATTCCGCTCTGGCAATTCTTCGAGTCACCTGACAGGGTTAATATAGTGGTTCTCAAACTGTGCATTTCAAAGAAATTTCCAGATAACACTGATGCTGTCAGTCTGGAGACGATACTTTCAGAATGACTGCACTAGGTTAATATAGAAATCATCTAACCAAAGGGAGAATGCATGTGTACCAAAATGTCTTAAACAACACTTACGTTAATATAGTAACACAGATAGGATAAAAGTTTTATGCAAGATACATTCCCAAACTTGTAATAACGTGAACATTACTGATGGAATAAAGATTGCTTGAAATGCATAAAGATGTTAATTTTATGGTTGTTGATATGGAGTCCCAAACAAACACTTCCCCAACAGAAATGGCCCTCAATGTAAGGCACACGTCAGAACCAACTGACAAAATGCCCAAATGACACTCAGTGCTCACATACGGTCCTCAAAGTCAGACAAATGTCAGAACCACCTGGCAAAATGCCCAAATAGCACTTCGTGCTCAAGAGGGAAGTTTGCCCGGGAAACACCGGTGGACTTACTCGGTCTCGGAGCTCGTCAGGTCGTCCAGATGCATATTTCTGTTCCACTGAGGAATAAGCGTAATTTGGCAGCCAGTGCCCAGCAGGGGAGAAACAGGGAGGATTCCCCCAAACAAATGGTTTTGGCAGCTGCTACGAATGTCCCCCCAAAACCCCCTCTTGGGGACTACGAGCCAGGAGCAACGGCTCCTCACAGCCACGCCTGCGAGTTTTCATGGCCGCGGCTCTGCTCTGGGAAAACCCCGGGAGCCAGATGTCGCGAGAGCGCAGCAGCCTCACGTTGGACGCCAAAAGACTGACCGAAGTGGGATTCTGGCTGCTCGCCGCTCTAAAGCCAAAAACGAGGCAAGCCTGGCGGAAAGGAAAGTTTGGTTTATTTCGGAGGCCGGCAACCTGGTATGGGGGAAGGGGACTCCTGTCCAAAGGCCGACCCACCCACTATCCCCGCCCCGACAATCAGTGAGCAAGAGCTTTTACAGGCAGAGGGAGGGGGCTACATGCAGAAACAGCACAGTCAGCTCTGACCGTCATCTTGAAATTGGTCCTGCAGTGGTCTGACCAGTGTCATCTTGATTGTTTTAAGTACACTTAGTCTTCAGTTCCAGAGTCGGTTTTTTTCCCATTTCTTTGAGGCCATTTCTCAGAATTGTGGCAGCTTATGTCATGTCTACAGTCTGGTCAACATGTAGTTAACTTCTTCCACCTGGTGGGGATTTCAGTATCTACAAGACAGCTCACAGGATATGGCTCAGAATGTGATCTATAGGCCTTGAGGAGGAACTAAAGGTCCTTGAATTTGCTTAATGACTATACTATTATTGTTTTGTCCTGTTTGCTTTCCTTTCTTTCTGCATTTTCTCACTTCTCTGATTAAACTTATTCTTTGACTAAAGTTTTTCTACAGACAAAAGACAGGTGGAAGACTTCAGGGTTGGGGGTGGGGTGGAAGGAACAGAGAGTCCTGCTCCGTTTTAATAATTTTCACTCAACTGACAGCTAATTCTGTCCTATCTTTAGACTTTCATCCATGTGCACCAGCCTTGGTTTACTCATCATTCCCTAAAGGAATTTTGAGGTATTCTAGCTCATTGCTTTTGTCCATATCATCATCCTCCCATAACATAGTCTTTCCTTCCTCTTCCCCATCTACAAATACTATCCAGCCTCAATACATATTGAAAAATATATCCATTTATAACAACCCAACCAGAAGTACTCGAAAGATTTCTTCCTACAAATTGCACATGAAACCTGTCACGTAAACTGTTTATCAAATTGTTTACCCCTTTGTGGAACCTAAAAATTGATTATAGTTTAGATGTTTTTAAAATGTATTTTACATTTAAAATGTAATTGCTTTTTCCTTACACTCACTTTGGTCACAAAGTAATTACTGTCATTTCATACATTTGATTGTCCTTTAAGTCATTCTCCCCCTTGAGGTGACTCCCAGGCAAGAGGAATTGGTAATTCCCTGTCCATTTTGGGAGACTATGCAGAATGGTTTGAGATAGGAGGCCCCTTTAATCTTCCCATTATTTTCTAAAGCTATCCCTAATTTTACATGTTTATAGAGCTGGGAACAGTATATATATATTATAATAAATTTTTTAAAATCACATTTATTATACATCATAGGAGTCAGCTAAAACCATGTAACCAAACTATAATGGGTTCTGCAGGTCTGGGGATAAGAGCACAGATGGAAGAGAAAAGGTACTGTACAAGTGTCTTCTTTTCAGAGAAAAATACGAAATAACAAAAATATGAAAGGTACCTTCATCACAGCTCTATCAAACTGCGGGTTGGCTTCTTCATGGTCCTTCCCCCCAGTGTATAATCTCCTAGACATTCAACTCATGTCAGGGTCTTTAGAAGATTGCAAGTGGCACCCTTTGCTCAAATACCCCAAATGGTGAGATGTTGAAAATCAAAATGCTTAAAAGCAAACTGCTTAAGCAGTCTTCTTCATGGATTAACTAGGGAGCCCTAAAGAAGAAAATTCACAGTATTCTATTTGGCTAAAATTTGAGTCCATTCAGAGCACCCTGAATTAAGGGTGAGTTTTCACCACTTCATTGGGCCTTCACATAAGGTAAAGGTAGAGAAATTGCATCACTGCTTTCCTGTAATGTCAACAAGTATTTATGCTGGGTAATAGGAAAAAGACTTTGCTCTCACATTTATAATTAACACAATCACATAGGGCTAAAAACAAGAACACTTCTCTACTCTTGCCCTGACTCTGCCACTCCCTACTTGAATGACTTAAGCTCTCTCTCTTGTGTTCTAAAATTAATGAGTTGCCCAGAGCAGTGGCTCCCAAATCTTCCCACCAGGGAAGCCCAACTTTTGGAAATTAGATTTGAGGGGATCACTGGTTCATATGATTTCTAGAGCCCCTTCAAAAATCTAAAAATTTTTTTGTGTTTCCACCCCCTCCATTTCCCAGCCATAATGAAAAATCCATTGTATGCACGAAGATGTTTATAGCACCTTTATTCATAATTGCCCAAACCTGGAAGTAACCAAGCTGTTTTTCAGTAAGTGAGGGGACAAACTGTGGTACATCCAGGCAATGGAATATTATTCAGCATCAAAAATAAATGTTATCAAGCCATCAAAAGACATGGGGGAAACTTAAATGCATATTACTAAGTGAAAAAAGCTAATCTCAAGGGGCTACATATTGTATAATTCCAAGAATGTGACATGCTGGAAAGGGCAAAACTATGGTGACAGTAAAAAGACCAGTGGTTGCCAGAGGTTGGAGGGAGGAAGGGACAAATAGGTGGAGCACAGAGGACTTTTAGGGCAGTGAAACTAGTGCGTATGATACCATATCTTGTGTACATGTCATTATACATTTGTCCAAACCCAAAGAATGTACGACACCAAGAGTGAACCCTAATGTAAACTATGGACCTTGGGTTATAATGAGGTGTCAATGCTGGTTCATCATTTGTAACAAATATACCATTCTTGTGGGGGACGCAGATTATAGGAGTGGCTGTGCATATCTAGGGGATGAGGGTTGAGGAGAAATCTCTTCACTTCCTGCTCAATTTTGTTGTAGACCTAAAACTGCTCTGAAAAAATATGGTCTATTAAAAATGCACTGTATGATACAATAGGAGTCAATTAATAGCCATTCATATTTCATTTTTTTTAGGAAAAGATAAAAATGATATTGTAGGCAAAACCTTGGGTTTTATTTTTTCCATCATCAGTGTCAAAGTTAGGTTCTTCCCTTAAGTTAGAGATAATAAATGTAGGGTTAAGGCAGTTGACTATGCCATCTTCTTCAATATAATGAAATCATTCCTTAATATTCTAAAATAATCAGCACACACTTTAAGCAAAGCTTTCAGTAGCTCAGGCAATATGAATGTGAGACAGAGGAAGAATGGAACTTCTTTTTCTTGAGTCAGTTTGTTTGTCACTGTAAAATTTAGGTGAAGGATGCTCACTGAGTACTCTACCATTCTCAATAGAAATCACATATATTACTCTTAATCAGTATGTAGAGAGAAAACACATCTCCCAAACTATGATATTTAAATTGTTCTTTTCTTAAAATGATGCTTTTTCAGTCACCTTGGAAATATGTGCAAATGCAAATCTAAATCCCACATGCAGTAATGATTTGGTTGAAACAAATACTATTCCCTCAAGCTATGTTGGTTTGGGGGAAAAAACTACTCTTCTAATAGGAAGATTGCAATGGCTCTGCTCCTCAGGGAAAAAGAGAGAAAAAAAAGCCATACAGATAAGATGCTCTTATTTATAACATGTAACAAGATACGTTGCAAGACACAAACATCTTTCTGATGACTTATCCTGCTGATCAGAGTACAAGAGAGTTTATTTTCATAATTACAACAGATGGAAAACAATAAAATTCTACTTTAGGCTAATGCACTCTCACCCTTATTATCTTTTTTTTGTATGTGTGTCTCCCCTGAAGCTATTTTATAACAATATAAAAATTGCAGAAATATGGCACCGCAGAAGCCTGACCAGATTTCCTAATTATCTGTCATGACTCAAGACTGCAGTGAGAAATTAGCTCTCCTGGGAAAGAAAAAAATTGACGGAACTTAAAATAATAGAAAGAAACTTATGATGTCTCTCCTCAACAAGTTGAGAAAGAAAACTAACCATTTTTAGTAGGATTGCCTAACTAACTTTCTCATTTCATATATATATATATATATTTCAATATATAATTTCTGCTACAAAAAGGTGCATTAGTCATATTTCTTAAAATATGACATTGTCATGGGAAGATTCACTCTTGTTTCATTAATTAAATTATATTCACCACCCAATTCCAATCCATTCTTGTCTTCTTAATTAATGTACATAACAAATACAATAAATTAATATAAAAATGGATAAGATATATGCACTTGGAGGATATATCTCTATATCTGTAACAGCATCTGTATCTATATCTATATATTTATCTATAACTGTATCTACATCTATAACTGTATCTACATTTATATTTATCAGCATACTCACTTCCTTTACCTCCATATTTCCCATATTTCCCATTGGAGGGAAAGGTACCCATTGAGTGAATTCTGGCCAATAGAATGCAGGCATAAGTAATATGCACCTGTCCCCAAACAGCTTCCATGTGTTAATTTTTTCTCTTTTTTGTCATCCTCTGGATGAATAGCAACACTCATGACAGCTAAAAAAGCCACATTTTGAAGGTGACAAAACCTTCATCAGACTGGGTCCTTCAGTGACTATGTGGATCTTAAAACTCATCACCCAATACATATCAATGATTTTACCCTTACAGGAGTAAGGGAAAGACTTCTAGTTTATTAAGCCACTGCAATTTTAAAGTTTATCTGTATTCCATTGAGGTCATCATTTATTTTACTATAAGGAACCATCTTTTGAGATTCACACGGTCTTTAGGTTGTCAAATCTTTCCTTCAATACTTGTCTTTTGTAATTCAAAGTGTCTAGAAAGCCAATCTATAGGGAAGATGACAATAAGCCAACTGATTTCTCCTCTTACCCTGGCTCACTGTGACAGGGTTGGATGCTAGACTTCTTGGGCAGCTAGATATCATGTTTATCACTCAACCGTCAACTCCATGGTCAGAGCACGGCACCTGCTTTAGTAGCTTAAGGCAAACTACCTTAACCAAACTAAATTGTGTCAATGTGGTGAGATCATGTGTTTTGAGTATACGGACAGTCATTAGGTAAAAACATTTGACAAGTACCTGTTTCAGCAGATTAAATGGCACCTTGTTTGCAAAAAAACCCAAAAACCATCTCTAATAAAAAATATGCCCTCTATCACACTAAATCACAAAGGTTTCTGTCAGAGTACATCTACCCTACCCTAAATCCACAAATTGTGCCTGAGGACTCCTAGATCCATAGATGGTTTAGGAATGCACAGAAATATTGGGCATGGTGGTATGAGGGTTCTCCATGACCTGGGCTGATAGGGTATTTTTTTTTTTTTTTTTGTAATAGACTTTATTTATTTTTTGGTCATGCCATGCAGCTTGCGAGATCCTAGTTCCCCCGACCAGGGATTAAGCCTGGGCTCCCGGCAGCAAAAGCCCAGAATCCTAACCACTGGTTATTTTTTAGAGCAGTTTTAGGTTTATACAAAAATTGAGCAGAAAGCATAGTGAGTTTCCATGAACCCCTTTCCCCCATAACTCCAGTTTTCCCTATTATTAACATCTTGCGTTCCTGTGGTACACTTGTTACAACTGGTGAACCAATACTGATACATTATTATTAACTAAAGAGCATAGTTTACATTTGGGTTCACTGTGTTGTACATTTCTGTGGGCTTTGCCAAATGTCATGGATGGCGTATCCACCATTACCGTATCTAACAGAATAGTTTCATTGCCCTAAAAATGCCCTGTGCTTCACTCATTCATCCCTGCCCCGAACTCCTAGCAAACACTGATATATTTACCTCCTGTATACTTCTGTCTTTTCCAAAATGTCATATAGTGAGAATCATAGGGGATATAGCCTTTCAGAGTTCCTTCCTAATTTCATTTAGCAACATGCAATTAAGTTTCCTCTATGTCTTTTTGTGGCTTGATAGACCATTTCTTTTTTTTTTTTAACATCTTTTTTTTTTTTTTTTTTTTCCGGTACGCGGGCCTCTCACTGCTGTGGCCTCTCCCGTTGCGGAGCACAGGCTCTGGACGCGCAGGCTCAGCGGCCATGGCTCACGGGCCCAGCTGCTCCGCGGCATGTGGGATCTTCCCGGACCAGGGCACGAACCTGTGTCCCCTGCCTCGGCAGGCAGACTCTCAACCACTGCGCCACCAGGGAAGCCCTGTAACATCTTTATTGGAGCATAATTGCTTTACAATGGTGTGTTAGTGTCTGCTTTATAGCAAAGTGAATCAGCTATACATATACATATATCCCTATATCTTATCACTGGATGATTTTCCCTTGTAGGCATGTACTATTATTTGTTTATCCATTCACCTATTGAAGGATATCTAGATGGTTTCCAAGTTTTGGCAATTATGAAAAAAGCTGCTATAAGTATTGTGCATATTTTTCTATGGACATGTTTTCAACTCATTTGGGTAAATACTGAGGAGCACAGTTGCTGGATAGTGTGGTAAAATTATCTTAGTTTTGTAAGAAACTCTCATACAGTTTTCCATTAGTGGCTGTACCATTTGGCTTTCCTACCAGCAGTGAATGATATGGCTTCTGTTGCCCCACATTCTCACCAGCACTTGATGTTGTCAGTGCTGTGGTATCTCATTGCTTTAATTTGTAATCACTAATAACAAATGATGTTGAGCATCTTTTCATATGCTTATTTAGCATCTGTCCATCTTTATGAGTTCAGAGATTTGCCCATCTTTTTTTTTTAATTTTTTAAAGATTCTTTTTTTGATGTGCACTATTTTTAAAGTCTTCATTAAATTTGTTACACTATTGCTTCTGTTTTATGTTTTGGTTTTTGGCTGTGAGGCATGTGGGATCTTAGCTCCCTGACCAGGGATTGAACCTGAACCCCCTGCAATGGAAGGCGAAGTCTCAACCACTGAACCGTCAGGGAAGTTCCTGCCCGTCTTTTAATTAGGTGGTTTTCTTATTGTTGAGTTTTAAGAGCTTTGTATATTTTGAAATAAAATTCACTTATCAGATACAAGTTTTTCAAATATTTTCTCCCAGTCTGTGGCTTGTTTTTATTCTTTTCACAGTGTCTTTCACAGATCAGATGTTTTTCATCTTAATGAAGTCCAAACTATCAATTTTTTTTTCATGGAGTATGGTTTTGGTATTGTAAGGAAAAAGTCATTGCCAAATCCAAGATCATGTACATACTCTCTTTTGGTATTTATTCTTAATCTTAAAAAAAATTATACTTTTCATACCATTGGGGGGAAATAGAGCCATGAGTTTATGAGTTACTTACCAGACTTCATGCAATTTTGATTGGTTCATCGCAGTTCTAACATATACAATACTTCCCTACTCTGAGAAATCATGATATATTTGTTGAGAAAGCATGCATGTTTTCTCTTGCTAGCCTAAATTTGTAATCTTTTTCTGAGTCCTTAAGTTCCCAAGAGGACATTTATACTCTTAGGAAGAAAGGGATGAGTGTGCCTTGGAACCATGACATTGGTCACTATATTCCTGCGAAGCCATGGCCATTATATACCTCATTTATTGAAAGCTTCCTTTTATGGGAGGGAAACATATTCTACCTGAATCAATTATTGACACCAGCTATGAATAAACTGCTGACACTTTCCCCAGGGAATAACTCAAAGACCATCAGCTAAAGCTGAAGAAAAGCAGGGTATACTTCCTCTCCAATATGACTCAAGAGAGGAAACAGATCAAGTTAAAGAGAGTGCTAACCCCTCTAGTGACAAAGTGGATTTTTAAAGAGCAGGTATTAGCAATTGGAAATTTTCAATTCCTGACAATTTTATGTTTATCTTTGAAAGTTGTGACTATACAATATGGTATAATAAGCTTAATTTTTTTGATTGTAGCATTCTGAAAGAATACTTATTTGTCTTAAAGATGCTGTCATTGCTCAAGACACCCTCAGAACTATTCCTTGGAATTATGCTTTTCAAGGCATTTATAAGAAGTAGAAGAAAAACAATTCAACTTGCTTTTTAATCATGTGTCAAAATAATGATTATTGGAAAACAAAGTAATTAATAAGTTGCTATTAAAAAATAAAACCAACATTTAACTCGACCTTTTCAGATTCAAAAAAGAATCAAAGAATCTATAAATTTACAACAGCAAGAGCGAACTGTAACGTAAACTATGGATCTGGGTGATGATGATGTGTCCATGTGGGTTCATCAGTTGTAACAAATGTACCTTCTGGTGGTGACGTTGTAATGGGGGACACTACACACGTATGGGGGCAAGAGGCACCCATTTGGAAAATTTCTGACCTTCCACTCAATTTGGCTGTGAAATTCAAACTGTTGTAAAAAATAAGGTCAATAAATTTTTTTTTAAAAAGGACCCATGTACAACAATATGACATGATCAGTGTTTAAAGAAATTAAGTTATTGCAAATATACATAAGAAAGTACCATTAATAGGTTTATTGAGTCTTACTCCTCACCAAATGAAATGATACATGAATTTTTCCTCTTGGTTCATCATACCTAGTACCTCATTCACTTAAATTTTCCTTTTTCACTAAAACTGACAAAACACTTTCACCTCACCAGTAACTGCTGTATAGGATAACATTTCTGGGCCTTATCCCTCCCTTAAATAATTACAAACAATCCAACATTCTGTGCAGTTACTTACTTTCATTACAACACTAAGCTATTCTCTCCTGATGGAGTCATTGCTATTAGGACTCATTTCCCTGAGGTTTATTTCTCGCTTTTACTTTTTCAGCAGTCTTAGTCTCCCTTTCTGATTTAGATTATAAACTCAGTGGAAGGGACTGTGTCTTACCCTATATCAACTAGGTGTTCAGTAAACATTATTAATTATTATTATTAAAATTCATAATGATGTCAGGCTTGGCCTAATCAATTTTAATTCAGCTTAATCTAGTTCAATTAAGTTTAATTTAGGAGGTGCTGCCCTGATATTTTTTTTAACCTAGATTTGCAGTTTAGCTCTGCAATAGGTTCCTCATTAATTTTTTTTTTTTGGCCTCATAAATTTCTTCTATAGGCAAGAAGTTTTCTTTATGCTATGGCTAAGATGCATTTTATCTGACAAACGCTTTTAAAATATTCTGATTTCCTTGCTCATTCAGAAATATTACCCACAGCTTTTCATGTTAAAGCTGATTTTTCTCCCAGTGAATTGAAAGAAAATAACTAAAACAAACTCACCTCTGGGAGTCACAGTGAATGTTAGGAAAGTGGGAAGAGCAGGGTATGACCTAATTGTTTCTGTGCTTTTGAGAAAGCTCTCCTGTAGCATATGGTAGAAGATGGATTGAGCTGAGCAAGGGTGGAGACAAGATGCATTAGGAGACCACTGAATTTCTCCAAGTTAGTGATGATAAGGGATTTTACTAAGTTCTGACAGTAAAGACATAGAGATTTGGGTGTAGACATTGAGAGGCGTAAGAAAAAGAGCAATTGATGATGGGCAGGAAGTGGACCTGAAGTTGAGAGAGGGGTCAAGGATGACCAAATGGCACATGGTTGTAGTAGGTGATACAAGAGGGGCAGCAAGTCTGGTGGGTGTGAGGGTGTGAGCAGTGAGTATGATCAATGCAAGCAATGAAGGTTTGCAAGAGTTGGGAGCCACCTCTCCTTAGGAAATGACAGTAGTTCTGAAAAGGTGGAGGGTGAGTAGAATACAAAATGAAGAGGGTAGAGGTTGGGAATATAGAAAATGCCAATACTTGTGGAGACAAAGAAATACAAATCAAAGAAGTATACTGAGTGGAAGCAAACAGAAAAATAGAACAATGAGGAAAACATCAGGTTAGATAAACCATCTGTTATTTCATCATCAGAGGCTCTTGAAAAGGAGAACAGCACATGATTTTGACCCTCTGGGATGTGCTCTCTCTGAAGAGCCAGCCTAACTTACATGGCACTGTAAACAGAGATGACATGCAGCTGAGGGGGGTTATTTGGCTGCTAGGCACTGATACATGTCTATAGAAGTTTGAGGGTAGTATCTTTTCTGATAACTTAGCCTGTACAGTGTTAAACGTTTAGAATATCACCTAAAGTAGCTTCCTCTGCTTCCTCATATCTGTCTGTGCTACACTGAGTATTTCATTGTTCACTCCTTCATCCGTTTCAGCCGTTGTCTTCTTCCTCTTTAGGCAAATATACAGTGATGGCTCAACTGATGAAGTGTTGAAATAAACATCTGCTCAAACACATCCTGTTGAAATACAGACTAAAGCCTCAAGCATTTTTAGCTGACAAGTTCTCTGTACATATGTAGCACTTTACACTTACCAAGAAGAATTCTATGTGCTAAAAGCAGGCAAAAATGTGATCTTTTATGCTATAAAGTATGAAGATTTTCCTTTGGGTCCTATAATTTCCATGATATTATAACCATGTTTAGCTATGATGTTATCATCTAAATTATAAGGCTTTTGATCTTAATGTGATGGTCAAGATGAAGTTATTTTGATTTATTTTGAATATAGGAAAAATCTGTGATTTCCAGACGTGCTAAACCTTCAGTTGGAGATGGAGTGGATGAGAAAACTCATAAAATTTCAAACTAAGGATCCCACCAGGCTCATCTACAACAGATATGATGAGGGGTTGCACGCAGTAGTGAATAGAGAACTAGATTGGTATTGAGAGTCACCGTGCTTTTCTCCTGACTCATGTGTAAAAAGTTGAATTAATGCTCTTGACTCCACTATCAATATCTCTACAATGTGGGTGCTTGTTATAAGAGCTCTAAAAGGAAGTCACCTAGAGACACAAGGGCCATAAGAGGTAGGCGACAAATCCTAGCTGCCCATCTCAAATTATAATCTTAACATGCTATGATTTTAAAGCTGTTAGTCACATGCAAGTGTGTTTTGGTCAACTCTACTAAAATGCATTTAAATAGCAACTTCATAGTAAATTGAACAGTTAACTCTTTACCCTCATTCCTTACCTAGTGTCTTTCATGGTAATAACTCTTTGAATGTAATGTTTTAGCTATGAGGGAAATGATATTATCTAAAGCCAGGTCAAGCTTTTCTTTCCCCCCATAACGTTGTGAGAAATAACAGTGTAGACGGTCTAATCAATAGTTTCCATACTGCAACCCACAAACACTTCAGGTCCATTATTAAATACTATAAAATATAAAGCAAACAACTACAAAATCATGCCCATACATTCATTTACACTTATGTTATGAGGACATATAATGTGTGAACTTTTGAGTAAGACAAAAGCTAGGCATAGAGTTTAAAAATGGCCTTCAAACAATGGCTGGCACAGGCTTTGTGTATGGCATAAACACCTGCTGTATTGAATTGGTTGAGATCAATTGAAATCACAGAACCAAGTCCTAGTACAACAGGCAGTAGAAAGTTTGGGTTGATGAGCCCATTATACCTTTAAAGTTCAAAGGGAGATGGTGGGTGAATGCGTTAAGGTTGATTGGTGGAGCAAAGCTGCAAGTCAGTCAACAAAGAAAAAAAGAAAACTTAATAACAACTGAAAAGTTAAATCAAAGGTAATGCCTTGACCTCAGCTTACAAAAGCTGGGAAACTCAGCAATGATGTTTTTCACTTCATCCATAACACACGCTGTTCTTCTCTGGTCCCGAAAATAGCATGTGACCTATGAAGCATCCTATTAGCTGTTTCAGGAAAGCACATTTTCTTCTGAAAAGAAGTCGGTTTAAGAATCAAAGAAACAAGTACAAACACAAAGCCAACACACTGGGGTCCACGTTGGGCACCCATTCAAAATGTCATGTCATTTGAACATGTCTCCCATTTTTAATGGTGCTTCACCTGGGTCTAATCACATTCAAACCCTGCTGGGTTGCATGCCATTAGACGCTTTAAAAATGTATAGCCAAGACACAACTAAAATAAAAACCTCACACAAGACAGCAGCTGAAGCACAGAAAGAAAAGTCCTCTGGGATTTTATTTCATCTGGTGCAACCGACTTACAAGGTCATCTCTGACTTGTTACCCACCTGTGCTCCATTCCCCCATTGTTAAAATAAGAGTGATCATTAGAAATGATTGATGACCTTGGGCTGTCATACTTATTTTCTTTAAATTACATTTAGGAGTCTGTTTTAGGAAACCATACCAACAGCTCTTACCATCTTGTTTCCTTTCCCATTACGACATGAATGTCATTGGGAAGACATTCCCAAACATGTATTTCTACCAAAACACGAGCCGTGCTACTTCTATATTTTCCAGGAAGGCCATTGTTTGGAGAAGTTTCACATGAAAGGATGATATAAAACTTTCTTCCCAAATATTTCAAATGGTGAATTTTCTTGTTCTGACCATTTTAGCTTTTCAGAAGGTCATATTAAACTGTATGTGCACATCAAACGATATTGTGTACCTTTAGGGAGGTACATAGGAATAACTGGTCCTTTGATTATTTTCCCCTGAAGTTTGAACATTTGCTCATGAAGTTTTTGCTGTGTTTTTTACTTTTTTATTGTTGACATTCAAATGGAATTGAACCAAGAGTTTTCTGGTCAGAAGAAGAAAAAAGATTAAACTGATAGAAGCCAAAGGAGCTTGTGAGAGTGTGTGACAATCTCCCAATGTGGCTGCTTCCCCGTCCCAGCTGTCAGAGTGATGCAATCAGAAACAAAGTGCATTTTATGATAAATGCCTTGGGGTAAATGTAGCTCACAAAAGAGATTACACTTTTCCTCTCTTTGCTTCTTCAAAAAATATCTTTGTCTTGAATTGCCTTAATATTAGCTGGTTCTCAGAAAAGAAAACACATACACACCTATGCTCATCAAGTTTGGCTGATGTAGCTAAGAGATGACTGCATTATGTTTTATTTTCCTAATCCCAGAACAACTACGCATTAACATGTTTTGCCCTGGATGTGACCAGAAATACGAAAGAACATATTGGAGGTGCAGGCAGCTCTTCCCAAAGTAAATTTAAATGACATAGGTTTAAAAAACACTCTTGGAGGAGGCTGCATTTCACCTGCAGAACTCGATCTGTGCCACTGACAAAATCATCAGACATCAAGAACAAAACCCTGGCCCAGTGAGTGAGCTGGAGGCTGGAGTCCAGAGGTGTTGGGCTGAGTAGGTGGGGAGGCTAAGGGGACACCGCGGATCTGTGGGCACCAGATGGGCAGCTTGGGCACTTGTGGGAGCCGATAAGAGACTGCATGGGAGTGACAGCATTTCAGCAGATCAAAGGGGCCTCTGTGGCCATAGTAGTACTACTGAATGGACATCATTCTCCGGCCTCGGTCCAAAGTGGGAAGCCCATCAGGTGGCAACAAACACCCCCCAATCAGACCAACAACCATTGAACAACATCTTTTCAACATACTAAGCAGCACCTTAAAACCATAGAGTGACGTGACGTGTAATGGCAGGGCCACCTGTCTTCTCCCAGACAAAGCCTCCCTTCCCCAGGTTAATTCTAGGTTCAGGTGAGAGCCCAACAGGACTGGGCTGTTAGTTATAAAGCTATGTGAATAAACTATTGATGACTAGATATGAAGGTAAGGTGACATTTGCTTGAAGACCCAACTCAAAGAGAGCAAGGGGTGATCAGACTGTACTTTACAAACTAACATTTAGTACCATGTTTAAATATTTTTTTCCCAAATACCAGGGACTAGGGTCAGTGGTGAAGCATAAGTCCTGGCACCAAATGATCTCTAACCTTTACACAGTCCTACCTTCTCACACAGAGGTGTCCTGCCCCAAGGGCTAGCTGAGCTGTTCATCCCCGTCCCATCCACCTCTGCTGTCCCTTTCTGACCCTAGAATACGTCTTATTTAACTACCTCTACTGTGGCATTAGCAGTGTGAGATCAAAAGACTGAAGCACACTCCTTACATGAGCGGTTCTCACCTGGAGCAGGCATCACAATCCCCTGGAGGGTGTCTGAAAACTCAGTGCTGGGCTCCATCCACACCGTGTCTGAGTCTGTATGTCTGGCTGGGGCCAGGGCATGTGCATTTCTAACAAGTCCCAGGTAATGCTAATGCCTCTGCCTTACACGATCAGCACTCAGACTATAGTTGTCTCCTGCACTCCTCTCTCTATTAAGCAAAAATAAAATTCCAGAGCTGAGAAGATTGTAAAAAATATCTAGTTCAAATATCTCCTTTTAGAGGAAACTGAGTCCCAGACAGGTTAAAGGGTATGACCAACGCCACAACCCAGGGTGCCTGACTTCCAGTTCAGAGATGCTTTCGTGGTATTATCCTACCTCATAGCTTTCAATGTTTTTAATGAGCTTTAAAAGGGCTGCAAAGTTCTCCTTAATTTATATTGGTGGCATAGAACATTATGAGAGGCTTTAAAAAGGGAGTATGGCTCCTCCATGCTAAGCACCAAATTAAGGATCAAACTCTTCTATTTATAATGATCATCTTTAGATGAATTTTTGAAAGGAAGTTCTTCACTTTTACATGAATTGGACTATTCTTGAGTATTTAGTAGAGACCAAAACCTTTGAATTTGCTGGGTCTGCTGGAATAAGGTTTACAATTTTGGTTTTTTGGTCAGCAGCCTGTATGTTCAATTTCAATATGAAAAAAAGCTAATACCTTTCTGAATAAAACTCTGAGACAACACATTTCTCTCTGCCAATGGTGAATTTCCAGTATGTTTTTGTGACATCTCTGAGTCATTCTGTGTGTGTTTGTGTGGTAGAGGTGGCCGAGGGGCCAGAGGGATGCGGCAACACTGTCTCTTTTGTGGCTTCATTTTCGTTTTACAGTTGACTACTCTTGACAGACATTATTTCAAAACTATTTCCATTTTTCCAAGACGGAACTAGTTCTTTGGTTGTATTTGTAAACAAAATTTCAGCAAGACTCGTGTGATAGTGGACAATGGATCACTTATAAAAATACAAACTCAAATTGCAGGGACAAACGTCTAGTGACCATCACCTACCTGAAACCAAGGTACAGGTAGGGACAGTCTCCCACGTCCTATTCCAGATGACTGAGAAGGACTTCCATGGAACTGTTCTTGGGAAGATATGAGTTTTCAAGGAAAACGTTTGAAATCATGAATTTTTGCTTGGTTTTACTGTATTGCTTTTTGTTATTCTTACTGCCAAATCCTCCAAAGATGGATCTGTCCCCATGGTAACAGAGAAATAGGACACAAACATCTTACCACTCTAAGTGAATACCTGGGACAGGAGATGTGAGAAAGGCAGGCAACAGGAATTCTTCAGAAAACACACTTCTCCTGGAACAGTGGCAGGTGTTTCTTCCAGGATCTTAAGTACTTCCTTAGAGTTGCCAATTATTTTCAGTCCATCCAAACTACCGGCATCCTCAGTTACCTGGCAGCTGTGAATAGTATTCCTGGGAGGTTACCTACAGTTACAGGGAGGCAGATGCTAACTCCTGAAGCTTCAATACCTCTCTTCCAAGAAAATTTTTGAAAGAAGCAGCATGAGGACTTCACATGGTTTGTGATGTTACGGATTTTTAAATTGGGGCTTCTAAGAGACAAAGGGCTACAAATACTCTTCTTTACAGTGGAATCTCAGTGTGAAATTCAGTGTGAATGACCTTGACCACCAAAGACAAAAATCTATAGTCAGTTAGATTTCACATCTCTGAAATTGTCGGTGGGAACACAGCTTTGGAATAATGGAAAGCTGTGTTCCATTGATATATCATCTGGTTACAGACACCTTAGCTTATGAAAATAATATTTAAATAATCTGGGACAAATGTCCATTTTCTTTTTGAAAGATTATAAAAAGAATCGGTTCTGAGTTAGTTCTCTTTTAAAAACTAACAAAAGGAATATATCAGATGCACATTGACCCTTTTGCCAGGAAGCGTATCATTTAGTAGGAGAAACAGCCATGTAACTAGCTATTAATTTAAAGTAGAGATAATAATTAAATAAATATCCCAGTATAAATAAAGTCAAAATGCTGTGGAAGAACAAAGGTAGGAGTGAGTAACTTTACCCAGGTACCACTGGAGGAAGGTGTGTCAGTAGAAGGTAGCATTTAAGTTGAATCTTTAAGGATGAAACCAACTTTGGTAGGTAAGGAGAGTTCTGGCAAAGTTTCCAAGAGCTAGGAACATGCACAGGTTTGTCTGGGAAAATGGTGAACGTAACTAGAGTGGAGAACTAGGCAGGGTGAAGAAGTGAGACTAAATGTATTGGAAAGTCCAGGTGGTACAAGACTTTGAATGCCACGTTAAAGAATCTGAAATTTATTCTTCAGGCAATTTCAACCCACTGAAGGCTTTGAGCAGAGGTGCACCTACCCTTTAGGTGATTGCGTTGGTGCTAACGAGCTGCCTGAACCCATCTCTCGCTGCTTGTTCTCATTCCACTCTCCTTCCATGAGCTTCCCTGCTGTTCCACGAACCCACCAAGGCTGCTCTTACCTCTGGGCCTTTGAACTTGCTGTTCCTTCCTCCAGGAAATGTATTTTCCCAGGTACTCACATGGCCCGCTCCTAACCCCGTCCTATCCTTCATTTCTCTGTGCAAATGCCGTTTTGGTGATCAGGCCTCCCTTCCTGACTCTAACAGTGCGCCCCCCCGCCACCCCTCTGAATTCCCACCTTTCCTTTTTGCTACATTTTTTTTTTCTATCGGGCATGTCACCGTCTAGCATACATTATGTAACACCTCCCTACTCTACTCAACATGAGGACAAGGATTTTTGTTTTGCTTCCTGCTTTGTTTACCGCCTAGCACACGACTTGGAGCACACTTGAGGCTCAACAAATTCTTGTTAAGTGAATGGAAACAAGATAGAGAAGGAGCATGGCTTAGTCAGCTCTGGCTGCCATAACAAATACTAAAGACTGAGCAGCTGAAAAAACAGAAATGTATTTCCTCATAGTTCTGGAGGCTGGAATCTGAGCTGTGGGTGCCAGCATCGACAGGCTCTGGTGAGAGCTCTCTGCCTGGCTTGGAGATGGCTGTCCTCTTGCAGCGTCCTCAGGGGACACAGAGACAGGGGAGAGAGAAGCTCTCTCACATCTCCTCCTAAAAGGACTCTAATCCCACTCACATGATCTCATGTGAAGTTACTTCCCAAGGCCTCTCCTTCAAATACCATCACCTGGGGGTTAGGACTTCAGTGTATGAATTTGGTGGGGACACAAACATTCATTCCACAACAGAGCAATTAGAGAACAAAGAGGGGAAATGAATGGGATGCTCTCTGATTTCAAGGGAGGAAATACTTCCAGGCAGCAATTAGCAGCCCACCCCCACCCTCAGCCCCTAGCTGTCTGGCAACTGACAGTCCCAGAGGAAAAGTGGGAATGACTATAACACAGGGATGACTGTAACAGGTCAGAAATTAAAATGCCTTTTTTTTTTTTTTTTTTTTTTTGCGGTACGCGGGCCTCTCATTGTTGTGGCCTCTCCCGTTGTGGAGCACAAGCTCCGGATGCGCAGGTTCAGCGGCCATGGCTCACTGGCCCAGCTGCTCCGCGGCATGTGGGATCTTCCCAGACCGGGGCACGAACCTGTGTCACCTGCATCGGCAGGCGGACTCTCAACCACTGTGCCACCAGGGAAGCCCCTAAAGTGCCTTTTAGATGGAGTAAAGATGGGAATGTAATGAAAGAGGTACAGAGGGCCAGCAGGAAATAAATAGAGGTAACGGAGACAAAACCCCTACACTGTTCAAACACCACTACTTTGGAAGGATGAGAGACAGTGAGATAAGGGAGACAAGAAACTCTGTGCAAGAATGCACTGCTGGAAGGCCTGGCCAAGCTTCCTTCACCACCATGCACTAGATAGAGAGCACAGCCACCAGCATGATTCCTAGTGGGGGAGGTGACATTGCAGGCAGGGGGTCTGTAGGATGTCCCTCAGGACTAGGTGGGAATTTGGCACAAAGGTCAGAAAGGAGAGTACAGACTAGAGAGAATTCTTTTTCCTGGGAATAGTCTATTTTGAACAAAAACTAGTCCAGCTGTGCTTCCCACTACATGGAAAAACAGTAAATACCTATAAAACTATACAACTTTTATAAGTATAAAAATGTAACTGGGTCAAAACGAAGGGGCCATCTTTCTAAACAAGAGGAATTCAGCTCTCTGAGACACACCAGATAGGACAGAAAATATAGATTAATTCAGAGGAGAGTTCTAAAGAAACTTGAGAAAATACATCAATCCAACTGCTTCGTCATCTTCAAGAAAAAAAAATTAAGATTTGTAAGAGAAGAGAAACAGGACTGCCAAATTGTAAAATGGGAAGGATACTACCACAGACAAAAGATCGAGGGAGGAAATGATTATTGATGTAGATGATACCAAGAACTCACAGGAAAAAGATAAAATGTGAGAGACATGGGAAATAAAGCAGATCCAATTTATATATAAAAAATTTATGGAGTTATAAAAATGTTATTTTAAAAGGAATGGAAGGTATACAATAAATAACTAAAGGGATGCATGAGACACGAATTATATGTGGGTCATAGTGTACCACAACGCATACCCCAACACCCTTCCCTGCCCAGCACCCCAACTGCCACCATCTTGCTCTTTGACCTCCTCTTTCTTTGGAGACTTGCTCCTAGCCACTCATCTTAGAGTCTCTGACTCCTCATTCCTTCTCCTCCAGGAACTGTAGTTTATCTCACGGGATGTTCAAATGTGCACAGCCTCACTGATGAAATAAGACGGAAGATGTGCAATGTTTTATTACCCTAGATTTATTATTTACATGTTAAACTAAAAATTAAGAGCTGTAGGTGTGCTTATTTTATATTAAAAATATATATATATATGTAAAACCAATGCTACCTTTCATTCAGTGTTTTGAAAAGTGACCTTGACTTTAAATAGAACTAGAAACTGCTCTTTGTCTAATGAAAATGACTCTGGGACACTAATGAGACTCCATGTCCTTCAGCCTGTGGGACAATGATCTGGGAGGCTTGATCACTGTGTTCAAACTATTTTTGGATTTAGTCACTTTTATTTTCTCTCCTTTCACTTTTCACCACCTGTCTGACTTAAGTAACTTTTAGACTTTGAAAAATGATATTGTGATCCTTGGATTAGAGACTACGACAGAAACAAGAAAAAGTGGTAATTCTCAAATTCATAAAGAAGGTCATATTTCAGGGCCATCCTGGACTTTGAGTACAGATGTCGACTTGACCTCTGACAGTCAGCGATGGGCCCTCGCCCAGCTCTGGGAAGAAGCTCTGTAGAACCCAGCTGCTGCCTATCCCTGTGATGACGCCAGAATGCTTTAGAGCCACAGAAGCCATCACGTCATTTACATTCCTTGTTTCTCAAATGACTTGTATAGTTTATATTTATGGATCCTGCTATAATGGTACTAAATCTCTGATAAAACAAAACCACTATAGACAAGAGAAAACGTTCAAATGTACGCCTAAGTGCAAGATGCGTGAAGGACCATCACGCTCCCTGGAAGAGCTCACCCAGCCCAGCCCAGCCCATCCCAACATCTCGAGGCTAACTGGGCCCAGCACAGCTGTCTTCTGTCGAACTGAAATGCAACATTCCTCTCTACCTGGAGCACGGGCAATCTTCTGTAAACTGCAAAGGGATTCCCATGGGCACCCTAACAGTCACTTCTTTGTTAAGACAGATTCTTGTTGAGATAAGAATTTATCTATTTATATTTGCTCCAACATTCAGTGATAGCTATTTATGGAATTTTAGTATACTATTCTTTGCTTTTGTTATTCTCATCTTTTCCCTTTTTATCCTGCAAAAGAGGAGTGGATTAATACAGTGAACTTTTCTTAAGACCCCCCAAGCTGCATCTGTCAAAGGGAAAGTCAAAAGGAAGGCTCCATCCAGCAAATGTTAAGTCTTGACAGAGTCTATTACATAGTAAGTGATATATACAGCGTCATGGAATAGGGGAAGTATTCAATGCATGGGACCAGAGGAATCATACTGATCCAGTGTCCTTCTATCTGGTTTTACTAAAAAGGACATAAATGTGGTTAATATTTGCTTTTTCCTTTGGACTTCATTTTAGCATTATCATTGATAAGTAATACATATTGTATTTCCATACATAATCCCTTTAGGTCTCTGTAATAGTCAAGGGCCTTGATCACTTATAACTACAGTGATTTCTTCTTAAATTAATAAACCAATTTAAAGTACTCTTTTATCCAAACAAAAGAGTTAAGAATTGCCCCCCC